>NC_138768.1:860157593-860185093 GCF_965119305.1 Pelophylax lessonae
ACGAGAGTCCCCTATCTGAGCCCACCCTCACACGAGAGTCCCCCATCTGAGCCCTCCCTCACACGAGAGTCCCCCATCTGAGCCCTCCCTCACACGAGAGTCCCCCATCTGAGCCCTCCCTCACACGAGAGTCCCCTATCTGAGCCCACCCTCACACGAGAGTCCCCCATCAGAGCCCTCCCTCACACGAGAGTCCCCTATCTGAGCCCACCCTCACACGAGAGTCCCCCATCAGAGCCTTCCCTCACACGAGAGTCCCCCATCAGAGCCCTCCCTCACACGAGAGTCCCCCATCTGAGCCCTCCCTCACACGAGAGTCCCCCATCTGAGCCCTCCCTCACACGAGAGTCCCCCATCAGAGCCTTCCCTCACACGAGAGTCCCCCATCAGAGCCCTCCCTCACACGAGAGTCCCCCATCTGAGCCCTCCCTCACACGAGAGTCCCCCATCTGAGCCCTCCCTCACACGAGAGTCCCCCATCTGAGCCCTCCCTCACACGAGAGTCCCCCATCTGAGCCCTCCCTCACACGAGAGTCCCCCATCAGAGCCCTCCCTCACACGAGAGTCCCCCATCAGAGCCCTCCCTCACACGAGAGTCCCCCATCAGAGCCCTCTCTCACACGAGAGTCCCCCATCAGAGCCCTCTCTCACATGAGAGTCCCCCATCAGAGTCTTCTCTTACACGAGAGTTCCCATCAGAGCCCTCCCTTACACAAGAGTCCCCCATCAGAGCCCTCCCTCACACGAGAGTCCCCGATCAGAGCCCTCCCTCACACAAGAGTCCCCCATCTGAGCCCTCCCTCACACGAGAGTGCCCCATCTGAGCCCTCCCTCACACGAGAGTCCCCCATCAGAGCCCTCCCTCACACAAGAGTCCCCTATCTGAGCCCACGCTCACACGAGAGTCCCCCATCTGAGCCCTCCCTCACACGAGAGTCCCCCATCAGAGTGAGCCCTCCCTCACACGAGAGTCCCCTATCTGAGCCCACCCTCACACGAGAGTCCCCCATCAGAGCCCTCCCTCACACGAGAGTCCCCTATCTGAGCCCACCCTCACACGTGAGTCCCCCATCTGAACCCTCCCTCACACGAGAGTCCCCCATCAGAGCCTTCCCTCACACGAGAGTCCCCCATCAGAGCCCTCCCTCACACAAGAGTCCCCCATCTGAGCCCTCCCTCACACGAGAGTCCCCCATCTGAGCCCTCCCTCACACGAGAGTCCCCCATCTGAGCCCTCCCTCACACGAGAGTCCCCCATCTGAGCCCTCCCTCACACGAGAGTCCCCCATCTGAGCCCTCCCTCACACGAGAGTCCCCCATCTGAGCCCTCCCTCACACGAGAGTCCCCCATCAGAGCCCTCCCTCACACGAGAGTCCCACATCAGAGCCCCCACTTGCATCAAAGACCCCCCTTACATCAGGGTCTCCATCATAATCCCCTCCTTGCATCGAATTCCCCCTTACATTATAGTCCCTACTTAAGTGAGAGTCTTCATCAGAGTCCCTCCTCACATGAGAGTCCCCACTTGCATCACAGTCCCCCCTTATTTGAGAGTCTCCCCTTACATCAGGGTCCCCATTATAGTCCCCTCTTGCATCAAATTCCCCCTTACATCAGTGTACCCCGTTAAGTGAGAGTCCCTGGCAGAGACCCCCCTTACATAGGAGTCCCCATCAAATCCCCCCTTACATGAAAGTCCCCATCAGAGCCCCCCCCCCTTGCTTTAGAGTCTCCCTTACATGAGAGTCCTTTACATCAGAGGCCCCATCAGAGTCATCCTCACACAGAGTCCCTGTCAGAGCTCCCTCCTCTTGCTTCCCCATCTAAGTCTCCCTTGTATCAGAGCCCCCCCCCCCCCCCTACGTGAGAGGCCCTATCAGCGTCCCTCCATATATGAGAGTCTTTATCAGAGCCCCCTTGCATGAGATTTCTTCCTTACATCAGAGTCCCCATAAAAGTCCTTGCTGCAGATTCCCCATCCGAGTCCCCTCTTACATCAGGGTTCCCATCAGAGACCCCCTTGCTTCAGAGTCCCCTGTTACATGAGAGTCCCCATCAAAGTCTTCCTTATTGCAAAGTCCCCATCAGAGTCCACCCTTACATCAGGGCTCCCATCAGAGACCCCCTTTCTTCAGAGTCCTCCCTTTACATTAAAATCCTTCTTACCACAGATTCCCCACCAGAGTCCCCCCCTTACATCAGAGGGATGGATAACATTTCTCAGAGGGATGAATTTAGTTTGGAGACTCCTCCTCTACATACAGAACACGCCTCCTTGTTGCTTTGTATTCTTGTACTTATCCCACATGTATGATGTCATTTCTATGTGTGTAAATCAGTACTGGGCCCCCTGTGCTCTGACCCCATAGCAGTCACACAGCCAGCTACGGGTGTATACAGTAGTTAGGTAGGGGTATAATTGGGTGGGGGTATAGTTGGGTAGGGGTATTGTTGGGTAGGGGTATAGTTGGGTAGGGGTATTGTTGGGTGGGGGTATAGTTGGGCAGGGGTATAGTTGGGTAGGGGTATTGTTGGGTAGGGGTATAGTTGGGTGGGGGTATTGTTGGGTAGGGGTATAGTTGGGTGGGGGTATAGTTGGGTGGGGGTATAGTTGGGCAGGGGTATAGTTGGGTAGGGGTAGGGGTATTGTTGGGTAGGGGTATTGTTGGGTAGGGGTATAGTTGGGTGGGGGTATAGTTGGGCAGGGGTATAGTTGGGTAGGGGTATAGTTGGGTAGGGGTATAGTTGGGTGGGGGTATTGTTGGGTGGGGGTATTGTTGGGTAGGGGTACAGTTGGGTAGGGGTATTGTTGGGTAGGGGTACAGTTGGGTAGGGGTATTGTTGGGTAGGGGTATAGTTAGGTGGGGGTATTGTTGGGTGGGGGTATTGTTGGGTAGGGGTACAGTTGGGTAGGGGTATAGTTGGGTAGGGGTATTGTTGGGTAGGGGTACAGTTGGGTAGGGGTATTGTTGGGTAGGGGTAGGGGTATAGTTGGGTAGGGGTATAGTTGGGTGGGGGTATAGTTGGGCAGGGGTATAGTTGGGTAGGGGTAGGGGTATTGTTGGGTAGGGGTATTGTTGGGTAGGGGTATAGTTGGGTAGGGGTATAGTTGGGTGGGGGTATAGTTGGGCAGGGGTATAGTTGGGTAGGGGTATAGTTGGGTAGGGGTATAGTTGGGTGGGGGTATTGTTGGGTAGGGGTACAGTTGGGTAGGGGTATTGTTGGGTAGGGGTACAGTTGGGTAGGGGTATTGTTGGGTAGGGGTATAGTTAGGTGGGGGTATAGTTAGGTGGGGGTATTTTTGGGTGGGGGTATTGTTGGGTAGGGGTACAGTTGGGTAGGGGTATTGTTGGGTAGGGGTATTGTTGGGTAGGGGTATAGTTGGGTAGGGGTATAGTTGGGTGGGGGTATAGTTGGGTAGGGGTATTGTTGGGTATGGGTATTGTTGGGTAGGGGTATAGTTGGGTAGGGGTATAGTTGGGTGGGGGTATAGTTAGGTGGGGGTATAGTTGGGTGGGGGTAGAGTGAGGTACGGGTAGAGTGAGGTACGGGTAGAGTGAGGTGGGCGTAGAGTTGGGTGGGGGTAGAGTTGGGTGGGGGTAGAGTGAGGTGGGGGTAGAGTTGGGTGGGGGTAGAGTTGCGTGGGGGTAGAGTGAGGTGGGGGTAGAGTTGGGTGGGGGTAGAGTTGGGTGGGGGTAGAGTTGGGTGGGGGTATAGTTGGGTAGGGGTATAGTTGGGTTGGGGTATGGTTGGGTAGGGGTAGAGTTGGGTAGGGGTAGAGTTGGGTATGGGTAGAGTTGGGTATGGGTAGAGTTGGGTACGGGTATACAATGTGCTGTGTTATCATATAATAATCAGAGAGTCCATGACACATCCCGGGATAATGACGCCAGTCTGTGGGTCGCCAGTCTCTCCAGTTGGCAGTGTACTGGGATGGCAGTGTGACATAAAGCAGCCTCTGGGGCCCCCGCCAGCCTATTCCCTCCATATTCTCCTCTCTGATCGGTGATCTGAGCGCTCTCCCCCTTCTTCTTCAAACAGGAAAAACAATATTACTCCAGTAAGGGGGGGGGGACTCCACAGACCCCCGACAGTGAGGGGGAGGGGGAGGACCCCCGCACACAATGGTGGCTGTGTTCCCCTGGTGGGGTCACCACACCCCAGAGTCCTCACTCCTGCTAAGCCTCTTACAGCTCCCAGCATTACACTCAGGATTATCCAAAGATGAACCCATCTGAAAGCAACCAATCAGGATTCATCATCTCAGAGGGACCCCATCAGACTAAATCCTGATTGGTTGATCGGCTCCAAACAGCGATTTCATAAGTAACACAAAGGTGCCGCTGTCAGACCGGGATGAAGGCTTTGCCGTACTTTTCACCAGGAACATGGAGTACGGGATCTGTTTATAAAGCCAATCTGAGGATCCATTCACAGCGATGCGTTTTTCTCATGCGTTTTGCAGAAATGCAGGACATTATCTTTTACCTTTGAGTTCCTATGGAGGCATTTTTTGTGCCTCTGCGTCTTTGGAAAGGGTCAGAGGGGTCTTTTTCAAAAGCAAAACGCTGCTTTCCTTGCATTTTTTGTTCAATAGATTTCAATGGAGAGGCTGCAGAAAAGCATGTAATGCGTTTTTGCCACCATTTGCGTTTTGCGGTTTTTTAATCTGCCCAACAAAAAAACATCAAAAACGCAGCAAAATTGCGGTTAAAAAAACCCCGCAAAAAGCACCGCAGAAATGCTCAAAAGCAAAATGCATAGATGTGAATAGAGCCTGGGCGATTCGAATCGCAGGGGGAATCGCCACAATTCTGCCAGCGATCTAAATCGTGGCAAGTCGAAGGACGCTTGTGCGATGCCCTTACTTCTTAATGGCTCCCCAATCGTGCCGTGATTTTGGCATGATTTTTGCGCGATAAATTGAGCTACAATCATGGAAAATCGCAACGTGCGCCGCTTGTCACTTTTGAGCGACAGCATCGCACATTGCGATTTGCTGTGATTGCAGCTCGATTTGTTGCACTGCAATAATCGATTTGCCTGGATTTGGAATCGCTGTATGCTTGTACGATGCTATTGCTTCTTAACAACATCACAATCGCACTGCGATTTTGCCACCATTTTCGTGTGATAAATCATGCTGCAATCGCAGCAAATCGCAACTTGCTCCACTTGTTGCTCAAAAAGGAGCAGGAGCTTCTTTTCAGCGACAGCATTGCGATTTCCGTGATTGTAGCACGATTTGGGTGCCAGTAAGAAGTAATTGCATCGGACAAACGTTCCGCGATTTGGAATCGCAGGTAAAATCGCCACAATTCAACACGCTATTCCAGAATGATCCCTCAGGTGTAAATGGGGCTTAAGGCTAAGTTCACACCATAAGCCCTGGTTCAGGGTAATGCGATGCAGGAAACGCAGTGAATCCTTTGCGTTTCCCGCACCACATTGCAATCACACGGCATCCATGCGATCTGGTGCGGGTGTCAATGTTAGCATAACGACAACCCAAAACAGATTGCAAAACCCAAACACCCATCTGATGCGATTCAGGTGCTGGGGAAAAAAAGGCTGGGTTCACACCTATGCGTTTTTTATTGCTTTTCGCTATTTGCAGAAACGCGCTACATTGTTTCCTATGGGACACGCTCACATCTATGCTTCTTTCAGCCGCTGCGTTTTTAAAAAGGGTCAGGGACTTTTTTATACCCGGGTTCACACTGATGTAGTGAGGGACACCGCATGTAATTCGCACAGGAATCGCAGCACATTTCTGTGCGAATTTCATGCGGGGGTCTCTGGGGTGCAATTCGAGCGTTGGATTTGTATGGCTCAAGTCGCACCAAACTGGCGCAGGATCCTTTTTTTGTCCACACCACAACCGGATGGCATGAGCGTTCACACCCATGCCATCCAATTCTGCAAATTGCACTGCGTTTTGTAAACCGATTTCGGGATGTCGCTACCTTAACATACACTCCGCAATCGGTTCGCATGAACGAGTTGCGATTTTGATGCCGTGTGAATTTGCACCTCATCTAGTGTGGGTTCACACTGCTGCAATGCGGGACACCGCATGTAAGTTGCACAGGAATCGTGGCACATTTTTTGTGCGTATTACATGCGGTGTCTCTGGGATGCGATTTGAACCATAGATTTGTATGGCTCAAATCGCACTGCATTCGCACCTAACTTGTGCAGGATTCTCTTTTCATCCGCACCAGAATTGGATCGCATGAGTGTTCACACTCGCACTGCATTTTGCAAACCGAATTTGGGGTGCCGTTAACATAACACTCCGCAATCGATTTGCATGAACGAGTTGCGATTTTGATGCGGTGTCAATTCACACCTCATCTAGTGTGACCTGAGGCTAGCAGCTAAATGGTGCGTTTTTGGTTCAATAGACTTCAATGGGGAAGCTGCAGAAAAGCAGGTAATGCGTTTTTGCCGCAACTTGCATTTTTTAATCTGTCCAACAACAAATTGGCCAAAAATCCATAAAAAAAATGCATCAAAAACGCATGCGCAAAAATGCAGAATGCACCGCAAAACACACAGCAGAAATGGATCAAAAGCGAACCGCATAGCTATAAACCGAGCTGGGACGCATTTCCGAAAACGCACTGCTTTTAGCGCAGCCCATTCATGTCAATAGGCGGCCCTATGTGCAAGAAATCTAGAAAATCCCAAATTTCCAAAGTTGTGCCGCACCATGCGATTCGGCACGCGCATAATTGCCTGCGTTAGCAAATACACGGGAGTGCCATTAACAATGAATGCGTCTGTTACAGGGCACTGCGTTTCTGTGCATGCCAGGAAAGCGCATTATTTTGCACACGTTCCCGACACGCAGAAGGCGTGGCCCCAGACCCAGGAAACGCTCCTCACCTTCACTAACAAAGGGGGAATAAATCCAACCAAACCTCATCTGATATCGCCAATATACAAAGCGCTGCCTCTTATGCTGAACCTGCTGCTGGGTATTTAGCCCAAGGGAAGCGCGGCGTAACGATGGACAGCGACCTTTCCCGCACTTAGCCGATTATTTATTAAAAAAATTTGTTTCACATTTGCACAGCCATTGCAAAAAAAATAAAAAATCCCTGCAATGTGTCTAATATGTGTATTTCCTCTGACTGTCAGCGCCATCTAGAGGCCATAATGGTATTTTCCTGAAATGTCACAGTCAGGAAATGACTGCCTAAAGTAGCAGTATTCAGTTCACGTGGTCACTTTTGTTGGCGGCTTTTGTGAATAACCCCTGTAATATGTATTTCCTCTGACTGTCAGCGCCATCTAGTGGCAATCATGGTATTTTCACAAAATATCACAGTCAGGAAAATACCACCTAAGGGTGCAGTATTCAGTTCACGGGGTCTCTTTTGTTGATGGCCTTTGCGAATAACCCCTGTAATATGCATTTCCTATGACTGTCAGCGCCATCTAGTGGTCATAATGGAATTTTCCTGAAGTATTGCAATCAGGAAAACACTGCCTAAGGGAGCAGCATTCAGATGATGCCTTCACTCTTGATGGCTGTTGCGAATAACCCCTGTAATATGCATTTCCTATGACTGTCAGCACCATCTAGTGGCCATCATGGTATTTTCATGAAATATCACAGTCGGGAAAATACTGCCTAAGGGAGCAGCATTCAGTTGATGCCTTCACTCTTGTTGATGGCTTTTGCAAATAACCCCTGTAATATGTATTTCCTATTTCTGTCAGCGCCATCCAGTGGCCATAATTGGATATCAGTCAGGAAAATACTGGCTAAGGGTGCAGTATTCAGTCCACACCATTGCTTTTGTTGATGGCCTTTGCCAAAAACCTTGTAATATGTATTTCCTATGACTGTCATCGCCATCTAGTGGCCATAATGGTATTTTTCTGAAATATCAGTCAGGAAAATACTGCCTAAGGGTGCAGTATTCAGATGATGGCTTCGCTCTTGTTGATGGCTTTTGCGAATAACACTTGTAATATGTATTTCCTATGACTGTCATCGCCATCTAGTGGCCATAATTGTATATCACAGTCAGGAAAATACTGAGTAAGGGTGCACTATTCAGTCCACACAATTGCTTTTGTTGAGCGCCTTTGCGAAAACCCCTGTAATGTTTATTTCCTATAATTGTCAGTGCCATCTAGTGGCTATAATGATATTTTCCTGAAATATTGCAGTCAGGAAAACACTGCCTAAGTGAACAGTTGTCAGTTGATGCCATCACTCCTGTTGATGGCCTTTGTGAATAACCCCTGTAATATGTATTTCCTATGACTGTCAACGCCATCTAGTGGCCATCATGGTATTTTCCTGAAATATCACAGTCAGGAAAATACCACCTGAGGGTGCAGTATTCATTTCACGCAGCGGCTTTTGTTGATGGCCTTTGCGAATAACCCCTGTAATATATATTTACTATGACTGTCAGCACCATCTAGAGGCCATAATTGTATATGACAGTCAGGAAAATACTGGCTAAGGGTGCAGTATTCAGTCCACACGATTGCTTTTGTTGAGGGCCTTTGCGAAAAAACCCTGTAATATGTATTTCCTACGACTGTCAGCGCCATCTAGTGGCCATAATGATATTTTCCTGAAATATCGCAGTCAGGAAAATACTGGCTAAGGGTGCAGCATTCAGTTCACATGGTCGCTTTTGTTGATGGCAGTTTAAAAAAAAACCCTGTAATATGTATTTCATATAACTGTCATCGCCATCTAGTGGCCATAATGGTATTTTCCTGAAATATCACAGTCAGGAAAATACTGCCTAAGGGTGCAGTATTCAGATGATGCCTTCGCTCTTCTCTTAGTAATGGCTTTTGCGAATAACACTTGTAATATGTATTTCCTATGACTGTCAGCGCCATCTAGTGGCCATAATGGTATTTTCCTGAAATATTGCAGTCAGGAAACCAATGCCAAATGTAGCAGCATTCAGTTGATGACTTCACTCGATGGCCTTCACGAAAAACCCCTGTAATATGTATTTCCTATGACTGTCAGCGCCATCTAGTAGGCCATAATTGTATATCACAGTCAGGAAAATACTGGGTAAGGATGCAGTATTCAGTCCATACGATTGCTTTTGTTGATGGTTTTCACGAAAAACCCCTGTAATATGTATTTCCTATGACTGTCAGCGCCATCTAGTGGCCATAATTGTATATTACAGTCAAGAAAATACTGGGTAAGGGTGCAGTATTCAGTTCACATGGTCGAATTTGTTGATGGCAGTTTCAAATAACCCCTGTAATATGTATTTCCTAGAACTGTCAGCTCCGTCTAGTGGCCATAATGGTATTTTCCTGAAATATTACAGTAAGGAAAACATTGCAGAAGGTAGCAGCATTCAGTTGATGCCTTCACTCGATGGCCTTCGCAAAAAAAACCTGTAATATGTATTTCTTATGACTGTCAGCGCCATCTAGTGGCCATAATGATATTTTCCTGAAATATGTATGTATATATATATATATATATATATGTATGTATATATATATATATATATATATATATATATATATAATATTAATTAATATTAATAACAATAATTAAAATTAATAATATTAATAACAATATTATTAAAATTAATATTAAATATATATAATGTTTTGGGTTTTTAAATAATATTCTAGCTAAAAATACTGATTTTAAATTGTAAACAAGTGTCAGAAATTGGCCCGGTCCTTAAGTGGTAAATTCCATATCAGGAAAGGCAAAACATAAGCAGATGAAAGATCAGATTGACCATTCCTTGGTGTATCCCCCATCATCCTTGGTGACAATATGGTCCCATACTCAGCGATCTCCTGTAATCCATCAGTCATCAATCACAGTGATTGGACAAGTCCTATTTTCCCAGCTGATAAGACCCCCATCCCCCCTCCCACACATCCTCTATGGATTTGCTCAGTGACAATTAAGGCACACTGGTTTATTTAGCTATTGACATTTGATAATGGCCATTCAGTGACTGGTGTGAGAGATAATAGACTTCCCTGTAGCTGGGGGGTGGGGGGGGGGGGGGGGCTCTCCTGATTACCAGGAGGAGGAGTATTTACACTTTTTCCACATTTTGTTATGTTGCAGCCTTATTCCAAAATGGATTAAATTCATTATTTTCCTCAAAATTCTACAAACAATCCCCCATAATAACATGAAAGAAGTTTGTTTGCAATCTTTCAAATTGATCAAAAATCTAAATGAAAAAAAATTCCATGTACATAAGTATTCACACCCTTTGCCATGACACTCTAAATTGAGCTCAGGTGCATCCTGTTTCCACTGATCATCCTTGAGATGTTTCTACAACTTGATTGGAGTCCATCTGTGGTAAATTCAGCTGATTGGACATGATTTGGAAAGGCACACACCTGTCTATATTAAGGTCCCACACAGTTAGCAGTGCCTGTCAGAGCACAAACCAAGCCATGAAGTCCAAGGAATTGACTGTAGACCTCTGAGACTGGATTGTATTGAGGCATAGATCTGGGGAAGGGTACAGAACAATGTCTGCAGCATTGAAGTTTCCAATGAGCACAGTGTCCTCCATTATCCATAAATGGAAGAAGTTTGGATCCACCAGGACTCTTCCTAGAGTGGGTCGCCCGGCCAAACCGAGCGATCGGGGGAGAAGGGCCTAAGTCAGGGAGGTGACCAAGAACCCGATGGTCACTCTGACAGAGCTCCAGCGTTTCTCTGTGGAGGGAGGAGAACCTTCCAGAAGAACAACCATCTCTGCATCACTCCACCAATCAGGCTAGACAAAAGCCATTCCTCAGTTAAAGGCCCATGATAGCCTGTCTGGAGTTTGCCAAAAGGCACCTGAAGGACTCTCAGACCATGAGAAACAAAATTCTCTGGTCTGATGAAACAAAGATTGAACTCTTTGGCCTGAATGGTAAGCGTCATGTCTGGAGGAAACCAGGCACTGCTCATCACCTGGCCAATACCATCCCTACAGTGAAGCATGGTGGTGGCCGCATCATGCTGTGGGGATGTTTTCAGCGGCAGGAACTGGGAGACTAGTCAGGATCGAGGGAAAGATGAGTGAAGCAATGTACAGAGACATCTTTGATGAAAACCTGCTCCAGAGCGCTCTGGACCTCAGACTGGGGCGAAGGTTCATCTTCCAACAGGACAACCACCCTAAGCACACAGCCAAGATAACAAATGAGTGGTTATGTGACAACTCTGTGAATGTCCTAGAATGGCCCAGCCAGGGACCAGACTTGAACCCGATTGAACATCTCTGGAGAGATCTGAAAATAGCTGTACACCGACGCTCCCCATCCAACCTGATGGAGATTGAGAGGTCCTGCAAAGAAGAATGAGAGAAACTGCCCAAAAATAGGTGTGCCAAGCTTGTAGCATCATACTCAGAAAGACTTGAGGAGCTTCAACAAAGTATTGGGCAAAGGCTGTGATACTTATGTACATGGGGTTTTTTTTTTTAGTTTATTATTTTTAATACATCTTCATTTTTTATTTCATTTTATTTTTATTTTTATTTATTTCATTTTTTATTTTTAATACATTTGCAAAGATTTCAAACAAACTTATTTCATGTTGTCATTACAGGGGATTGTTTGTAGAATTTTGAGGAAAATAATGAATTTAATCCATTTTAGAAGAAGGCTGTAACATAAAATGTGGAATATGTAAAGCGCTGTGAATACTTTCCGGATGTACTGTAAAATTCTCCAGGAGTACATCAAGGGGGGGAGAACTACAAGATGATCAACTCCTGGGAATGCCGACTAAAAGCAGGCTTATGAACATCGGCCCGCCAAAATATTTTGCGTCCCACACACCGCTATGACAAGTTATCTCCAGAGGGTGGCACCACTTTCCCGAACATGCAGCTCTGCAGTTTCTTGTCCTACTACCAGCATGCTCAGTGACAACTCTAAAAAAGGTGAAAAAAAAAGAAGGTCCCTCTTGTTCCACTTGCCGTCTGCCCCATAGCAGTTTTATTGCTACAGGGAGGTAGCTGTGTGCCGGATCACCTGTATATAAGTGATTCTGCGTTTCCCCCTGCAGGGGGCGCTTCTGCTGTGATTCTTCACAGCAAAAGTCAATCTGCAGGTGTCCTTTGGCACCAGCCGATCGTCCGTAAACTGAGCTCTATGTAAACAAGGCAGATTGGCGTTCTGATGGGGGGGGGGGGAGGGATAGATTCTGTGTTCCTGCAAAGCAGGGAATAAAATCCATCACTTCCCCTAGTAAAAGCACCTCCCACAGTACACAAACACCAGCTAGGCACACATTTAACCCTTTGATCTCCCCTGTTTAATCCCTTCCCAGCCAGTGTCATTGGTACAGTGACAGTGTATATTTTTTTAGCACTGATCCCTGTATTAGTGTGACTGGTCCCCAAAAAGTGTCAAAACTGTCACGAAGTGTCCGATTGTCTGCCACAATGTCACAGTCCCACTGTAAGTCGCTGATCGCCGCCATTACTAGTAGAAAAAAATAAATAAATATAAATTCCATAAATATATCTCATACTTTGAAGACATTATAACATTTGCATTATCCAATCAATATATGTGTAGCACTGCCCCCTAGAGGACTGCTGAGAATTGCACTTTCTGGATTCCCCTGGGTTACCCGTAGAAACGTATCACTTTAGATGCTTGGCTCAGACAATGAACAGTCCAGGGGATTTGGTTTTTGTGTTTTATTTAGAACTGGGATGGGAGAAGGGATGAGTGGGATACTCCAACTATGAACTATGCACAATTCTGAGGACAACTAGCTGTAGTGTGCGGCAAGGCCGCTGCTTCACCTTGCCACTGAAGTGAAGATAAAGAATATGATCCTGATTTAGTTTCTCTTCAGGGTCCTAACTTGGCACCCCCTTTCTCACTTGCTGTGTGTTCTAGCCACTGTCCACTGACTCTCCACTGGAGTGGTCACCTTCCTGGGCAGACCCCTGGCAAGCTTCCCGGTACTTACGGACCCTGTTTTTCCCAAGGTTGCTCTGCCTCCAACTCCCCTTGTCAGCATCCACTGGACCTCCTGGCTCGGCTCCACACTTCTGGCTTACTAGGCCGACCACCTGTGACCACCTTCCATACAGACAGGAGGAGAGACAGCCGTCACCCTCCTCTTTGGACCTGGCTTCCCGCCCAAAGACACCCTGTCACATGTGCCCTTGGCTTTTATAACATACCCCAGGATGCACCACTGTTTGTGCCAACCCACTGGGACAGTTACAAAAGCCTGTGTATCACTGGCTGGGTTTCCTCCACCGTCAAACAGGCTCCCCTATTGGATACAGTGGGGACACTCCCTCAGCCCAGATGAATCACACATGGACACATGCAACAGGCATAACTAGTGATCAGGCTCCCCTGATAAGCAGTTGGAGCAGACTATGGTTTATCTGCTGCTCCCCTGTTAAGCAGGCAGAGCAAACTTATCCCCCCTAACTAGCACCTATGTAGGAGGGTGCTACATCCACCCCCCACCAAAATGAGCCATGTCCCCATTGGTTTTGGGGCAGCCGCCCCTACAAAAAAAGTCCCTACTGGAAAAACCTTCAGGAGTATTCCATCCCACAAACCTGGAGAGGAGGGAAAGGAAAAAACGAATGTACAAGAATAAATTACGTAGAAAAAATATAGGCATTTTGTTTGTACAAGTATGATACAATTTTGGGGTGCATTTGGAACAATGCACCCCCCATGAAGCAAACTTCTCTCCGGTGGTTAAACACAGCATCCTTACTATCTACAGTAATTTTAAACATCCTGAAAAGGAGAAAGAAGAAAGGTTAGACCATGGGTGTCCAACCTTTTGGTCTCTCTGGGCCACATTGAGTGTAGAGAAATTTTCTCAGGCCGCATATAAAATATATACTATAGTTAATGTATATAAGTAAAAAAACGCCACCGCACACTTCCCGCGCTGCCGCGCCCCCACACTCAGCACTAATTTAACACAACTAGAGGATGATCCCTTCCGAGGCAGCCTCTGCCTAAAGTTAGTTGGAAGCTGCTGTGGCCGTGCCCCCGAGCAAACTTCCTTCCTCCCCAGCAAAAAATAAAAAATTGTCAGGGGGCAGTGGGCCGCATTGCCTGCGATTCCCCCGGGCCGCAGGTTGGGCATGCCTGGGTTAGACACTTCTGCATGTACAGTGGGTACGGAAAGTATTCAGACCCCCTTAAATTTTTCACTCTTTGTTATATTGCAGCCATTTGCTAAAATCATTTAAGTTCATTCTTCTTCCTCATGAATGTACACATAGCACCCCATACTGACAGAAAAACACAGAATTGTTGACATTGTTGCAGATTTATTAAAAAAGAAAAACTGAAATATCACATGGTCCTAAGTATTCAGACCCTTTGCTGTGACACTCATATATTTAACTCAGGTGCTTTCCATTTCTTCTGATCATCCTTGAGATGGTTCTACACATTCATTTGAGTCCAGCTGTGTTTGATTATACTGATTGG
This sequence comes from Pelophylax lessonae, assembly GCF_965119305.1. Classification (NCBI taxonomy): domain Eukaryota; kingdom Metazoa; phylum Chordata; class Amphibia; order Anura; family Ranidae; genus Pelophylax; species Pelophylax lessonae. Next base: position 860,172,073 of record NC_138768.1, read on the forward strand.
ACTTGATTAGGAAAGCCACACACCTGTCTATATAAGACCTTCCAGATCACAATGCATGTCAGAGCAAATGAGAATCATGAGGTCAAAGGAACTGCCTGAAGAACTCAGAGACAGAATTGTGGCAAGGCACAGATCTGGCCAAGGTTACAAAAAGATTTCTGCTGCACTTAAGGTTCCTAAGAGCACAGTGGCCTCCATAATCCTCAAATGGAAGACGTTTGGGACGACCAGAACCCTTCCTAGAGCTGGCCGTCCGGCCAAACTGAGCTATCGGGGGAGAAGAGCCTTGGTGAGAGAGGTAAAGAAGAACCCAAAGATCACTGTGGCTGAGCTCCAGAGATGCAGTCAGGAGATGGGAGAAAGTTGTAGAAAGTCAACCATCACTGCAGCCCTCCACCAGTCGGGGCTTTATGGCAGAGTGGCCCGACGGAAGCCTCTCCTCAGTGTAAGACACACGAAAGCCCGCATGGAGTTTGCTAAAAAATGCAAGGATAGAAGGGGAGCGGGTAATGGAAAGAGGGCATAATCCCCAGCAACTGAACTTTCATTTTATTCCGTGTGTCTTTTTTTTTTTTCAGTCAGCAGTCATAGGCTAGAAAGCCTCAATTGAACTCTGTATGTTCTCCTCAGCAATATAAATCGGGATGGGGGATCCGCACAATTGGACCTCCACCAGGTCCAAGTAGATGCCCCGCCCATGGTTCCACTGTGCTTTTACTGATAGAAAAGTCTTCCACAAATCCATCCTGGACCGGTTGCAATATGACTTGGGGACAAAGAGGAAGTCCCATATAGCTTCATCACACCAGGACTCTCTTTTGGCCTCTATCTCCAGCATGACCTCCCGTGGAGCATAGGGATAGTCATACCCATACTCCTAGGACACCTTCCTCTGTATCCACCACTACATCCTGGAAAATCTGGGGAGGGTGTTCCGATTACCTCTCCCAGATGGGGGAATATGGGGTCTCCTCTCTTTTGATGAGGGAGGCAAAGGCCTCATTCTGATCTCGAGCCCGGGCATAGTTTCTTGGTGGGGATAGGTCTAGGACCTGATTAGCATAGGCCTCACATAGCACACTGTCCTCGCACCACAGAATCCCTAAACTCCTCATCAGGTGGGCCAAGAATGGCTGAACTGCTCCGATCTTCGGACCCCCAGTCCCATTCAGTCTCCTCCTCCGACTTCCAAACATCTATTCTCTCCTCCAAAGATCCGAACCGATTCTGGAAGCTGGGAGACCCCACATCAATGACCCCGTCCTCTACCTCGCTACTCACACTTGCAGGCTTGGTCATCGCTGGCCATCTTTTCCTCTCTGCCTGTATGGGAGCAGACTTTACTTCTGCCGCTTCAGCTTTTGATGCACCAGGTGGCCGCTCCCCAACCCGCACTACCTGCATGCACCCTGGCTCGGACATTCGGGTCTCTCTCCACTTGCACCCTGGACCACTGACAGATTGCATAGACTTCAGCTGCATTAGGAACCTCAGCATTCCTCTTCCACGGTCCGTGAAAGGCCCTGACTCCACAGCCGACAGGGCGTGAGTGACCCCGGTCTCCCAAGACACATTCAACTTTTTAGGCAGACCACCACTCTCTTCTGCCCGCAGCAGTAGATTGCCGCAATGCCAGCACTGGGCCCACACCTGCATACGCATAGTCACATTCAGACACTGAGGACATACCAGGCCCAAATGCTCCACGCCTCCTCCGATGCACAATGCCAGTCTTCCGTCGGGCACCATCTGTACCACTGTATCCCACAGGGTGGATGTCTTTGGCTCTCCGGTCTGCTCCGCAGGTTCTCCGCCAACATGTGCGATAGCCTCTGCACTCCGGCTCACTCCGGTACTCGCCATCTTGCTTCTCTGCACACGTGTCTCCCTCTCAGCCCCACCCGCAGGCGGAAGAATTTTATAGACTTTCCTTCCTGTTCCAGATTGGCTGTGCGTGAGCGGCGTCTCCGCCCACATCTCCAAATTGGCGGTGGCTCCTACTGCTAGGCAGAACTTTCCAGCGCGCGCTTTCCCACGCAGTACAGTAACCCTTCCGATGCTGCTCCATCTCAGCTCAGCCTGCATGGAAGTTACTGTAAAGCGGACCGTGCCTCTCTGCTTGCACGCATCCGCCATCCTTGCCTGTACCAGGGTTCCAACTGCGCCTCCATCACTCTGAGCAGGTGGCCCTCTTTGCTATGTAGTAGAATTGTCCCGCTGTCATACACGGCCAACATTTCTCTTCTCAGCACTTGTACAGGCAAGACTCGCCGTACTGTATTTGAAAAATGTCCCACTGTCATTGAATGCATGGTCAACAGATTTCTTTTACAGCATCCACTTTGCCACTATGTTGGAAGAATGTCCCACTGTCATTGGATGCACGGTCAACATTTTCCTGCATAGCTCTGGCACACACATGGCTCCCCGGCACACCGATCCACGTGCCCTGGGCCGCCATTTTCACTGCACTTTCTGAATGCAGGAAATTTGCTGCACCTTCAGAAAGCGCACCACACCTGTGGGATATAATAGAAGTCTATGGCAGTACAGCAAACAAAGGGTTAAAGCAGGCAGCGTTGTGTTGCTTTCTCATCAACTGCTTTAACCCCTTGGACCCCACAGAAGCATGCAGATGCGGGGCACTTGCAGAGTGGCCCCATCTATTTGAATGGGTCCCGATTGGCAGACGGTAGCACCCACCAAAAGCAACAGGGGGTTTAACCACTTGCCGACCATCCTATAGCCAAAGGACGGCTACAGCACGGACGGCTAGTTCTGGGAGGCTGTCATATGATGGCCTCCCATGATCGCGCCATTCCGCGCGCCCGCTGTGGGGCGTGGGCGGAACACTCTCTGATCAGTGTCCTGAGGACATTGCTGATCACAGATTAAGGTAAAGAGCCAATCAGCGGCTCTTTACCACGTAATCAGTTGTGTCCAATCACAGCTAATCATGGATGTAGATAGAAGCCGGTTATCGGCACTTCTTTCCTCAGGCTGACAGTCAGTGCCTCCTACCAATGTCGCCTAACAGTGCCCATCAGTGCCACCTATCAGTTCCTATCAGTGCCACCTAATAGTGTCCATCAGTGCTGCCTATCAGTGAAGCCTCATCAGTGCCCACCAGTGTAGCCTCATCAGTGCCCATCATTGCAGCCTATCAGTGCCCATCAATGCCAATCAGTGCCACTTCATCAGTGCAGCCTGTCAATGCCCATCAGTGCCACTTCATCAGTGCCCATCAGTGCAGCCTCATCAGCGCACATCAGTGAAGGAGAAAAATTACCCATTAGCAAAATTTTATATCAAACCATGAAAAAGTTTTGTTTTTGTATTTTCGGTCTTCATTTATTTAGCAAAAAATAAAAAACCCAGCTGTGATGAAATACCACTAAAAGAAACTCTATTTGTGGGAAAAAAATGATAAAAACGTAATTTTGGTACAGCACTACATGATCAAGCAATTGTCAATTAAAGTTCAACAGCTGAAAATTGGCCTGGACAGCAAGGGGTGCCCAGTAGGCAAGTGTGTACACTTCTGGCTGCTGCCTCAGCAGTGAAAGGGATTAGGAATTGGGGGGGGGGGGGCGGTAAATTCAACTGCAGGGTTTTACCCCCCAAACTTTACATGTTAACGAGTCCTAAGGGTGCCGCTGCGGAATGCACCTAAGGGTTTATTCCCAAGTGCAGTAGGCACTGCTGCTCCACTGAAAAGCGATCCGAGTGTGTTTGACAGGTGGACATATCGCCTCCTCACCATCTGATATAAACCCGTGATTGCCGCAATTGCGACACGTAGCACGGCAATTAGAGGTTTAAATCAGGTGTGAGGAGACGACACTGTGCCCGGTGATCTTTGACTTCTTCCATGTTGTTCAGGTAGCTCTCCACCTCTTTAAGGTTGCCTACCCCTCTAGAGGGATCCCACAGGTATGGCACATATGTTGTAGATACTTACATTGGTCCAAGCTGGACCAACGAAACTATGGAAAAATATCCATACCTGGAATTCTCTTCTCCTGACGCCCAGAAATCTGGGATGAAAATTACCATGCCCAAATGTCCCAGGCAAAAGCTTAGAACGTGGATTATTGGGAATGGTTTTCTAGGTACAGGCATACCCGTTTTAAGTACACTCACTTTACGTACACTCGCGAGTACGGACACAGCCTGGTCAGCTTGGCATGGCATTACTCCCAGTTTTTAACATTGGCGTCTATGGGAAGTCTTGGTCAGCTTGACAAGGCACTGCTCCCAAACCATAAGTGACAGGGATACCAAACTTAGGGAGCAATGTGAGGGGACCCAGGACTACAACCTATCCTATTTGTGGCCAGCCAGCTTGCCTAGGAAATGAAAAAAGGTATTGCTTCACTTTAAGGACATTTTCGTTTTACATACATGCTCTGGTCCCATTGTGTACTTAAAAGCGGGGTATGCCTGTAATATGTTGGCGCTGTATGAATACAAAACATAAACAATTACCCTGATTAGGTTACTATAGAACATACAAATGGAAATGTCACAGAGCCTAGAGAACTCCCTCCAGTACTGGCTGCCCCCGCACCATGGCCACCCCTTCTGTGCAGAGGAGAAGTTATAAGTACCCTCTAAGTGGTGGAGGTGTGGAGGTCTCCTCTTCATATGGCTTCCTGCTTGTTTGCACTCTCGGTTGGCCTTGACACTCTGTGACATGAAAGGACGGGGGGGGGGGGCACCTGCAAGTGTCAGACTGTTGAAGACCCCCCCAGGTGATAAACATAGCGATCAACGTCCTGCAGGATGTTCCAACGCCAATCAGCTCCTAATGTTTTGAGATCAGGACAAGAGGATAAACGCTCTTGGGGGCAAATGTGTGATTTTGTAAAAGGCAGATTCACTCCAGAAATAAAGAGATTATTCTCCCGCTCTACAAGACTCTGGTCCGGCCACATCTGGAGTATGCTGTCCAGTTCTGGGCACCGGTCCTCAGGAAGGATGTGCTGGAACAGGAGAGAATCCAGAGAAGGGCAACAAAAATAATTTGGGGAATGGAGGACATCAGCTATGAGGAAAGACTACAAGCACTGAACTTATTCTCTCTGGAGAAGAGACGATTGAGGGGGGATATGATATCAATGTACAAATATTGTAATGGCGACCCTAGCATGAGGAACAAACTATTCAGAGTAAGGGAATACAATAAGACACGTGGCCACTCACTAAAACTAGAGGAAAGGCGTTTTAACCTTAAAATGCGTAAGGGGTTCTTCACTGTAAGAGCGGTAAGGATGTGGAATTCTCTTCCACAAGCAGTCGTATCAGCAGGGAGCATCGATAGTTTCAAAAAACTATTAGATGGGCACCTTAGAGATCACAACATACAGGGGTATACAATGTACAACATACAGGGGTATACAATGTACAACATACAGGGGTATACAATGTACAGTTAAAAGCAAACACACACACACATCATAGGTTGAACTGGATGGACTGATGTCTTTTTTCAACCTCACTAACTATGTAACTATTACTATGTAAGATGTCAACTATGGCTTAAAATCCAACGAAAAACCTTTAATTCCTGTTTGATAGGACAGTATATCTCCTCTATAACCGCAGTTATATCTGACCATGACTCTGCCACTCGCAGCCTCGGTATCGGATCGCACCTCAGATTACAACTCTGACCCTAGTGGTACAAATTTTGTCCACTTACAGGCTTCCCAACGGGAACGGAATCTACACATGGCTAAACTCACACGACTCTCTCAATACCATAGCAAACATGAGGAGAAAGGGGCCTATACGCAGACTTGTATAAAGTACTCGAAATTTCTACTTGAGTAAAAGTACAAGTGCTCGATCAAAAAGTGACTTGAGTAGAAGTACTAAAGTATTCAACATTTTTTTACTTAAGTATTGCAAGTAGTTTTTTCAAAAAATTTGCTACTTAAGTACTAAAAGTAAAAAGTACCAGTAGTTTTGAAAAAAAATTTCTACTCAAGTACTGAAAGTAGAAGTACAAGTACTGTGTTATGTAGTTATTAAAGAAAGAAGTCAAAAGTTTGAACATCATATTGTTTTTTATTATTTCAAATGATTTATTCAAATGATTAACCTGTGTTTGTTAGTAGTTTCTTGATGCACTTTAAGCGCTGTAGCACCATTTATTTGTTTGTTTCATATTTTCTTTTTATTGGAAAGATTTGGTATAGCAGCTTTTATTATACACAGCCTTTATTTTCATATGCGCTGATTTACAAATGACATTATACACATTTTTTTGAGCTTTATGCAACCTGCCATCTACTGTTCTGGCAGTGGTAATTTTTTTAAAAGTAACGAGTAACTATGCAGCACAAAAAAAAAATACTTGAGTAGAAGTATCGAAATCATCGAAAAAATGTAGTGAAGTAAAAGTAGAAGTAGGAGAAAAAAATTCTACTCTAGGAAAGTACAGATACCGCATTTCGGTACTTAAGTAAAGTACTTAAGTAGTTCTACTTCGTTACTATACATCTCTGCCTATACGCTACCAATGGGGTAAATGCGATGGGGGTATACGATGGAATTCTGAAGATGGTGGAACACCGAAATCAGCAGCCAATTTAGAAGTGTCACCACATACTTAATGGACTAGATACAGAGGGGAAAAAAAATCAGCGCTCGATTTTCTTAAAATGGTGGACCAGGGATGTTGTAATAGAGTGTAATCTAAAAGATGTGTATGGTGTGGTTCCACAGGCATGAAAATAGTAAAATAAATGGCAAAAAATCAATGCAAATTCAGATGGAAAAAATTCTAGTGCTAATGCAGAATGACTCCAAGATGTCCGATAATAAGCAACAGAAAAAAATATATAATATATTATGCAATGTAAGTAGTATGACCACAATGTAGCCAATCAATCATTTGATACATAAAGGTGCAGAGATAAAAATATAGGCAATAGAAGGTGCTGGCAGTGCATATAGTGCAATCAAAAATCAAATAACAATAAAAGGTGCTATAATGCGTGATAGATATAAAAATACAAAATATATTGGGAAAAAAAGTCCATGTGCAGATGTGTAATGTGCCAAATAATATAATATAGGTCTTACTAATGATCTGTACAGTGACCTAGCCAGTCTCTAGACCTTAATCCTATAGAAAATTTATGGAGGGAGCTGAAACTTTGAGTTGCCAAGCGACAGCCAAGAAACCTTAAGGATTTAGAGAATATCTGTAAAGAAGAGTGGACCAAAATTCCTCCTGAGATGTGTGCAAACCTGGTCACCAACTACAAGAAACGTCTTACCTCTGTGCTTGCCAACAAGGGTTTCTCCACCAACCACTAAGTCATGTTTTGCTTGGGGATCAAATACTTATTTTACTCACTGAACTGCAACTCAATTTATAACATTTGTATCATGCGATTTTTCTGGATTTTTGGGTGATATTTTGTCTCTATTATTTAAAATACACCTATGATAAAAAATGATAGACCCCTCATTTCTTTGTAAGTGGGCAAACTTACAAAATCTGCAGGGATCAAATAATTATTTTCTTCACTTTATATTTTTTTTCTTACACAGGTTAGTTAAAATAGGTGTTAGGAGGTTGGGGAAACATTTCTAAAGGGACGTAACACATTGGCCGAAATATGAGGTGGCATCGGCCAATTCAATAGAAGACATTTAGCACGTGTGTAGGGCCGCCAGCTTCTGTTGAAGGGTCATCCCCCTGTCAGAACACAATAGCTCAGCAGGGGAGATTGCTGTACTAACATCACATAGTTAGTACAGCGGCTCCTCCTGAGCGCTTCAGTTTTTGTTTCGTTCTGCCCGCTGGGTTAAAACAAAAAACAAACAAATAGTGTGTACCAGGTTTTAGAGCCGCTTCACACTGAGGTGACACGACTCCTTACTACTTCGGGGGCGACTTGTGCATTGCCATGCACCACGACTTCGGAGCGACTTGCAGGGACTTCACATAATGGAAGTCTATGCAAGTCGCTCCGAGGTCGCCCCGAAGTAGTACAGGACCCTTTTTCTAAGTCGGAGCGACTTGTGTCGCTCCTATTAGAACGGGTCCTGTAGCGGTCAATGGACCGCGAGGGAGCGCGACTTGTCAGGCTGACAAGTCACCTGACAAGTCGTGCTACTTTGAACCGACTCTTAGACTAGATTTAGCCTGAAATTCTGCTTTAACACCTTCCTGCTTGGCCTATAGCAAAATGACGGGACTTTTGTCATTCTGAGTTGACGTAATATGACGTCCTCCCAGAACGTGCCTCTCATGCGGCCACTGGGCCACACAGCGGCGATATCTGTCACCGACTGCCAATACCGCGTGATTGCTGAGACCAACCACAGCAGATCACATGACAATTGTAAACAATGGATGACTTCCTTTCATGCCACCCATTGTATTCAATTGTGTTGCTAGCTGTGATTAGTCACAGTGATCACATGGTACAGACAGGGCCAATCACAGCCGTCTGTACCATAGTTACATAGTTACATAGTTATTGAGGTTGAAAAAAGACATCAGTCCATCCAGTTAAACCTATGATGTGTGTGTGTGTTTGCTGTTAACCGTACATTGTTTACCCCTCTATGTTGTACATTGTATACCCCTGTATGTTGTACATTGTATACCCCTCTATGTTGTACATTATATACCCCTGTATGTTGTACATTGTATACCCCTGTATGTTGTACATTGTATACCCCTGTATGTTGTGGTCTTTAAGGTGCCAATCTAATAGTGTTTTGAAACTATCGATGGTCCCTGCTGATACGACTGCTTGTGGAAGAGAATTCCACATCCTTACCGCTCTTACAGTGAAGAACCCCCCTTACGCATTTTAAGGTTAAACCGCCTTTCCTCTAGTTTTAGTGAGTGGCCACGTGTCTTATTGTATCTCCTTTCTCTGAATAGTTTGTTCCTTATGCTAGGGTCGCCAGTACAGTATTTGTACATTGATATCATATCCCCCCTCAATCGTTTCTTCTCCAGAGAGAATAAGTTCAGTGCTTGTAGTCTTTCCTCATAGCCGATGTCCTCCATTCCCCTAATTATTTTTGTTGCCCTTCTCTGGACTCTTTCCAATTCCAGCACATCCTTCCTGAGGACCGGTGCCCAGAACTGGACAGCATACTCCAGATGTGGCCGGACCAGAGTCTTGTAGAGTGGAAGAATAATCTCTTTATTTCTGGAGTGAATCCCCTTTTTTATACATCCCAGTATTCTGTTGGCTTTGCTTGCAGCGGCTTGGCATTGCATGCCACTGCCAAGCCTGTTGTCTACCAGTACCCCCAGGTCCCTTTCCATCCTAGACTCCCCCAGAGGTTCCCCCCCCTAGAGAGTAGCTTGCTTTCTAGTTTCTGGCCCCCAAGTGCATTACTTTACATTTTTCAACATTAAACCTCATCTGCCATGTAGTTGCCCACCCCGTTACTTTGTTCAGGTCCGCTTGTAAGTTTTCCACATCCTGCATAGAAGATATTGGCAAGCTTAGTTTGGTATCATCCGCAAATACTGAGATTGTACTAGATATCCCCTCCTCTAGATCATTTATGAATAAATTAAACAGGATTGGTCCCAGGACAGAACCCTGGGGGACCCCACTTTCCACACCCGCCCAATCCGAGTACTCCCCATTAATCACCACCCTCTGGACTCTCCCCTGGAGCCCGTTCTCTATCCAGGTACTCACCCTATGGTCCATACCTACCTTCCTTAGTTTGTACAGTAAGCGTTTGTGGTGAACGGTGTCAAAGGCCTTTGCAAAGTCCAGATACACCACATCCACAGGCTTACCTTTATCTAGGTGGCAGCTCACTTCATCATAGAAGGTTAATAGATTGGTTTGGCAAGAACGGTTTTTCATGAATCCATGCTGATTACTACTTATAATACCGTTTTCATTTCTAAAGTCTTGTATGTGGTCCCTTAACATCCCCTCCAAAATCTTGCAGACTACTGATGTTAGGCTGACCGGCCTATAGTTACCCGGGATACACCTCGGCCCCTTTTTAAATATTGGTACCACGTTGGTTTTTTTCCAATCAGCTGGCACCATACCTGTCAGTAAACTATCCTTAAATATCAAGAATAATGGTCTGGCAATCACCTGGCTGAGCTCTTTAAGAACCCTCGGGTGCAACCCATCCGGTCCCCGTGATTTATTTATGTTAAGTTTCTCTAGTTTAGCTCTAAGTCTATCCTCTGTTAGCCATGGCGGTATTTCCTGAGGTGTGTTGTTCAGTTCGGCCTTACAAGCAAGGTTCGTGTAGCCCCCCGATTCCTTTGTGAAGACTGAAGAAAAGAAATTATTTAACACTTCCGCCTTTTCTCTGTCCTCAGTGGCCATATTTCCTTTGTCATCTTTTATGGGGCCAATGTGTTCTGGCCTCGCTTTCTAACTGTTTATATACTTAAAGAACTTCTTGGGGTTCTTTTTACTCTCCTCCGCTATATGTCTCTCGTGTTCTATTTTAGCCGCCCTGATTTCGTTTTTACATTTCTTATTACACTCTTTGAAATGCTCACTCATGTGATTAGCTTTGGCCAATCATAGCTAATCACAACAAAAGACACTGAATGGATCAATTTCATTCAGTAAAAATGGTTGCTTATACCAGTGAAATTCACTGATATAAGCAATCATAACGCATAAGGGAAAAAAAAATCCTAATCAGTTCCCAAGAGTAGTACAGTATTACTATGGCAACACTGTATTGCTCTGGTCACAGTGTGTTAAAAAAAAAAAAAAAAAATCAAATATTTAAGACGTGAAAAAAATTGAAAAAAAAATATTAATTTGTTTTTTTGCATACTGTTAGCAGTCCGTGTCCCTGATCACCACCACACCAGTCATATGATGATGCAGTACTGCACTGGTGACAGTATGTAAAAAATGTTTTCAATTTCTTCATTTTCCAAAAGATTGTGACAAACATTTATAACTTCAAAAAACTCGCCTCTTACTAAATACCCTGGACTGTCTACTTTCCAAAAAAGGGTCGTTTGGGGGGAATTTGTACTGTCCTGGCGTTTTCGGGCCTCAATAAATGAGATAGGCCTTCAGTACATCAAGATTGGTCAATTTTCAGATATATCCCATAGTTTGTAGACTCTGTAACTTTCCTACAGACTAAATAATATACACTGATTTGAGTTATTTACAACAAAGAAATGTAGCAGAATACATTTTGGCCTAAATTTATAAAGAAATATTATTTATTTTAAAATATTTTAACAGAAACTAAGAAAAATACGTTTTTTTTTCAAAATGTTTGGTCTTTTTTCATTTATTTAGCAAAAAATAAAAAATCCAGAGGTGATTAAATACCACCAAAAAAAAGCTCTATTTGTGTGAAAAAAAATGATAAAAATGTCATATGGGTACAGTGTTGCATGACCGCGCAATTGTCATTCAAAGTGTGACAGCGCTTCTAAAAAAGGATATCGGGGAACTGGAGAAAGTGCAGAGAAGGGCAACCAAACTGATAAGAGGCATGGAGGAGCTCAGCTATGAGGAGAGATTAGAGGAACTGAATTTATTCTCTCTTGAGAAGAGGAGATTAAGGGGGGATATGATCAACATGTATAAATACATAAGGGGTCCATATAGTGAACTTGGTGTTGAGTTATTCACTTTAAGGTCATCACAGAGGACAAGGGGGCACTCTATATGTCTAGAGGAAAACTGATTTAATCTCCAAATACGGAAAGGTTTCTTCACCGTAAGAGCTGTGAAAATGTGGAATAGACTCCCTCCAGAGGGGGTTCTGGCCAGCTCAGTAGATTGCTTTAAAAAAGGCCTGGATTCTTTCCTGGGTGGACTTAATATAACTGAGTACTAATGTTTATAGGTAAAGTTGATCCAGGGAATATCCAATTGCCTCTCGGGGGATCAGGAAGGAGTTCTTTTTCCCCTGCTGTAGAAAATTGGATCATGCTTTAGTGGGTTTTTTTTGCCTTCCTCTGGATCAACAGCGGCTATAGGATTGTGTATATGGGATTGTATGGTTGGGTTTTCAATACTGTTTTTTTTATTTTTATTTTTTTTTTATTGGTTGAGCCAGACCAGATGGACTTGTGTCTTTTTTCAACCTGACTAACTATGTAACTTTGTAGCGCTGAAAGCTGAAAATTGGCCTGGGCAGGAAGGGGGTGAAGTGCCCGGTATTGAAGCGTATGTGTAAACAATCACCTTGTAAAACAACCCATTCAGTTTAAAAAAGAAATGAAACATTTTTGTATAGATTAAAAAAATATATAAATACCGGTTTTCCCTTTTTTTTATAAGTGATCACATTCCCTCTGTTCTCAGCTGCATAAGAGCTGGGGGGAGGAGAAGCAATAGCACACTGAGCTTCCCAGTGAATGGCTGTGCAGTGGGGGTGTGTCAGGATAAGTCTGATCATTAGAGGAGAACAAACTGAGTTCCCAGCATAGCTAGAGAACTGTCCATGGTGTGCTCTCCTGCTTAGTGTGGTCAGTTTTTAATAGAAAAGCAGAAGGACTGGCAGGAACACTGGGGATTTCACACAAAGGAAGCAATACAAAGAACAGGAGACTTTCTCATACAAGTACAGCAGGCACATATCAGGAATATGAAGTGTTGGGGTGACAAACGCTTTAGGTTAACCTGTTGATTTTCCCTGCATGGTACAATCTAAGATTCACTTTTAACGTTCTTTAATAGAAAATTCCTTCTGATGTCAGTGGGTTTCCTCTTTAATTGTGTCCCCAGGTAATCCCGGCCATCTGCGCTGTGTGCATACCTCCAGAATGTGCAGCATCTGTCCATCGGAGTACAAGCAGGAACATTCCGGGAGTGAATGTATGGAGAGAGAGAACTGGGAGCAATGTAACTGAGAAGAGTGCAGCACAGGCGCAGAGCACAGGGAGATTTCTGGCAGGATCAACAGGAATTTTTGCACTTATCTAACAGATATAACAAAAGACTTCCAATGATTTACACAAAAAATTAAGAGAGGTTGGATTCATCCTTCATTTTATGGATAGTGTAGGACC
>NC_138768.1:860187593-860480093 GCF_965119305.1 Pelophylax lessonae
GCTCCTTGAGGGTAGGGACTGATGTGAATATACAATGTATATGTAAAGCGCTGTGTAAATTGGCGGTGCTATATAAGCAGGGCCGCTGATAGGGGGGGGACCACCAGTCCTGTAGGGGGCCCGGGCACACAGGGGGGGGGGGCCCCAACAGCATGGGGAATCGGTGCGGTTGGGAGGAAGGGCAGTTACAGAAGGAAGGCCTGTATGGCTCTCTGCAGCAGCTGAAAGACAGGTTTCAGCTGCTGCAGGGAGAGACACAGACACAGGGCATCCTTCCTGTAATTGCTTCTCCGACACCGATCCCCCCTCCCTGTTCTGATCCCCCCTTTCCGTATGCCCCCCTTTTTAAAAAATTGCAAAAATAAAATTGTAAAAATTTTTAACATTTAAAAAACAATTAAAAAGGAGGTAATTCCCACAGGTTCTGAGTTATGTTTGTGTCCGCTAATAATGATTTTAGTGTATTTTTTGTGAAAATATTGTCTTGATAAATTTAGGGGGGGGGGGCCCTGCCAGGTAAGCTGTTCGGGGCCCCGTGATTTCAAACAGCAGCCCTGTATAGAAGTATCCTAAATAAATAAAATATACGGTGACTTAGACCGCATTCACACTGAAACGGCACGACTTTGGGGGCGACTTCACAAGTGGCGTGCACCGCGACTTCGGCGCGACTTCCATGGACTTCATATAATGAATGTCTATGCAAGTCATTCCGAGGTCGCCCCGAAGTAGTACAGGACCCTTTCTCTAAGTCGGAGCGACTTGTGTCGCTCCTATTAGAACGGGTCCTGTAGCACTGCAGGGACCGCAACGGACCGCGACTTGTCAGGCTGACAAGTCGCCTGACAAGTCGCGGTAGTGTGAATGGAGACTTAAAGTCACAGCAACTTCAAAGTAGTTCATGCACTATTTTGGTCCGACTTTCATGACAAAAGTGGGCCATAGACTACAATGTTAGCCCTCAAAAGTTGCATGAAAGCCGTACCTGAATGTTTTACATGTAACAGTGGGTCCGACTTTGCAGAGGGACAACAAGTCACATCCAAGTCATACCCAACCAATGTTGCATCAAAGTTGCACAGCAAAGTCGCATGATTTTGGAATCATACACTTGTGAATGTAGCTTTAGGGTTTATATACACTGTACCAATCCGGCATAAAGACACTGCATGTTTCTGGTCCCCGGGAGCTGCATACAGTCACCCATAGATATGAATGGGTAAAGGCAGCTGGATGCAGCTATTCGCCGCTATTTGTGTAAAGTAGCACGCAAACAAAATAGATAATGTGCAGAAGCCACGCTGGGTGCAAAAATACACCTGCATTTGGTGCAGATTTATTCGGAATGTTCCCCCCCCCCCCCCCGAAACACCTTATTGTTGTACCTCCAGTGCACTGCCAGAAATGGTTAGTTCCAGTAACGTAAGCGTAATGCACAGAGCGCACATTGGGTGCAATCAGCGGATTATGTCTGTCTGTGTGTGCTAACTTAAGCCCCGTACACACGTACCGATCGTCGGCCGAAAAGCGTCGGCCGACGACCGATCTGCCGATTGTAGGCTTGTTAAGCCCCGTACACACGTACCGATCGTCGGCCGACAGATCGGCCGTCTTTTGTCCCCGGGCTGTCGGTGTCTGTTGAAAAGTGCAAAGACAGCACAAGAATTTTGTCCGCCGACTACAGCCGACTGCAGAAGTGATGTCATGTAATGGTTAACTTTCCCTGTGTTTTTTCTTTTCTGAGCATGCCCAGTCTTGCAAATCTGCTGTCTGTCTGCGAACAATCGGCCGTTCTGGTGTCGGCATACAAAAATTTTACTGCTCGCATGACAGATTCTTGTCGGCAGAATGTGCGCTGACGGCTGTCGGAGGCATCATACTTAAGCCCTGTACACACGTACCGATCGTCGGCCGAAAAGCGTCGGCCGACGACCGATCTGCCGATTGTAGGCTTGTTAAGGCCCGTACACACGTACCGATCGTCGGCCGAAAAGCGTCGGCCGACGACCGATCTGCCGATTGTAGGCTTGTTAGTATGATGCCAGCCGACAAGAATCTGTCATGCAAGCATTAAAATTTTAGTATGCCGACACCAGAACGGCCGATTGTTCGCCAGTCAGTACAGATTTCGGCCGACAGACAGCAGATTTGCAAGACTGGGCATGCTCAGAAAAGGAAAAACACAGGGAAAGTTAACCATCACATGACATCACTTCTGCAGTCGGCTGTTGTTGGCGGACAAAATTCTTGTGCTGTCTTTGCACTTTTCAACAGACACGACAGCCCTGGACAAAAGACGGCCGATCTGTCGGCCGACGATCGGTACGTGTGTACGGGGCTTTACACATAGCTGCATACAGCCGCCTTCACCCATTCATGTCTATGGGTGACTCTACGCAGCTCAAGGATGTCCCGGGCACCAGCAATACGCAGAACAGGTAAATGCGCGCATTGACTTTTTTAGGGTTAACTAAATGATAAACTCATTTTTAACATGACATCTGTATTTGCCTTTCCACCCTGCAGGTTCTATTTATAGAGATAGGACAGACTTCCTATGTTCTGGTGATACGCCCAGATCTCAGAAGAGTTTACAGCAGAATGCTGGGCAATGCACGTAACAGCCGATGCTGCGTTGCCATGTCATTCATTTTAAAAGACACCCCAATGTACCTGCATTGTAGTGCACCACATTGCACAGTAGTGCGCTGAGTTATAGGAAAGGGCCATGTGCCGGTTTTAGGCAAGTTTGGCTGCGTTGGCAGCCAATTAATATTAAAATGGCTACCCAACAATATAACACGAGTTAGTATACCGGAAAGATGTAAACAGCACTTTACTCATTTTAAAAAAAGGGTATTTCTTATCCTGATAGATTCCTTTCTCCCATCCATCAAGTTGGGGAATATCTCCCAAATGAAGACACAGCATAAAAAACAAAAGGAGGTCCTAACCTATTCCTACCCAATATAAAGCTTTTAACGGCCCATGCACACTACTGCACCGCAGAAACACACCTTACCTGCTTTTGTAGGACACGGGCTCCTTATGTTGGTGGTCAGTGGGAAGAATGTGCCTTACATTGGTGATCAGTAGGCAGAACGCTCCTTACATTGCCAGTCAATGGAAAGAATATCCCTTACATTGGTAGTCATTCAGAAGAATGCCCTTCACATTGGTGGTCAGTGGGAAGAATGCTCCTTACATTGGTGGTCAGTGGGAAGAATGCTCCTTACATTGGAGATCAGTGGGAAGAATGTCCCTTACATTGGTGGTCAGTGGGAAGAATGTCCCTTACATTGGTGATCAGTGGGAAGAATGCTCCTTACATTGGTGGTCAGTGGGAAGAATGTCCCTTACATTGGTGATCAGTGGGAAGAATGTCCCTTACATTGGTGGTCAGTGGGAGAATGCTCCTTACATTGGTGGTCAGTGGGAAGAATGTCCCTTACATTGGTGATCAGTGGGAAGAATGCTCCCTTACTTGGGGGGTCAGTAGGAAGAATGCTCCTTACATTGGTGGCCAGTGAAGTGTGCCCTTACCATGGTGTTTGGAAGAGAAGGACCACCTTACATTGGTGGTCACTTGGAGAACAATCTCCTTACATTAGTAGTCATTGGGATAAGGGACACTTTTCATCGGTGGTAGGTGGAATAGGGCCCTGTAGATTGGTGGGCATTGAGGAAGAGCCCTCTTACACCAACGGTCAGTTATAAAAGTGCCCTCTTACATTGTGATGACCATTGAAAAAGAACCCCATTACACTGGTGGTCATGGAAAAGAATGCTCCTTACATTGGTGATCAGTGGGAAGAATGCTCCTTACATTGGTGGTCAGTAGGAAGAATGCTCCTTACATTGGTGATCAGTGGGAAGAATGTTCCTTACATTGGTGGTCAGTGGGAAGAATGCTTCTTACATTGATGGTCAGTGGGAAGAATGTTCCTTACATTGGTGGTCAGTGGTAAGAATGTTCCTTACATTGGTGGTCAGTGGGAAGAATGTTCCTTACATTGGTGGTCAGTGGGAAGAAGGAGGAGGACACACCCAAAGAGCTCTCTGTGAGAACCAGCCCTTTTCAAGCCTGGGCTTTGCTTGCTAGCTTGGCCCAGGAACAATGCCTGATCCTGGGGGAGGCCCTGGGAGGGATCCCCCTGATGACACGGGGCCTAGTGAGGAGGAGGTGGAGGACCTGTCTGTGGGTCCAGGCCCTGGTGAGAATGCGGATGTCTTCAGCCAGAAGATTATCAATCGTTTTAGGGCGATTGGGAGAGCGGAAGAAAAACTTAAAGTTTTGAAGGCTGAACATAAATCCTTCAAAACCAAGTATTTCCAAGCCTGGAGTAAAAATCGCACAGCCATGAAGCCTGAGTTACAAGAATTGGAGGAAAAGGTAAAGGAACAATCTTTATTATTGGAAAGGCTGAAAGACAGAAGTGGAGCATTTAAAGAAAAGTTTGATAATGAGAGGCGATTTACCAGCCAGACATCAGCAAGCTCTGTGGATCAGCAGCCTCCGTTAATGGATGACCCGGCTCCATCTGCCTCTGCACCTCTCCCCCCATGCCAGAACTGGGAATCACCAGCGGCAACCAGCCAGGGGGTTGAGAGTGGACATGGATCCCTGACATTTATCCAGGAGATGGAGTCACCCCTGAAAGCAGACAAGTTTGTCTTTTCTGATGATCCAACAGAAATCCCTGTGGATGGGCAGAGGAGATTCAAGTCAGCAAAGCCAGTACTGGTGGAGAAATCCCAGTACACCATGTTGCCTTCCAGCATGTCTGCCCCACCTGCTGTAGTGGATGGTGTCCCAGGTGAGAAGGAGCAATGCATACAGCTACCTATTGGAGATTCTGCTGTGGAGAAACCGAGTGCAGACATGCAAGGAAAATCCCTGACCAATGAATTCCCGGACCATCAGATGAATGTGGATGGACCTGCATCTAACACCCCAGGCATGGATTTTGCTGGTCTGGCTGAGACCAGTAGTCCCACAGCAAGCAAAATGGCTGCCAGCTCTAAAGAGCATGCTTCATGTTCACCTGAGCCTCCCAGTCTTCCAGTGCTGATTGACCAGCTGATTTCTGGTGGGGGAGGGGATCAACATAGTGCTGGAAGTGAAGCAGCTATGGAAGTCTCCTGCAATGTTTCACCTGTTGCTGTGTTAAAACAGAATGCTATTTCCACAGCTGAAAACCCTGTCCCAGTGGAAGAGAAGATGACAGCTGGAGTTCCTACCAGTGCAGCAGCAGCTATGGATTCTGCTGTGAAGACAACAGCAATAATAAATATCCCAGCAAGTATAAAAAATGACATTAATGTTAAAGCAATGAATGTGGTGGGTGGTGGTGAAGGGGTTAGTAATGCTGGGAAAAATAAAAATGACATTTCTCCTCCTGCTCAGCAGAGGAAAGATTCGATTGCACAGATCAATCCCGAATCTGTGCAATCGTTATCTGCTAAGTGTGTGTCAGATAATTTAAAAAAAACTGATGGATTTTCTGCTGGGAGGAATGTTGGAAGCTATGCTTCAGCTTTGGGGAGTCACACCAGGGTGGGTGGTGGGAATTCTGTTATTAGTCAAAATTCAGGGAGGTTTGGTGGGTATAGGAGGAGGAATGTGGTACAGTTGAGGTGGGTGGGGGATGGAACTCCACCAGTAAGGGGGAGGGTGGCTGAGTTGATTTTGGAAATGGGGTTTAAAGCTTGTGATATTTTTGCTTTAATTTGCCCGGTGGGGAGTTATGAATTTGATTTGTCGTTTGTAAAACCTGAGAGTTTGGATCTCTTCTGGGAGAGATATAGGAGGTGCAAGGGCCTTCAGCAGTGGAGTGGTTTGGTGCCAAAAGTGATCTCAAGGCAGCCTCTGATAAAATCAGTGACCATTTTGGTGCGTAACGAATCCATACCAGAGGCTGATTTATTAGTATGGCTACGCCGATATGGCGAGGTCCTCACTCCACTGCGGAAGGTCCTTGATGAGCATGGGATATGGACAGGGGCCTGGACAGTGTCACTAAAATTGGGGGTGCTGGGCGATGTAGTTCAGCACCTTCCCTGCTCAGCCTTTCTGGGTAGGGATAGGCTGACCATTTTCTACCAAGGTCAGCCTAAGGTGTGCAATAAATGTGGTGATAAAGGCCACTTTGCATCGTCCTGCACCCACAAGAAGTGCTCACTGTGCCAGGATTTAGGCCATTTGGCCAGAGAATGCACCCAGATTCGGTGCAATTTGTGCCAGCAGCTGGGTCATCCATATAGCCAGTGCCCAGAGGCACTGCATAACTTGCCAGGATTGGAGACTGAGCTGCAGAGGCTTGATAAAGAAGATGAAGCAGCTGAAGTTAGAGAGGAAATTGTTGTTGCCCCTCCTGTGTCTGCTGTGTCAGATTCTGTTTCCCCTAGTGAGGTGGTCCCTGAGTCTGTCCCTCCTGTGTCTGTTGTGTCAGATTCTGTTTCCTCTAGTGATGTGGTCCCTGAGTCTGTCCCTCCTGTTTTTCCTACATCTACTGTGCGTAGATCCTCCAGACTAGCGGAAGCTGCTGGGGGGGCGGGTATAGTGGATCTTCCCCCTCGGCCTACTCCACCTCCAGTCCCTGTCTCTCGACACCGCAAACGCGGCCAAGAGGGTGCAGGGGTGCTGGATGGTGGTGGGGTCGATGGGGTTGAGGGAGGGGTGTCCATGTCCCATGTCTCACCCTCTGTTGTGGAGGATTCGGATGATGAGGGGTGGGAGAGGACAAAGAGGAAGAAAAAGAAGAAGAGGAAGACCAGTAAAGCGGTCATTTCTTTCTTACAGTTAGAGCCAGGAGGGGTTCCTCTTGGCAACACATTTTCTGTTTTATCAGGGGAGGAGTTGGTGTCGGATTTATCTAATTCTTTATCATCTATGGATGAGGGGGAGTCACATAGTGTAAAGAGAGCTGTTTCGGGTGATGAGAGTGTGGTGGAGGTTAAGAAACGACTACCGCAATCATCCTGATGGCAGTGCCCGCTCTGATAAAGGTGGCGACCATTAATGTCGCCAGCGTGAAATCTGCAAGAGCTCGTGATATTGCCTTATTTTTGCTCAGTGAGTTTGATGCTGAGATTTTATTTTTGCAAGAGACCTGGCTCAATACTTTGACCGATGTCCATCTAGCAAAAAGGGAGTGGAGATGCGGTCCCTCCTTTTGGTCTCTTGCGGCTGAGCCTTGCAGCGGAGTTGTGGTTCTTTTTAAAACCGATATGGTAACGTGCCGGCGGGTAATTGAGGTAGAAATGGGGAGATGCATGGTCTTAGACGTCTCTGTTAGGGGGCAGGACCTGCGCCTGATCAATATCTATGGACCGCAGTCAAAATGGGACAGGAAATGCCTCTTCACAAAGATCAAGCCCTTCCTTTTTACATCCCAGCAGGTTGTCTTTGGAGGTGACTTTAACACCATAATTAGGCCTGAAGACAGGAGGGTCTCCATAGACAGGCTGGGTTATGATAGCGTTTTTCTTAGAGATATGGTTAGACAAGCAGGCCTGGTAGATGTGCACATTAAGCATTGCCCTGGCAGCACGGGATTCACGTTTCAGAGAGGGAATAGTCAGAGTAGGATAGATAGGTTTTTTTTAAAGGAGAACTCTGCTTTCTCGGCTCCTGAGTTGAGGGCGGTGGAGTTCTCTGACCACTGTATGCTGTCTGTGACTCTGAATGCCTCGGACACTCCACCCAGGGGAAGGGGTACCTGGAAACTGAATTCGGCTCTCCTGGAAGATGTAGAGGTAAGACAATCCTTTGAGGATTTTTTTCAGGCACAGGTTTCTATTCTGGACTTTTGCAGCAGTAAGTCAGAGTGGTGGGAGCTTGTGAAACAAAGGGCGATTGGACTTTTCAAGGCCATAAGTAAGAAGAAGCAGCTTGGTATGTATATTGCCTACCAGCATTTGCGGAGGAAGCTTGATCGTCTTGTCTCGTATGGAGGAGATCCAGGGGAGATCTCGGAGGTAAAGCTTCTTCTTAGGAAGTGTCAATACGACCGGCATGCCTCCTTGGTTCTGGAGAGAGATTATGGGAAATATCACTCACCTGATCCTTACCAGAACTGTAAGCAAGGCATAGCAGTTAAGACGGTCATAGGTCTGAGGGATAGTACGGGTTCCCTGGTGAAGTCCAGATCAGGGATCCTGGAGATCTTCAGGTCATATTACGCAGACCTTCTGGGAAGAAAGGACCTTAGTCGGGACAGGATGGAAAGCTTTCTGGATTCTACTCCAGGATTGGGAAATGGTACATTGCCTTTGATGGATTTGACAGAACCAATTTCAGCGGATGAGGTAGTTCGTGCTATAGAGAAGCTGGCTACCAAAAAGTCGCCTGGGCCAGATGGGTTGACAGCTGAATTTTACAAGTGTTTTAAGTCCATTCTGGCTCCCTTTTTAGCGGAGGTTTATAACAGCTGTTTAGATGAGGGTTCTCTCCCTCCCTCCATGAGGCAATCCGCTGTGATTCTTCTGTCAAAAGGTAAAGACCCCTCAATAATTGAGAACTGGCGCCCCATCAGTCTTCTCAATGTTGATAGAAAGATTTTGGCGAAGATTCTTTTTTTCACGCTTGTCGTCAGTAGCAGGCGATTTGTTGTCCAATCATCAGCACTGCTCGGTCCAGGGCAGAAGTACTTTTTCAGCAATTTTAGCTGTCCGGGAGGCTTTGGAGCGATGCAGGGCTGCTGGATGGAGAAAGTACTTGCTGGCATTGGATCAGGCGAAGGCTTTTGATCGAGTCAATCATGAGTACCTGTATTTGTTACTTGGTAGATACGGCCTGCAGGGGAGGTTTATTGATTGGCTGAAAACATTATATAAAGGGGCTGAGAGCTTCCCACTTGTTAATGGTTGGGTTGGACGGCCTTTTGAGGTTGGCTCTGGTGTGCACCAGGGGTGTCCTTTGAGCCCCCTGCTATATGTATTCGCAATCGACCCCTTTATAAGAAGGTTAGAGAGTGGATCGTTGTGTGGGGTGCCTTTGGGCATTGCTGGTGTGCCGCCTTTGAAGGTCGTGGCCTATGCCGATGATGTGTCTGTTATTATCTCTGGGATGGAGGAGGCGCAGGAGGTGGTCTCTGTGATAGAGCAGTACACTGAGGCTTCTGGCTCTAAAATCAATCATGAAAAGAGTGAAGTTTTCTGGATGGGTGAGGAGGGTGAAAGCTTCGAACTTCCAGATGCCTTCCCAGAGCCCCAGCAGGAAATTAAAGTGTTGGGCATCAAATTTGGTCCTGGTGACTATGGTCATCGAAATTGGGAAAGCAGGTTGTTGAATGCCAATGCCAAGGTGGCAAGCTGGAAGAAATGGAAACTTTCCTTGAGGGAAAGGGTTGACTTGATTAAAACTTACCTGATCCCAATCTTTTTATATGTCAGCTTTGTCTGTATCTTGCCGGAATCTCTCTATGCAAGGGTGTACAGCTGCTTTTTCCAACTGTTATGGGGAAATAGGCTGAACCTGATCAAACGCAATGTAACTTACCTGTCCAGGCGGGAGGGTGGTCTAGGAATGGTCAACCCTATAGTTTTCTTTTCTCTGCTTTTTTTAAAGTATAATCTTGGTAATATGTTAGCAGAGACCCCGCCGGGATGGGTGGGTATTTTTCAATCTTGGTTTAGGCCTTTTCTGCGATGCTGGGAAGATGGCGGGCCAGTGAAAAGTCTGAGAGTCCGACATGGCAAGCTTCCAGCTTATGTTGCCCCGTGTCTGAAAATACTTAGGCAGTGGCAGGTGACAGTGGGGGATATCAAGTCCCTCCCCAGAAAGCTTCTGGAGAAGAGGATTTTGGGCTCTGCTTTCAGTGTGTCGCTGACCTTAAGGGATTGCCCAGGCCCCGTAATGAGGGAGGGGTTGCGTTTAATTAACTTAGGAAGAATCCCTTTGAAGTTTAGGGATCAAGCCTGGCTCGCTTTCCATGGAAGGCTCTATGTGAGAGGGAACCTGAAGCATCGCCCTGTGGATGATCGGGATTGTCCTAGAGCGGAGTGTGTTGGTAAAGTGGAGTCTATGGACCACTTTTTGCTCCAGTGTCCCTTTAACATAGAGGTGTTTAAAAGGGTGGGGAGGGCTCTAGGCATCCCCTTTCTCTATCGCATGAGTTATGCGGAGTGGGTGTACGGGGCATTCCCGACTCGCTGGGATTTTGATTTGGATACACTTTTTCTAGTTAGTATAGTTGTCCGTTACTTCATGTGGAATGCACGGTGCCAGATTACCCTGCGGAAGAAAGTCCTCCCTGTCGAGGTGGTGGTGTACGATATTCTGGGTGAGGTTGGGAAGATTCGGGGTCTTGAGAAGGGCAGGGAGCCTCGAGCGGTCTGGATAAGGGCGTGGAGGAATATCAGACCTGCTTTTGGTGAACTGTCCATCTCTGGGTGAAAAGCTTTTTTTCCTATGCTATTTCTTTCACGCCCTTAGCTTTTGTTAGTTAATATCTTCATTTTTGAAGAAGGGCTGCATGCATAATGGGAGTGGTTTTGTTTCTTGACCTCGCAGGTTTGATGTCTGGTGTGGTGGTGTGAGTCTTATTAAGATAATTTTTTCCGGTAATGATGTGTTTCATGATGTGAGTTTTGTTTTTGCTGTAAAGGCAGTCTTTATTTGAGAGCAGAATTTGCTATGTATTTTTTTTCCCCTTTTCATGTAAATATGTATATATTTATTTATGTATATTGATTTTATGCTTATTGATTGCAAGACTTTTAATAAACAAAATTGGGAAGAATGCCCCTTACATTGGTGGTCAGTGGGAAGAATGCTCCTTACATTGGTGGTCAGTGGGAAGAATGCCCCTTACATTGGTGGTCAGTGGGAAGAATGTTCCTTACATTGGTGATCAGTGGGAAGAATGCTCCTTACATTGGTGATCAGTGGGAAGAATGTTCCTTACATTGGTGGTCAGTGGGAAGAATGCCCCTTACATTGGTGGTCAGTGGGAAGAATGCCCCTTACATTGGTGATCAGTGGGAAGAATGTTCCTTACATTGGTGATCAGTGGGAAGAATGCTCCTTACATTGGAGGTCAGTGGGAAGAATGCTCCTTACATTGGTGATCAGTGGGAAGAATGCTTCTTACATTGGGGTCCGTAGGAAGAATGCTCTCTCCATCTAAGGAAGATGGAGGATATCTCCCCAATGAGGACACAGCAATAAAAAGCTAAAAGAGATTCTAATCCATTTATACCCAATCCAGACTTTTGAGGGCCCATGCACACTGTTGTGTTGCACAAAGACACCTTATCTGCATGACTAGTGTAGAACAGATGTCACTATAACCTGGCTGAACGGTCAACCCACCACCCACTTGCACCCTTTTTACCTTTACCTTATCCCGATAATCGAGACGACACAGTGAGTGGAATAAAATTGGCCATAGCAGCCCTTTTATTAACCAATTTCAAATTAAATTAACATAAAGGAAAAAAACATTCCTTAAAACAGAAACGTCAAAAAACAGTTAAAGCTTTTGTTGGTTTTTGAGGCCCCCCATTTAATGTTCCAGATAAATACTACACTGCGGGCACACTTAACCACTTAAGCCCCGGAAGATTTTACCCCCTTCCTGACCAGGGCCTATTTTGCGATTCGGCACTGCGTGACTTTAACGGACAATTGCGCGGTCGTGCGACGCTGTACCAAAACTAATTTGACATCCTTTTTTTCCCACAAACAGAGCTTTCTTTTGGTGGTATTTGGTCACCTCTGCGCTTTTTTGATCACGCGCTATAAATAAAAAAAGAGCGTCAATTTTGCAAAAATAACAATATTTTTCACATTTTTTTATATGAAATTCCCAAAAAAAAAAAAGTAAAAATCAAAATGTTTTAACATTTTAGGCCAATTTGTTTTATGCTACATATGTTTGGTAAAAAAAAAATCGCAATAAGCGTATTTTGATTGGTTTGCGCAAAAGTTATTGCGTTTACTAAGGGAAAGATTTTTGTTATTTTTTGTTGTTTTTTTTTTTTTTAACGAGTAATGGCGGCGATCTGTGATTTTTTTTGTGGGACTGCGACATTGTGGCGGACAGATTGGACCCTTGACTGACATTTTTGACACTTTTGGGGCTACCAGTGACATTACTACAGTAATCAGTGCTATAAATATGCACTGTTACTGTAAAAATGACACTGGCAGGGAAGGAGTTAATTTTATTGGAGAGGGAGGGGTTAAGTGTGTCCCTAGGGGTGTGCTTCTAACTGTGATCGGCTGTGGCTACTGGTGTAAGAACAGAGATCAACGGTCCTACATAGTAGAACCGTGTGATCTCCTTTCTTACACATGGGAGAAAGACAGGCGGCTTTGTTTACATTAGTCGCCTGCCTTTCTTCCGGTATAACGGACGATCGCGAGTGCCCGGCGGACATCGGGTCCGCCGGGCACACGCGCGGGGGGGTCCGTGACCGCGCGGGAGCGCTCCTCCGGCGGCGTGCGCTCGCTCCCTAGAGCCTCACAGGCTAGAGACGTAGCCCTACTAAATAGTCGTGTGGCGGACGGCAAGCGGTTAAACATACTAGGCCTCCAGCCGCAAAACGCCAGCTCTGAGACAACACTCTACCTGCAGTGTACCCATTTTACCTTCCAGTCAAACTGTCATCAACTGGAACGCACCAGAGGGAACCTACCACCAGTGGGTCCCGAACCATTACCTTGACTTAAAGGTTCTTGCACCTGCCAGCAAAGACCAACAAAAAACACCACAGCTGCCACGACATCCCAGGCAAACCTGTCAAAACAAAGAAAAAGAACAAACCCCACCAAGAAACCATGACAAATAGATTTGGAACATTAGGGAGGGAGGGAGGGACGCTGCTTCTACCGAGTGAGCGGACTTTTTTGGCGCCCAGCAGATCCCCCCCCTTCCTGCCTGGCAGCCCCACCTCCCCAAACTAAGCCTAAACAACCTAGGCTCCGCCCCCCCCATACACACACCCTGCATAAACTTGTGCCTACTAAATTAACCCCTAACACTCCCCTGTCCACCTAGTCATGCTGGCCCTACACTATTCTCTCCGCTCCTGCTCCGGCGCCTTACTTTTGTATGAAGCAATGCCTTTCCCTCTCAACGCACCTTGCTGAAGGACCTACATTGCGGTGTGTGGCCAGAAATGGTACACTCACTAAAAGCGGAGTTCCGGCCATCCGCTTCCTATTTGTCACCTGAAAAAGAAACGGGTAGTTACGATTTTTTTTTTTTACTTACCTTGTAATTGCAGAAAAATATACTCACCTTTCTTCCACTTCCTCCCTCAGCCGCACGGCCCGTGCCGTCACTTCCGCTTTGCAATGATTCCTGGGAGCTGAACGTCATCGCTCCCAGGAATCAATGCGCCTGCACCGGCCCCGACGTCAGTTCCGGCGCAGGCGCGTCATACCTTACTAAACAGCTTCTGGGCATGCCCAGAAGCTGTGCAGGGATGACGCTGCGCCACCGGAAGTGACGGCGGGGCTGGTGCAGTGCATCGTGGGACAGAAGAGGACGGAAGAGGACGCAGAAGATGACGCGCTGGCTTCAAGCTGCCCACACCTGAGATGGCAGCGCTGGAGAAGAAATTTTAAAAGTGAGTATTTCTTCTAAAAGGTAAGTGCGAACCGGGACAGATCAGAGGCTATCCATTGTGGAATGTGCTAGCCCTGACTGTCCCGGGGGTATTTTCATTGAAATTTTTTTTTTTGTGGCCGGAACTCCGCTTTAATTTGAATGTATGGGCTTCCTTAATGCAATAACACAAGCTATAAAGCATGTTAATGCATGTTCATTTACACTCCGCAACAGTGTTAATGGGATCTAAAGTATGCCATTCACTATGCTGAATAGTATCTATTTTATTACGTAAATATGTGTCTAAACTCGAGTGGAATGGACATTCGGATACCCAGTGATTGGATTGCCCTCCGGAAACATAAATATTTGCTAGGAATTCACACGTTGGAGGTGAGATGTATGGAAAGCCCCGGTGTTGTCACATCTTCATACTTCATGTATTGGATAGAACCGGTGCATGCAGCCATATTACACCGGGGGACCGTGCGCTGAGCCAGGGACAATGCGGGGATTGGACACTTTGATCTCCAATCTCCCACAATGTACGTTAAGCCCTCAGCTTCACTTTGTGTCCCTGTTAATCACAGCTCAGTCCCCCTGAGGCAAAATCCAACATTTGCATTTTAACTGACATCCCAGACCCTTCATTAGAAGAGGCACGCTGCAGATCCATCCCCCATCAAAGAGGACCTGTGATTCAGATTTACACAACACATGTATCCATAGGACACAAAATATACATCATTAGTTTAAATACAAGAATCTCTTCTTGGCCACAAATTAGAAAACTGCTGCAACCAAGTTCCTTTATGTGATCTAAGGCCTAGGCAAGGATCATTGGTCTCTGACTATCGGGAGCCTTGTGAGCATTTAATGTTATTGGAGATGGCATAGAATCTGTTGCTTCCAGTTAGACAGGTTCTGTCTGGTAGATTTTCAGAAAGTTTAGAAGACCAAAAGGAAGAACCACAAAGCAAGTAGCATAATGTAAATAATTACTTCTCGGGCCAAGACAAGAAGGGGGAGGAGGGGCAGCTGCCCCGAATGCAGCACCTTCAATGTAGGGGCATTTCTCCTACTGACCACCATTCTTCCTACTGATTTCTAATATAAGGAGCATTCTTGCCAATGACCCCCAATGTAAGAAGCATTCTTGCCAATGACCCCCAATGTAAGGAGCATTCTTCCCACTGACCACCAATGTAAGGGACATTCTTCCCACTGACCACCAATGTAAGGTACATTCTTCCCACTGGCCACCAAGTAAGGTGCATTCTTTCCACAGACTTCCGATGTTAGGGCTATTCTTCACAATGGCCACCAATGTATTGAGGAATCTTCCCATTGACCACCAAAGTAAGGAGCATTCTTCCCACTGACCCCCAATGTGAGGGACATTCTTCCCACTGACCCCCAATGTAAGGAGCATTCTTCCCACTGACCCCCAATGTAAGAAGCATTCTTTCCACGGACTCCCGATGTAAGGGGTATTGTTCCCAATGGCCCCCAATGTATTGAGAAATCTTCCCACTGACCATCAAGTAAGGTGCATTCTTTCCCCAGACTTCCGATGTTAGGGCTATTCTTCACAATGGCCACCGATGTATTGAGGAATCTTCCCATTGACCACCAAAGTAAGGAGCATTCTTCCCACTGACCACCAATGTAAGGAACCTTCTTCCCACTGACCCCCAATGTAAAGAGCATTCTTTCCACGGACTCCCGATGTAAGGGGTATTCTTCTCAATGGCCCCCAATGTATTGAGAAATCTTCCCATAGACTACCAAAGTAAGTAGCATTCTTCTCACTGACCACCAATGTAAGGGACATTCTTCTCACTGACCCCCAATGTAAGGAGCATTCTTCCCACTGACCACCTATGTAAGGAACATTCTTCCCACTGACCCCCAATGTAAGGAGCATTCTTCTCACTGACCACCAATGTAAGGGACATTCTTCTCACTGACCCCCAATGTAAGGAGCATTCTTCCCACTGACCACCTATGTAAGGAACATTCTTCCCACTGACCCCCAATGTAAGGAGCATTCTTCCTACTGACCCCCAATGTAAGGAGCATTCTTTCCACTGACTCCCGATGTAAGGGGTATTCTTCCCAATGGCCCCCAATGTATTGAGGAATCTTCTCATTGACCACCAAAGTAAGGAGCATTCTTCTCACTGACCACCAATATAAGGAGCATTCTTCCCACTGACCACCATTGTAGGGGACATTCTTCCCACTGATCCCCAATGTAAAGAGCATTCTTTCCACAGACTCCCGATTTAAGGGTTATTCTTCCCAATGGCCCCCAATGTATTGAGAAATCTTCCCATTGACTACCAAAGTAAGTAACATTCTTCTCACTGACCCCCAATGTAAGGAGCATTCTTCCCACTGACCTCCAATGTAAGGAGCATTCTTCCCACTGACCACCAATGTAAGGAGCATTCTTCCCACTGACCACCAATGTAAGGAGCATTCTTCCCACTGACCCCCAATGTAAGGAGCATTCTTCCCACTGACCACCAATGTAAGGAGCATTCTTCCCACTGACCACCAATGTAAGGAGCATTCTTTACACTGACTCCCGATGTAAGAGGTATTCTTCCCAATGGCCCCCAATGTATTGAGGAATCTTCCCATTGACCACCAAAGTAAGGAGCATTCTTCTCACTGACCACCAATATAAGGGACTATCTTCCCACTGACTACCAAAGTAAGGAGCATTCTTCCCACTGACCACCAATGTAAGGAGCATTCTTCCCAATTTTGTTTATTAAAAGTCTTGCAATCAATAAGCATAAAATCAATATACATAAATAAATATATACATATTTACATGAAAAGGGGGGAAAAAAAATACATAGCAAATTCTGCTCTCAAATAAAGACTGCCTTTACAGCAAAAACAAAACTCACATCATGAAGCACATCATTACCGGAAAAAAATTATCTTAATAAGACTCACACCACCACACCAGACATCAAACCTGCGAGGTCAAGAAACAAAACCACTCCCATTATGCATGCAGCCCTTCTTCAAAAATGAAGATATTAACTAACAAAAGCTAAGGGCGTGAAAGAAATAGCATAGGAAAAAAGCTTTTCACCCAGAGATGGACAGTTCACCAAAAGCAGGTCTGATATTCCTCCACGCCCTTATCCAGACCGCTCGAGGCTCCCTGCCCTTCTCAAGACCCCGAATCTTCCCAACCTCACCCAGAATATCGTACACCACCACCTCGACAGGGAGGACTTTCTTCCGCAGGGTAATCTGGCACCGTGCATTCCACGTGAAGTAACGGACAACTATACTAACTAGAAAAAGTGTATCCAAATCAAAATCCCAGCGAGTCGGGAATACCCCGTACACCCACTCCGCATAACTCATGCGATAGAGAAAGGGGATGCCTAGAGCCCTCCCCACCCTTTTATACACCTCTATGTTAAAGGGACACTGGAGCAAAAAGTGGTCCATAGACTCCACTTTACCAACACACTCCGCTCTAGGACAATCCCGATCATCCACAGGGCGATGCTTCAGGTTCCCTCTCACATAGAGCCTTCCATGGAAAGCGAGCCAGGCTTGATCCCTAAACTTCAAAGGGATTCTTCCTAAGTTAATTAAACGCAACCCCTCCCTCATTACGGGGCCTGGGCAATCCCTTAAGGTCAGCGACACACTGAAAGCAGAGCCCAAAATCCTCTTCTCCAGAAGCTTTCTGGGGAGGGACTTGATATCCCCCACTGTCACCTGCCACTGCCTAAGTATTTTCAGACACGGGGCAACATAAGCCGGAAGCTTGCCATGTCGGACTCTCAGACTTTTCACTGGCCCGCCATCTTCCCAGCATCGCAGAAAAGGCCTAAACCAAGATTGAAAAATACCCACCCATCCCGGCGGGGTCTCTGCTAACATATTACCAAGATTATACTTTAAAAAAAGCAGAGAAAAGAAAACTATAGGGTTGACCATTCCTAGACCACCCTCCCGCCTGGACAGGTAAGTTACATTGCGTTTGATCAGGTTCAGCCTATTTCCCCATAACAGTTGGAAAAAGCAGCTGTACACCCTTGCATAGAGAGATTCCGGCAAGATACAGACAAAGCTGACATATAAAAAGATTGGGATCAGGTAAGTTTTAATCAAGTCAACCCTTTCCCTCAAGGAAAGTTTCCATTTCTTCCAGCTTGCCACCTTGGCATTGGCATTCAACAACCTGCTTTCCCAATTTCGATGACCATAGTCACCAGGACCAAATTTGATGCCCAACACTTTAATTTCCTGCTGGGGCTCTGGGAAGGCATCCGGAAGTTCGAAGCTTTCACCCTCCTCACCCATCCAGAAAACTTCACTCTTTTCATGATTGATTTTAGAGCCAGAAGCCTCAGTGTACTGCTCTATCACAGAGACCACCTCCTGCGCCTCCTCCATCCCAGAGACAATAACAGACACATCATCGGCATAGGCCACGACCTTCAAAGGCGGCACACCAGCAATGCCCAAAGGCACCCCACACAACGATCCACTCTCTAACCTTCTTATGAAGGGGTCGATTGCGAATACATATAGCAGGGGGCTCAAAGGACACCCCTGGCGCACACCAGAGCCAACCTCAAAAGGCCGTCCAACCCAACCATTAACAAGTGGGAAGCTCTCAGCCCCTTTATATAATGTTTTCAGCCAATCAATAAACCTCCCCTGCAGGCCGTATCTACCAAGTAGCAAATACAGGTACTCATGATTGACTCGATCAAAAGCCTTCGCCTGATCCAATGCCAGCAAGTACTTTCTCCATCCAGCAGCCCTGCATCGCTCCAAAGCCTCCCGGACAGCTAAAATTGCTGAAAAGGTACTTCTGCCCTGGACCGAGCAGTGCTGATGATTGGACAACAAATCGCCGGCTACTGACGACAAGCGCCAAAAAAGAATCTTCGCCAAGATCTTTCTATCAACATTGAGAAGACTGATGGGGCGCCAGTTCTCAATTATTGAGGGGTCTTTACCTTTTGACAGAAGAATCACAGCGGATTGCCTCATGGAGGGAGGGAGAGAACCCTCTTCTAAACAGCTGTTATAAACCTCCGCTAAAAAGGGAGCCAGAATGGACTTAAAACACTTGTAAAATTCAGCTGTCAACCCATCTGGCCCAGGCGATTTTTTGGTAGCCAGCTTCTCTATAGCACGAACTACCTCATCCGCTGAAATTGGTTCTGTCAAATCCATCAAAGGCAATGTATCATTTCCCAATCCTGGAGTAGAATCCAGAAAGCTTTCTATCCTGTCCCGACTAAGGTCCTTTCTTCCCAGAAGGTCTGCGTAATATGACCTGAAGATCTCCAGGATCCCTGATCTGGACTTCACCAGGGAACCCGTACTATCCCTCAGACCTATGACCGTCTTAACTGCTATGCCTTGCTTACAGTTCTGGTAAGGATCAGGCGAGTGATATTTCCCATAATCTCTCTCCAGAACCAAGGAGGCATGCCGGTCGTATTGACACTTCCTAAGAAGAAGCTTTACCTCCGAGATCTCCCCTGGATCTCCTCCATACGAGACAAGACGATCAAGTTTCCTCCGCAAATGCTGGTAGGCAATATACATACCAAGCTGCTTCTTCTTACTTATGGTCTTGAAAAGTCCAATCGCCCTTTGTTTCACAAGCTCCCACCACTCTGACTTACTGCTGCAAAAGTCCAGAATAGAAACCTGTGCCTGAAAAAAATCCTCAAAGGATTGTCTTACCTCTACATCTTCCAGGAGAGCCGAATTCAGTTTCCAGGTACCCCTTCCCCTGGGTGGAGTGTACGAGGCATTCAGAGTCACAGACAGCATACAGTGGTCAGAGAACTCCACCGCCCTCAACTCAGGAGCCGAGAAAGCAGAGTTCTCCTTTAAAAAAAACCTATCTATCCTACTCTGACTATTCCCTCTCTGAAATGTGAATCCCGTGCTGCCAGGGCAGTGCTTAATGTGCACATCTACCAGGCCTGCTTGTCTAACCATATCTCTAAGAAAAACGCTATCATAACCCAGCCTGTCTATGGAGACCCTCCTGTCTTCAGGCCTAATTATGGTGTTAAAGTCACCTCCAAAGACAACCTGCTGGGATGTAAAAAGGAAGGGCTTGATCTTTGTGAGGAGGCATTTCCTGTCCCATTTTGACTGCGGTCCATAGATATTGATCAGGCGCAGGTCCTGCCCCCTAACAGAGACGTCTAAGACCATGCATCTCCCCATTTCTACCTCAATTATCCGCCGGCACGTTACCATATCGGTTTTAAAAAGAACCGCTACTCCGCTGCAAGGCTCAGCCGCAAGAGACCAAAAGGAGGGACCGCATCTCCACTCCCTTTTTGCTAGATGGACATCGGCCAAAGTATTGAGCCAGGTCTCTTGCAAAAATAAAATCTCAGCATCAAACTCACTGAGCAAAAATAAGGCAATATCACGAGCTCTTGCAGATTTCACGCTGGCGACATTAATGGTCGCCACCTTTATCAGAGCGGGCACTGCCATCAGGATGATTGGGGTAGTCGTTTCTTAACCTCCACCACACTCTCATCACCCGAAACAGCTCTCTTTACACTATGTGACTCCCCCTCATCCATAGATGATAAAGAAGTAGATAAATCAGATACTAACTCCTCCCCTGATAAAACCGAAAATGTGTTGCCAAGAGGAACCCCTCCTGGCTCTAACTGTAAGGAAGAAATGACCGCTTTACTGGTCTTCCTCTTCTTCTTTTTCTTCCTCTTTGTCCTCTCCCACCCCTCATCATCCGAATCCTCCACAACAGAGGGTGAGACATGGGACATGGACACCCCTCCCTCAACCCCATCGACCCCACCACCATCCAGCACCCCTGCACCCTCTTGGCCGCGTTTGCGGTGTCGAGAGACAGGGACTGGAGGTGGAGTAGGCCGAGGGGGAAGATCCACTATACCCGCCCCCCCAGCAGCTTCCGCTAGTCTGGAGGATCTACGCACAGTAGATGTAGGAACAAAAGGAGGGACAGACTCAGGGACCACAACACTAGGGGAAACAGAATCTGACACAACAGACACAGGAGGGACAGACTCAGGGACCACATCACTAGGGGAAACAGAATCTGACACAACAGACACAGGAGGGGCAACAACAATTTCCTCTCTAACTTCAGCTGCTTCATCTTCTTTATCAAGCCTCTGCAGCTCAGTCTCCAATCCTGGCAAGTTATGCAGTGCCTCTGGGCACTGGCTATATGGATGACCCAGCTGCTGGCACAAATTGCACCGAATCTGGGTGCATTCTCTGGCCAAATGGCCTAAATCCTGGCACAGTGAGCACTTCTTGTGGGTGCAGGACGATGCAAAGTGGCCTTTATCACCACATTTATTACACACCTTAGGCTGACCTTGGTAGAAAATGGTCAGCCTATCCCTACCCAGAAAGGCTGAGCAGGGAAGGTGCTGAACTACATCGCCCAGCACCCCCAATTTTAGTGACACTGTCCAGGCCCCTGTCCATATCCCATGCTCATCAAGGACCTTCCGCAGTGGAGTGAGGACCTCGCCATATCGGCGTAGCCATACTAATAAATCAGCCTCTGGTATGGATTCGTTACGCACCAGAATGGTCACCGACTTTATCAAAGGCTGCCTTGAAATTACCTTTGGCACCAAACCTCTCCACTGCTGAAGGCCCTTGCACCTCCTAAATCTCTCCCAGAAGAGATCCAAACTTTCAGGTTTTACAAACGATAAATCAAATTCATAACTCCCCACCGGGCAAATTAAAGCAAAAATATCACAGGCTTTAAACCCCATTTCCAAAATCAACTCAGCCACCCTCCCCCTTACTATTGGGGTTCCTTCCCCCTCCCACCTCAACTGTACCACATTCCTCCTCCTATACCCACTAACCTGCCCCCCAAAAAACCTCCCTGAATTGTGATTAACAGAATCCCCACCACCCACCCTGGTGCGACTCCCCAAAGCTGAAGCATAGCTTCCAACATTCCTCCCAGCAGAAAATCCATCAGTTTTTTTTAAATTATCTGACACACACTTAGCAGATAACGATTGCACAGATTCGGGATTGATCTGTGCAATCAAATCTTTCCTCTGCTGAGCAGGGGGAGAAATAACATTTTCATTTTTCCCAGCATTACTAACCCCTTCACCACCACCCACCACATTCATTGCTTTAACATTAATGTCATTTTTTATACTTGCTGGGATATTTATTATTCCTGTTGTCTTCACAGCAGAATCCATAGGTGCTGCTGCACTGGTAAGAGTTTCAGCGATCATCTTCTCTTCCACTGGGACAGAGTTTTCAGTTGTAGAAATAGAATCCTGTTTTAACATAGCAGCAGGTAAAGCATTGCAGGATATTTCCAGTGCTACTTCCATTCCACTTGCAACACCATGTTGATCCCCTCCCCCACCAGCAAACAGCTGGTCAATCAACCCTGGAACACTGGGAAACTCAGCTGAAGCAAACTCTTTGGAGTTTGCAGCCATTTTGCTTGTAGAGGGACTACTGGTCTCAGCAGGAGCAGAAAAATCTATGCCTGGGGTGTTAGATGCAGGTCCATCCACCTTTCTTTCACAATCTGGTGATTCTGTCAGGGATTTACCCTGCATGTCTGCACTGGATTTCTCCTCAGCAATAACTGCAATATGCAGTTCCTTCTCACCTGGGACACCATCCACTACAGCAGGTGGGGCAGACATGCTGGAAGGCAGCATGGTATACTGGGATTTCTCCACCAGTACTAGCTTTGCTGGCCTGTATCTCCTCTGCCCATCTTCAGGGATTTCTGATGGATCATCAGAAAAGACAAACTTGTCTGCTTTCAGGGGTGACTCCATCTCCTGGATAAATGTCAGGGATCCATGTCCACTCTCAACCCCCTGGCTGGTTGCCGCTGGTGATTCCCAGTTCTGGCATGGGGGGAGAGGTGCAGAGGCAGATGGAGCCGGGTCATCCATTAACCGAGGCTGCTGATCCACAGAACTTGCTGATGCTTGGCTGGTAAATCTCCTCTCATTGTCAAATTTTTCTTTAAATGCTCCACTTCCGTCTTTCAGCCTTTCCAATAATAAAGTTTGTTTCTTCACCTTTTCCTCCAATTCCTGCAACTCAGGCTTCATGGCTGTGCGATTTTTACTCCAGGCCTGGAAATACTTAGTTTTGAAGGATTTGTGTTCAGCCTTCAAACCTTTAAGTTTTTCTTCCGCTCTCCCAATCGCCCTAAAACGATTGATAACCTTCTGGCTGAAGACATCCGCATTCTCACCGGGGCCTGGACCCACAGACAGGTCCTCCACCTCCTCCTCACTAGGCCCCGTGTCATCAGGGGGATCCCTCCCAGGGCCTCCCCCAGGATCAGGCATTGTTCCTGGGCCAAGCTAGCAAGCAAGGCCCAGGCTTGAAAAGGGCTGGATCTCACAGAGAGCTCCTTGGGTGTGTCCTCCTCCTTCTTCCCACTGACCACCAATGTAAGGAGCATTCTTCCCACTGACCACCAATGTAAGGAGCATTCTTCCCACTGACCACCAATGTAAGCAGCATTCTTCCCAATTTTGTTTATTAAAAGTCTTGCAATCAATAAGCATAAAATCAATATACATAAATAAATATATACATATTTACATGAAAAGGGGGGAAAAAAAAATACATAGCAAATTCTGCTCTCAAATAAAGACTGCCTTTACAGCAAAAACAAAACTCACATCATGAAACACATCATTACCGGAAAAAATTATCTTAATAAGACTCACACCACCACACCAGACATCAAACCTGCGAGGTCAAGAAACAAAACCACTCCCATTATGCATGCAGCCCTTCTTCAAAAATGAAGATATTAACTAACAAAAGCTAAGGGCGTGAAAGAAATAGCATAGGAAAAAAGCTTTTCACCCAGAGATGGACAGTTCACCAAAAGCAGGTCTGATATTCCTCCACGCCCTTATCCAGACCGCTCGAGGCTCCCTGCCCTTCTCAAGACCCCGAATCTTCCCAACCTCACCCAGAATATCGTACACCACCACCTCGACAGGGAGGACTTTCTTCCGCAGGGTAATCTGGCACCGTGCATTCCACGTGAAGTAACGGACAACTATACTAAGTAGAAAAAGTGTATCCAAATCAAAATCCCAGCGAGTCGGGAATGCCCCGTACACCCACTCCGCATAACTCATGCGATAGAGAAAGGGGATGCCTAGAGCCCTCCCCACCCTTTTATACACCTCTATGTTAAAGGGACACTGGAGCAAAAAGTGGTCCATAGACTCCACTTTACCAACACACTCCGCTCTAGGACAATCCCGATCATCCACAGGGCGATGCTTCAGGTTCCCTCTCACATAGAGCCTTCCATGGAAAGCGAGCCAGGCTTGATCCCTAAACTTCAAAGGGATTCTTCCTAAGTTAATTAAACGCAACCCCTCCCTCATTACGGGGCCTGGGCAATCCCTTAAGGTCAGCGACACACTGAAAGCAGAGCCCAAAATCCTCTTCTCCAGAAGCTTTCTGGGGAGGGACTTGATATCCCCCACTGTCACCTGCCACTGCCTAAGTATTTTCAGACACGGGGCAACATAAGCCGGAAGCTTGCCATGTCGGACTCTCAGACTTTTCACTGGCCCGCCATCTTCCCAGCATCGCAGAAAAGGCCTAAACCAAGATTGAAAAATACCCACCCATCCCGGCGGGGTCTCTGCTAACATATTACCAAGATTATACTTTAAAAAAAGCAGAGAAAAGAAAACTATAGGGTTGACCATTCCTAGACCACCCTCCCGCCTGGACAGGTAAGTTACATTGCGTTTGATCAGGTTCAGCCTATTTCCCCATAACAGTTGGAAAAAGCAGCTGTACACCCTTGCATAGAGAGATTCTGGCAAGATACAGACAAAGCTGACATATAAAAAGATTGGGATCAGGTAAGTTTTAATCAAGTCAACCCTTTCCCTCAAGGAAAGTTTCCATTTCTTCCAGCTTGCCACCTTGGCATTGGCATTCAACAACCTGCTTTCCCAATTTCGATGACCATAGTCACCAGGACCAAATTTGATGCCCAACACTTTAATTTCCTGCTGGGGCTCTGGGAAGGCATCCGGAAGTTCGAAGCTTTCACCCTCCTCACCCATCCAGAAAACTTCACTCTTTTCATGATTGATTTTAGAGCCAGAAGCCTCAGTGTACTGCTCTATCACAGAGACCACCTCCTGCGCCTCCTCCATCCCAGAGATAATAACAGACACATCATCGGCATAGGCCACGACCTTCAAAGGTGGCACACCAGCAATGCCCAAAGGCACCCCACACAACGATCCACTCTCTAACCTTCTTATGAAGGGGTCGATTGCGAATACATATAGCAGGGGGCTCAAAGGACACCCCTGGCGCACACCAGAGCCAACCTCAAAAGGCCGTCCAACCCAACCATTAACAAGTGGGAAGCTCTCAGCCCCTTTATACAATGTTTTCAGCCAATCAATAAACCTCCCCTGCAGGCCGTATCTACCAAGTAGCAAATACAGGTACTCATGATTGACTCGATCAAAAGCCTTCGCCTGATCCAATGCCAGCAAGTACTTTCTCCATTCAGCAGCCCTGCATCGCTCCAAAGCCTCCCGGACAGCTAAAATTGCTGAAAAGGTACTTCTGCCCTGGACCGAGCAGTGCTGATGATTGGACAACAAATCGCCTGCTACTGACGACAAGCGCCAAAAAAGAATCTTCGCCAAGATCTTTCTATCAACATTGAGAAGACTGATGGGGCGCCAGTTCTCAATTATTGAGGGGTCTTTACCTTTTGACAGAAGAATCACAGCGGATTGCCTCATGGAGGGAGGGAGAGAACCCTCTTCTAAACAGCTGTTATAAACCTCCGCTAAAAAGGGAGCCAGAATGGACTTAAAACACTTGTAAAATTCAGCTGTCAACCCATCTGGCCCAGGCGACTTTTTGGTAGCCAGCTTCTCTATAGCACGAACTACCTCATCCGCTGAAATTGGTTCCGTCAAATCCATCAAAGGCAATGTATCATTTCCCAATCCTGGAGTAGAATCCAGAAAGCTTTCCATCCTGTCCCGACTAAGGTCCTTTCTTCCCAGAAGGTCTGCGTAATATGACCTGAAGATCTCCAGGATCCCTGATCTGGACTTCACCAGGGAACCCGTACTATCCCTCAGACCTATGACCGTCTTAACTGCTATGCCTTGCTTACAGTTCTGGTAAGGATCAGGCGAGTGATATTTCCCATAATCTCTCTCCAGAACCAAAGAGGCATGCCGGTCGTATTGACACTTCCTAAGAAGAAGCTTTACCTCCGAGATCTCCCCTGGATCTCCTCCATACGAGACAAGACGATCAAGCTTCCTCCGCAAATGCTGGTAGGCAATATACATACCAAGCTGCTTCTTCTTACTTATGGCCTTGAAAAGTCCAATCGCCCTTTGTTTCACAAGCTCCCACCACTCTGACTTACTGCTGCAAAAGTCCAGAATAGAAACCTGTGCCTGAAAAAAATCCTCAAAGGATTGTCTTACCTCTACATCTTCCAGGAGAGCCGAATTCAGTTTCCAGGTACCCCTTCCCCTGGGTGGAGTGTCCGAGGCATTCAGAGTCACAGACAGCATACAGTGGTCAGAGAACTCCACCGCCCTCAACTCAGGAGCCGAGAAAGCAGAGTTCTCCTTTAAAAAAAACCTATCTATCCTACTCTGACTATTCCCTCTCTGAAACGTGAATCCCGTGCTGCCAGGGCAGTGCTTAATGTGCACATCTACCAGGCCTGCTTGTCTAACCATATCTCTAAGAAAAACGCTATCATAACCCAGCCTGTCTATGGAGACCCTCCTGTCTTCAGGCCTAATTATGGTGTTAAAGTCACCTCCAAAGACAACCTGCTGGGATGTAAAAAGGAAGGGCTTGATCTTTGTGAAGAGGCATTTCCTGTCCCATTTTGACTGCGGTCCATAGATATTGATGAGGCGCAGGTCCTGCCCCCTAACAGAGACGTCTAAGACCATGCATCTCCCCATTTCTACCTCAATTATCCGCCGGCACGTTACCATATCGGTTTTAAAAAGAACCGCAACTCCGCTGCAAGGCTCAGCCGCAAGAGACCAAAAGGAGGGACCGCATCTCCACTCCCTTTTTGCTAGATGGACATCGGCCAAAGTATTGAGCCAGGTCTCTTGCAAAAATAAAATCTCAGCATCAAACTCACTGAGCAAAAATAAGGCAATATCACGAGCTCTTGCAGATTTCACGCTGGCGACATTAATGGTCGCCACCTTTATCAGAGCGGGCACTGCCATCAGGATGATTGGGGTAGTCGTTTCTTAACCTCCACCACACTCTCATCACCCGAGACAGCTCTCTTTACACTATGTGACTCCCCCTCATCCATAGATGATAAACAAATAGATAAATCCGACACCAACTCCTCCCCTGATAAAACCGAAAATGTGTTGCCAAGAGGAACCCCTCCTGGCTCTAACTGTAAGGAAGAAACGACCACTTTACTGGTCTTCCTCTTCTTCTTTTTCTTCCTCTTTGTCCTCTCCCACCCCTCCTCATCCGAATCCTCCACAACAGAGGGTGAGACATGGGACATGGACACCCCTCCCTCAACCCCATCGACCCCACCACCATCCAGCACCCCTGCACCCTCTTGGCCGCGTTTGCGGTGTCGAGAGACAGGGACTGGAGGTGGAGTAGGCCGAGGGGGAAGATCCACTATACCCGCCCCCCCAGCAGCTTCCGCTAGTCTGGAGGATCTACGCACAGTAGATGTAGGAACAACCACAGGAGGGACAGACTCAGGGACCACATCACCAGGGGAAACAAAATCTGACACAACAGACACAGGAAGGACAGACTCAGGGACCACATCACCAGGGGAAACAGAATCTGACACAACAGACACAGGAGGGGCAGCAACAATTTCCTCTCTAACTTCAGCTGCTTCATCTTCTTTATCAAGCCTCTGCAGCTCAGTCTCCAATCCTGGCAAGTTATGCAGTGCCTCTGGGCACTGGCTATATGGATGACCCAGCTGCTGGCACAAATTGCACCGAATCTGGGTGCATTCTCTGGCCAAATGGCCTAAATCCTGGCACAGTGAGCACTTCTTGTGGGTGCAGGACGATGCAAAGTGGCCTTTATCACCACATTTATTGCACACCTTAGGCTGACCTTGGTAGAAAATGGTCAGCCTATCCCTACCCAGAAAGGCTGAGCAGGGAAGGTGCTGAACTACATCGCCCAGCACCCCCAATTTTAGTGACACTGTCCAGGCCCCTGTCCATATCCCATGCTCATCAAGGACCTTCCGCAGTGGAGTGAGGACCTCGCCATATCGGCGTAGCCATACTAATAAATCAGCCTCTGGTATGGATTCGTTACGCACCAAAATGGTCACTGATTTTATCAGAGGCTGTCTTGAAATCACTTTTGGCACCAAACCACTCCACTGCTGAAGGCCCTTGCACCTCCTAAATCTCTCCCAGAAGAGATCCAAACTTTCAGGTTTTACAAACGACAAATCAAATTCATAACTCCCCACCGGGCAAATTAAAGCAAAAATATCACAGACTTTAAACCCCATTTCCAAAATCAACTCAGCCACCCTCCCCCTTACTGGTGGAGTTCCATCCCCCACCCACCTCAACTGTACCACATTCCTCCTCCTATACCCACCAAACCTCCCTGAATTTTGACCAATAACAGAATTCCCACCACCCACCCTGGTGTGACTCCCCAAAGCTGAAGCATAGCTTCCAACATTCCTCCCAGCAGAAAATCCATCAGTTTTTTTTAAATTATC
This sequence comes from Pelophylax lessonae, assembly GCF_965119305.1. Lineage (NCBI taxonomy): Eukaryota > Metazoa > Chordata > Amphibia > Anura > Ranidae > Pelophylax > Pelophylax lessonae. The sequence goes on from NC_138768.1 coordinate 860,215,995, forward strand.
TGACACACACTTAGCAGATAACGATTGCACAGATTCGGGATTGATCTGTGCAATCGAATCTTTCCTCTGCTGAGCAGAAGGAGAAATGTCATTTTTACTTTTCCCAGCATTACTAACCCCTTCACCACCACCCACCACATTAATTGCTTTAACATTAATGTCATTTTTTATACTTGCTGGGATATTTATTATTGCTGTTGTCTTCACAGCAGAATCCATAGCTGCTGCACTGGTAAAAACTCCAGCTGTCATCTCCTCTTCCACTAGGACAGGGTTTTCAGCTGTGGAAATAGCATTCTGTTTTAACACAGCAGCAGGTAAAGCATTGCAGGATATTTCCATTGCTACTTCAATTCCACTTCCAGAACCATGTTGATCCCCTCCCCCATCAGCACTCAGCTGGTCAATCAGCACTGGAAGACTGGGAGGCTCAGGTGAACACGAAGCAGGCTCTTTGGAGCTGGCAGCCATTTTGCTTGCCGTGGGACTACTGGTCTCAGCCAGACCAGCAAAATCCATGCCTGGGGTGTTTAATGCAGGTATATCCACATTCATCTGATGGTCCGGGGATTCCACGGTCAGGGATTTTCCTTGCATGTCTGTCGGTTTCTCCACAGCGGTAACTCCCATAGGTAGCTGTATGCAGAGCTCCTTCTCACCTGGGACACCATCCACTACAGCAGATGGGGCAGACATGTTGGATGGCAGCATGGTGTACTGGGATTTCTCCACCATTACTGGCTTTGCTGGCCTGTATCTCCTCTGCCCATCCTCAGGGATTTCTGATGGATCATCAGAAAAGACAAACTTGTCTGCTTTCAGGGGTGACTCCATCTGCTGGATGAATGTCAGGGATCCATGTCCACTCTCAACCCCCTGGCTGGTTGCCGCTGGTGATTCCCAGTTCTGGCATGGGGGGAGAGGTGCAGAGGCAGATGGAGCCTGGTCATCCATTAACTGAGCCTGCTGATCCACAGAACTTGCTGATGCTTGGCTGGTAAAACGCCTCTCATTGTCAAACTTTTCTTTAAATGCTCCACTTCTATCTTTCAGCCTTTCCAATAATAAAGATTGTTCCTTTACCTTTTCTTCCAATTCCTGTAACTCAGGCTTCATGGCTGTGCGATTTTTACTCCAGGCCTGGAAATACTTGGTTTTGAAGGATTTGTGTTCAGCCTTCAAAACTTTAAGTTTTTCTTCCGCTCTCCCAATCGCCCTAAAACGATTGATAACCTTCTGGCTGAAGACATCCGCATTCTCACCAGGGCCTGGACCCACAGACAGGTCCTCCACCTCCTCCTCACTAGGCCCTGTGTCATCAGGGGGATCCCTCCCAGGGCCTCCCCCAGGATCAGGCATTGTTCCTGGGCCAAGCTAGCAAGCAAGGCCCAGGCTTGAAAAGGGCTGGATCTCACAGAGAGCTCCTTGGGTGTGTCCTCCTCCTTCTTCCCACTGACCACCAATGTAAGGAGCATTCTTCCCACTGACCACCAATGTAAGGAGCATTCTTCCCACTGACCACCAATGTAAGCAGCATTCTTCCCACTGACCGCCAATGTAAGGAGCATTCTTCCCGCTGACCCCCAATGAACTCCTTTAAGCAGGGGTTCCTGAAACCTGAAAATTATTTTAAGGGTTCCTCTGGGGTAAAAAGGTTGAGAAAAGCTGCTCTAATTATGCAGATATAGCTGAAGTCTTTTGAGGACAGAGAAGATAATGAGCCAGGGTCAGCCCTGTCCCCCCCCGACCTCATCCAGACAAAAGCACAGCACACGTCCATGAGACAAAGGCATGTTGAGGGGGGGGGGGGGGGGGGGAATTCACAGCTCCTGTAGGAAGCTGGTAAAATTACAGATGGCTTTCTGGGTGACAGGGGCTGAGCTGACCTCCTTACGTACAATTAGCAGCAGCCCTAAACATTGAGACACAGGGACCATATGGCCCCATACAGATGTTAATCCCCTGCCTCTGATGCTGCTGCTGTACACTGCTGCCACCTACAGGCAATGCCAGGAATGACTCTTGCAGATCTTCAAACTTTTTGAATTGGAAAAGTGGCCCCTATTTCGCACCGAAGAGTCAATTTAGATTGGTTGGTAAAATTATTGCTTCTCTTTAAAAGGCAAAATGCTGCTTCCTTCTCTTTTTTCTCATTTTGAATAGGCCACAATGCACCAAGAATACAGTGTGCCGAACCTTTTTTAGCGCAATGCAGATTGTTTTTTGTGGTTAGTGTTGTGCGAACCGTTTGAGCCAAGCAAAAGTTTGGCACATGCTGGGTCAGTGACGTCACAAGGGGGGCAGTGCCACCAGGTGACCTTGCCAGGTGGCTCTGCCCCATACCTATATAGGAACTGCCAAACGGCAGAGCAGGCAGATGGCAGTTAGCCTTGGTTGACAGCGGAGCACTTTTTTTTTCTTTTTTCAGGTCTGGTGGTGGCGGAGGTGTGATTGATGATGAATCTACATCGGGGGACATTGGTTTTTATTTTTTTTTAATAAAGGAACAAGTCAAAAACTTGTGTACTGTCTTTATTCACTTTTACACTTTTTGATGAATGGGTACCCAATACTCATTCACATGGGGGGATAGAATCTGAAGGGCCCCCTTGTTAAAGGGGGCTTCCAGATTCCGATAAGCCCCCTGCCTGCAGACCCCCACAACCCAGGGTTGTTGGCAAAGCACCCCCCCCCCCATGTTTAGGGCATGTGGCCTGGTATGGTTCAGAAGGAGGGGGGCAATCGTTTATCCCCCCCCCCTTTTCTGACCTGGTGGGGGGGAGGCACAAAGTTTGTTTTTAAATTTTGGTATGGGATTCCCCTTAAATGCAGAATGCATTAAGATTAAAAAAAAAAAAAAAAAAAAAAAAAAAAAAACCTTCAGCTTTTACAATCCTTTTAAGCATCAGTAAAATCACTGCTCTTCTAAAAACAAACTTTTTTAAAAGTTTTTTTCTGCATTGATACATGTCCCCCATATCCCCCAGGCCAGTAACCGGGCCCCCATACCCTTTTTATGGCCAATAACTTGCAGATAAGCCTTCAAAATGGGGATTTTTGATTTTTCAGGTTTGGGTTCCATAGACTTTAATGGGGTTCGGAGTTTGGGTTCGAACTTTGCGCTATGTTTAGGAGTTCTGGTGTGAACCGAACCAAGGGGTGTTCTGTTTGTGGTGCATTAGAATGCATTTGCACTGCGGTGCATTAGCATGCTATCCAAAATGTATGGCAGTGCAATGCATTGGGGTACACTTGTTGCTATGAATTTGCAGTAGTGAACAGTGAAGCATGCATTTTACAGTGCATTACAGTTGGGAATGGGCCTGAAAGCTCCGGCTTCTGTACTGGGGAAAGCCCAATATCTCATTCAGATGCACACTTTTTTTTTTACAAAGCAGTTGGTATATAGAGCCTGTAATTGGCAGCACTTTCAGTACACCTTGCAGCTCATGGGGCAATAGTGTCATGGAACTTCAAAAGCACATTACAGTGATTGGTCACTAGGCCTTACCGTTGCATTATGGGAGGAGTTTGCTTGCTCCCCCATACGTTGAAGAACTGTGTATTTTTTTTTTTTTAATGGTGGCCACAGAAGAAGGAGCTGAAGAGGTGAGTATAAAGTAGTCAGGGAGTGAGTTTTACACACTGAATGGGCCACTTGATTCACTTTAACACCAAGCATGATGCATTGTACTTCCTATGACGAAATTGGAAGGAGGAAACGCGTCGGTACATTTGTTTGCCAGCCTTTCTCTGGATCCTCCCCAGGGAGCCCAATCATTGGCAGAAGTATGGCGTATGCTGCTCCCAAGCCCTAAATTGGGTCACCATCAAAGAAAATCAGGTGCTGATCGCCCGCAGGGTCTCATTCTATGCTCCGCAGACTGCAAAAATCCAAAAGAAACCCCAACTACACTCCAAAAAAAACGAAATGATGGCAACTTTATTCATCCTGAGAACATACAATAAACAGAGACTACTCTTTTTTGACATATTTCACCCACAAAACTGTTTATTCATAGAGGTGAGGAGGATGGGGTATTTAGGTCTTTCCTTACCTACTCCTTCTCACTTCTATGATTAAAGTAGAACTATAGGAAAAACTTTTTTTCATTTTGGATAGAGCAAGGGAGGATTATAACCCGTCAGATTTTTGTTTTTTTTGCTATCTGTGTCCCACTGTGGAGATTTCTCTTCACTTCCTGTCCCATAGCCAAACAGGAAGTGAGAGGAAATCTCTGCAAATTAAGAAAATAACTTGGGGCCCCCCAGGTCACCAGAGCTAGTCCCCCCATCGGAAGATTTCCCCTCTATTACTTTTCTGGGGACACTGCAACAACCTGTGTTCCTATATAGAAGGATCACAGGCGCTCTGTGATCATTCCAGAGAGAAGAACGGTCAGCTGTGTTTACAACAGCTGATCATCCTTCTCTCTCAGTGGGGAGCGATCGCAGGTGTCAGGCGGCAATCGGAGCCGTCAGCCCCGTGCATCGGCTTCCCCGCTGCCGAGTGGGGGCGGGAGCGCGCCACCACCGGCGTGCGCTCGCCCCCTAGCTGTAGGCGCGCGACCGACGTACAGCTACGTCAGTTCGCGCAGGAGGGGCTGCCTGCCACAATATATCTGCAGCGGACGGTCCTTAACCACTTAAGCCCCGGAAGATTTTACCCCCTTCCTGACCAGGGCCTATTTTGCGATTCGGCACTGCGTGATTTTAACGGACAATTGCGCGGTCGTGCGACGCTGTACCCAAACGAATTTGACGTCCTTTTTTTCCCACAAACAGAGCTTTCTTTTGGTGGTATTTGATCACCTGTGTGATTTTTTTGATCATGCGCTATAAACAAAAAAAAGAGCGTCAATTTTGCAAAAATAACAATATTTTTCACATTTTTTTATATGAAATTCCCCAAAAAAATGTAAAAATCAAAATTTTTTAACATTTTTGGCCAATTTGTTTTCTGCTACATATGTTTGGTAAAAAAAATCGCAAAAAGCGTATTTTGATTGGTTTGCGCAAAAGTTATCGCGTTTACTAACTAAGGGAAAGATTTCTGTAATTCTTGGTGTTTTTTTTTAACGTGTAATGGCGGCGATCTGCGTTTTTTTTGCGGTACTGCGACATTGCGGCGGACAGATCGGACCCCTAACTGACATTTTTGACACTTTTGGGGTTACCAGTGACATTACTACAGTAATCAGTGCTATAAATATGTACTGTCCTGCAAAAATGACACTGGCAGTGAAGGGGTTAACTTTATTGGGGAAGGAGGGGTTAAGTGTGTCCCTAGGGGCGTGCTTGTAACTGTGATTGGACATGGCTACTGGTGTAGGAACAGTGATCAACGGTCCTACATAGTAGAACCGTATGATCACTATTCCTACACAGGGGAGAATGACAGGCGGCTTGTTTCCATCAGCCGCCTGCCTTTCTCCCTCTCCACCGACGATCGCCGAGTGACCGGCGGACATCGGGTCCGCCGGTCACACGCACGGACTTCCGAGGGAACGAGCTGGGGCGGGCGCACGCTCGCCCGCTATTGGCTCACAAACTAGTGACAGGCAAGTGACGTACCGGTACGTCACTTTGCCTGGCCGGGGCTGACCGCTGCAGTATATGTACTTGCGGCGGTCGGCAACCGGTTAAAAACTAAAAAAAAAAGAAGTTTTGCCTTTAGTTATACTTTAAGACCAGTCTTGTGGTTGAAACCCTTTAGCAGAGGAGGTCCCAGGTGGGTGTTTGGTTGGTCTTTTGCTTTGGATTTAAGCCCCAGGCATTGCCTGGTCCGTAATGTCTAGGACTCATCAGAGACCAGATAGTAGTTACTGCGAGTTATCTACAATTTGCCCCTTAATTCTTGCCTGAGCAAGTGTTTGTTTAATTTGTAATTCAGCACTATTAATATCAGTAGATAATATTCAGGAACCATAGAGTAAAGCAGGTGCAGTTAGCTAATCTGCCACTAGGCAGCTCTGTTCCAGAATAGTGTCTGATTACAGAGGATAGTGTCATCAGGTGCTAGGTTCCTTTTAGCCAGAATCATCCTGTAGTGATATAATGGGGGAGTCAGTGCCCATACAGTTAGGTCCATAAATATTGGGACATCGACACAATTCTAATCATTTTGGCTCTATACGCCACCACAATAGATTTGAAATGAAACAAACAAGATGTTCTTTAACTGCAGACTTTCAGCTTTAATTTGAGGGTATTTACATCCAAATCAGGTGAAAGGTGTAGGAATTACAACAGTTTGTTTATGTGCTTCCTACTTTTTAAGGGACCAAAAGTAATGGGACAGATTAACAATCATAAATCAATTTTTCACTTTTTAATACTTGGTTGCAAATCCTTTGCAGTCAATTACAGCCTGAAGTCTGGAACGCATAGACATCACCAGACGCTGGGTTTCATCCCTGGTGATGCTCTGCCAGGCCTCTACTGCAACTGTATTCAGTTCCTGCTTGTTCTTGGGGTATTTTCCCTTCAGTTTTGTCTTCAGCAAGTGAAATGCATGCTCAATCCGATTCATGTCAGGTGATTGACTTGGCCATTGCATAACATTCCACTTCTTTCCCTTAAAAAACTCTTTGGTTGCTTTTGCAGTATGCTTCGGGTCATTGTCCATCTGCACTGTGAAGCGCCGTCCAATGAGTTCTGAAGCATTTGGCTGAATGCAGATAATATTGCCCGCAACACTTCAGAATTCATCCTGCTGCTTTTGTCGGCAGTCACATCATCAATAAATACAAGAGAACCAGTTCCATTGGCAGCCATACATGCCCACACCATGACACTACCACCACCATGCTTCACTGATGAGGTGGTATGCTTTGGATCATGAGCAGTTCTTTTCCTTCTCCATACTCTTCTCTTCCCATCACTCTGGTACAAGTTGATCTTGGTCTCATCTGTCCATAGGATGTTGTTTCAGAACTGTGAAGGCTTTTTTAGATGTTGTTTGGCAAACTCTAATCTGGCCTTCCTGTTTTTGAGGCTCACCAATGGTTTACATCTTGTGGTGAACCCTCTGTATTCACTCTGGTGAAGTCTTCTCTTGATTGTTGACTTTGACACACATACACCTACCTCCTGGAGAGTGATCTTGATCTGGCCAACTGTTGTGTAGGGTGTTTTCTTCACCAGGGAAATAATTCTTCGGTCATCCACCACAGTTGTTTTCCGTGGTCTTCCGGGTCTTTTGGTGTTGCTGAGCTCACCGGTGTGTTCTTTCTTTTTAAGGATGTTCCATACAGTTGATTTGGCCACTCCTAATGTTTTTGCTATCTCTCTGATGGGTTTGTTTTGTTTTTTCAGCCTAATGATGGCTTGCTTCACTGATAGTGACAGCTCTTTGGATCTCCTATTGAGAGTTGACAGCAACAGATTCCAAATGCAAATAGCACACTTGAAATGAACTCTGGACCTTTTACCTGCTCCTTGTAAATTGGATAATGAGGGAATAACACACACCTGGCCATGGAACAGCTGAGCAGCCAATTGTGCCATTACTTTTGGTCCCTTAAGAGCCGGTTCACACTGGGGTGACTTGTCAGGCGACCTGGTCGCCTGACAAGTCGCCGTGGGTCGCCTGCCATAGATTAGCACAGGACCTGTTCTAATAGGAGTGACACAAGTCGCTCCGACTTAGAAAAAGGGTCCTGTACTACTTTGGGGCGACCTGGAGCGACCTGCATTGACTTCAATGATAGGAAGTCCGTTCATGCCGCTCCGAGGTCACGATGCGTGCTGCGCACCGCGACTTCACAGGTCGCCCCGGCAAGTCAGGTCGTCCCTATGTGAACCGGCTCTAAAAAGTGGGAGGCACATATACAAACTGTTGTAATTCCCACACCGTTCACATGATTTGGATGTAAATGCCCTCAAATTAAAACTGAAAGTCTGCAGTTAAAGCACATCTTGTTTGTTTCATTTCAATTCCATTGTGAGCCAAAAAAGATTAGAATTGGGTTGATGTCCCAATATAATACCAAAAGTATTGGGACGCCTGCCTTTACACACACATGAGCTTTAATGGCATCCCAGTCTTAGTCCGAAGGGTTCAATATTGGGTTGGCCCACCCTTTGCAGCTATAACAGCTTCAACTCTTCTGGGAAGGCTGTCCACAAGGTTTAGGAGTGTGTCTATGGGAATGTTTGACCATCCTTCCAGAAGCACATTTGTGAGGCCAGGCACTGATGTTGGATGAGAAGTCCTGGCTCGCAGTCTCCGCTCTAATTCATCCCAAAGGTGTTCTGTCGGGTTGAGGTCAGGACTCTGTGAAGGTCAGTCAAGTTCCTCCACCCCAAACTCCCTCATCCATGTCTTTATGGGCTTTGCGCACTGGTCCAAAGGATTGGGGGGAGGATTAAGGTGTAGAGTTGTTTTTCTGGGGTTGGACTTGGCCCCTTAGTTCCAGTGAAGGGAACTCCTAAGGCGTCAGCATACCAAGACATTTTGGACAATTTCATCCTCCCAACTTTGTGGGAACAGTTTGGGGATGGCCCCTTCATGTTCCAACATGACTGCCCACCAGTGCACAAAGCAAGGTCCATAAAGACACGGATGAGCGAGTTTGGGATGGAGGAACTTGACTGGCCCACACAGAGTCCTGACCTCAACCCAATAGAATACCTTTGGAATGAATTAGAGCAGAGACTGTGAGCCAGGCCTTCTCATCCACATCAGTGCCTGACCTCACAAATGCACTTCTGGAAGAATGATCAAACATTCCCATAGACACACTCCTAAACCTTGCGGACAGCCTTCCCAGAAGAGTTGAAGCTGTTATAGCTGCAAAGGGTGGGCCAACCCAATATTGAACCCTTCGGACTAAGACTGGGATGCCATTAAAGTTCATGTGCGTGTAAAGGCAGGCGTCCCAATACTTTTGGTAATATAGTGTGTATATATATATATATATATATATATATATATATATATGTTTTTTTTTTTTTTTTTACTTTGGTTATGTGTATTTATTAAGTACTATTGCTATCTGCATAGGTCTCCATAGGTCATTAGAAGTCGCATGGTGTGCAAAGCCTCTAGTTACATCCTTTGGCCTATCAATGGTGCTTTGTGTGAACCGTTATTAGTAAACCACTGATTAATATTTTCTCTTTTCTTTTCCTTGTACCGCACACTGACTTTAATAAAGTTTCTTTAAAAAAAATATATATATATATTTTCTCTTTTAAATAAATGTTTTCCGCATATACTTTAATGCCCATATAAAGAAATATACACATTGATGGAAAATGATCTCTCAGAACGATTAACATACAAATATATTACAATCGAAGGATTTGCAAATAGGTGTGAAAAAAATTTGGGCTGCGGTTGTTGACCTCCTTTGGAAGCTGTTGGCACACTAAACGTTCCTTGCACACATTCAGCGTGAATGACCTGCAACAAGTATGCAACCAGTGAAGTCAGAAGTCCTAAATCTTCAAAATTTGTGTATTACTGTAATGCAAATATCATATTCCACTTGCCTGTCTTTTTAGGAGATACAAGTTTATTACCCCCTGTGATGGCAGCACTATGGAGAGTCAGACTGCCGCTCTCACACACAGCCGAGTGGTCTGGGTCTCCACTCGCCAACACTCCCCCCTGGAAATTGCTCCAACTAGGAGCTCTCATGTTCCCTGAGTAGTATCGGTGATTGGTGCAGCATGCAGGGGGGAGTGTCCAACTGCTAAAGACCCGACTCTCCAGAGTGCTGCCAGCACAGGGGATTCCAACCTTATTTACCACTTCCGGACCGGAAGGATTTGCCCCCTTCCTGACCAGGCCATTTTTTGCGATTCTGCACTGCGTTACTTTAATGGACAATTGCACCGTTGTGCGACGCTGTACCCAAATAAAATTGATGTCCTTTTTTCTCTTACGTCCTCCGACAGTCGCCGCCTCTTCATATTCGTCACATATGGGGTATTAGACTTTGCTCCGAAGGAGTAGCTAGGCAACAGAATATGTTAACAATAAAGCTTTTAACATATCCCACCCTCAAGGGGTGGTCCCCTCAGTCAATACCCTCCTACTTCCTGCAACCATATCTCAGTTTTAATGTCTAGCTTGTCAGGAGTGGCTGGCTCTCTCTGTGCTGGGACTTTCTGTCCCAGACTCTTTCTTCTTTTTAATATTTTGTTTGAGTTTTTCTCTCTACCTTTACTTAGCTGTTATTTTTGTCAGCATTAGTTAGTTCTTCGGATGAAGAGGATCATGCGGACTGGGTCTCGGGCTGATCCCCCTGGTCGCAGGTCGTGGGTCAGTGGCTTCCCAGTCTGCCATCGAGCGTTCAGCCAGGTAACGCTCCTGGCATAGTGAACGACCCATCCCTGTTCGGTGCAGGGATGATTGGTGAGGTGGCTACCTCACTGGACGCTGTGCGGTTTCTTAACCCCCATTTTGTGCGTCTTGAATTGCGACTCTCCCTGCCTCATGTGCAGCGGCTTGTTCGCCTGTGCGGGTCCCCCACGCCATGTGAGGTAAGTGTATTTATGTGGGGACCTGTCTGTCTGGGGGGGTGTCAGTCTGGGACTGTGTAACCTGCCTTTAATCACACTGCTTGTCTCCCTATATCTCGGCTGCATGCTGTGGGCTGCAAGGGGGGGGGGGGGGGAGCTGTATGACACTGTGTGTGTCAGACTGGTCAGTGTGAGAAGCTGTGTGCTGTGGGGCATGTTTTTTTGGCATGTTTGGGCATATACAGCGATCGCTGCGGCGATCTGACATGTATTCTGATATTGGAATGTAATGTGTGTTTTAATGCACTGTGGAGCGGCGGTTTCGGCGCCAAACGACGCCATTTTGCCTACACCCGCTCCGGCCGCATGGTTTACATGCATGGCGGCCATTTTCTTGTAGCCTCCATAGGCTTACATAGAGCGCCCTGGCAGCATCACTTCCTCTTTCCAGGAACACCGATCGAGGCAGCAGCAGCGGCGAGGGTCTCCTCAGGTTTTATCCTTCTGTTCTTGCTATCCATTGCCTGTGTTCAGTTTGCATATTCCCTGTTGGGGTCTCATTGTGCTTGAGTGTGGTGCGGTGGGCTGCGCTTGCCGCGCTTGCTTAAAAGGGGCAGTTAACCCTTGGTTGTCTGGCATTACAGGGGCAATGGATTCTCAGGAGGGCAAATTTCCTACAGTATTGGTGGAAAGCCAGGGGTCCGCTGTTTCCCCCCCAGGGGGGGATTTAGCCACTATTGTGGCTGGCCTTGCTGCTCAGGTGCAAATGCTGGTGGCTGCTCAATCTACTAAAAGGCCCAGAGTTGCTCTTTCCTCTGATTCTGAGGGTGAAGGTGATGGGGCTGTTATGGCAGGGGCCTCCTTATCGGGGTCCCGCTCCTCTCTTGATCTAGTGGGGTCTGAGGTGGAGGCTGAAGTTGAGGGGGTTGATAATTCTCCCCCTGGCTCGCCTGAAGAGCTTGCAATCATGGATGAGTTGATTGCTTCCATTAAGCAAACGCTGCGTTTGCAGGACGAAGTGTGTCCCCCCGCTGCCTTGGCGGCTTATGGGACGCAGAGGAAACGCAGGACGCCGCAGGTTTTTCCCTGCAATGCTGATTTTCAGCGCGCTGTTAAGGATCAATGGCGCGATCTGCGCAAACCTTTTGCGGTACCAAGTAGATTCAAGCTGCGTTATCCTTTTTCGCCTTCCACTGATGAAAGGTGGTGTGTGCCTCCACCAGTGGATCATGCAATTGCGGTTTTGAACAAAGCCACTGCGATTCCTGCAGAGGGTTCCCCTGTTTTCCGTGATGCCACGGATAGGAGACTGGAGTCTCTTGCCCGTCATACTTATTCTGTTACGGGTTCTATGCTTAAGGCTCTGTTTGCTTCTCTCATGGCGGCCCAGGCGATCGCAAGTTGGACGCAGATGCTTAGGCGCGTCCTAGTGGCCGACTCGGCCTCGCCGGCGACCCTGGATATGGTGGATCAAATCCACCAGGGTGTCATGTATCTGTGTGCTGCGGACCTGGACCTGATTCCGTTGGCTGCACGTGTGCACAGCGTGGCGGTGTTGTCTCGCCGCCTGGTTTGGTTAAAATGTTGGTCGGTGGACCAATCTTCACGTAAGACCTTAGCCAATCTGCCTTATGATGGGTCTCGCCTTTTTGGGGAGTCCCTGGATGTGCTGATTAAGGGGATCACCGGGGGTAAGAGCACTCTCCTGCCCCATTTCCCCAAGGCTAAGGGGGCTTCTGGGAAGAAGCATGCTAATTTTCGGCCCCCTCAGGGGTCCTTTCGTGCCTTTCGGCCGCACTACAAGGGCAAACCGTTCAAAGGTCAAGGCTCTCAGAAGAAGCCCTGGTCTGGTAAACAGAAGTCCGGCCAATCCGGACCTGCAGCCCATAACAGTTCGGCCTGAAGGGGCGCCCTCACCCAGTTTTGGGGTGGGGGGACGCTTGCTCGTTTTTCTTCAGCCCTGGTTGGCCCGTGTGCGGGACAGATGGGTTCAGGAAATCGTTCGATCTGGTTACAAGATCGAGTTTCTCTCTCGGCCGGAGAGCAGATTTTTTCCCTCAAATCTTCAACTGTCTCCAGAGCGCTTGCGGGACCTGCACCTGGCGGTGCGGGACCTGAGGGCTCAGGGAGTGGTGGTTCCGGTGCCTCATCGGGACAGGTTTCGGGGGTTTTATTCCAATCTGTTCACCGTGCCCAGAAAGGAGGGCAAGGTTCGTCCGATTCTGGACTTGAAGGCTCTGAACCGCTCTGTGCGGGTTCGCAAGTTCCGCATGGAATCCCTGCGGTCGGTGGTGGCTGCCCTGGTTCCGGGGGAATTCATGGCCTCCTTCGATTTGAAGGATGCGTACCTTCACATCCCCATATTCGAGGGTCATCAGAGGTACCTTCGATTTGCCATTGCGGAGGATCACTACCAGTTCGTGGCGTTGCCCTTTGGTCTCGCCTCGGCTCCGCGGGTCTTCACCAAGGTGCTTGCACCGGTTCTGGCATTATTGAGGGCCCAGGGCGTTTCTGTCCTGGGGTATCTGGACGACATTCTGGTTCGGTCTGCGACCAGCCAGGGTCTGGAGGAGGACCTGTCTGTCACGATGCAAACTCTGCAGGAGTTTGGTTGGACGATAAATTTTCCAAAGTCGACACTGAGTCCGTCGGTTCGTCTCCCCTATCTGGGAATGATACTGGACTCGGTGCAGGCGAAGGTCTTCCTGCCGGAAGACAAACTCAGGACTCTCCGGGAGGAAGTCAGGTCCCTCAGGGACGTTCCGAACTCGTCTCTGCGGACGTGTATGAGATGTCTGGGATTGATGGTCTCGGCCTTCGAGGCGATTCCTTTCGCCCAGTTTCACACGCGGGGTCTCCAAGCGGAGATCCTGTCCAGGTGGGACGGGCGACCTCAATCTCTGGATCTTCAAATCTCGTTGAGTCTTCGCACCAGGGAAAACCTTCTGTGGTGGCTCCAGTCCCCGTTGGTGTCCGGGGGCAAGTCGTTTCGTCCGATCTCGTGGACGGTAATCACCACGGATGCCAGCCTGTCGGGCTGGGGTGGAGTTCTGGGCGTTCTGTCCGCTCAGGGGACTTGGTCGGAGGGGGAGTCTTCCCTTCCGATCAACATTCTGGAATTGCGTGCGATAAGTCTCTGTCTTCATCGCTGGACGGACCGGCTGCAGGGTTGCCCGGTTCGGGTGCAGACGGACAATGCCACGGCGGTGGCCTACATCAACCACCAAGGGGGCACCAGGAGTGCCCGAGCGGCTCGAGAAGTGGCCGACATTCTGTCTTGGGCCGAGACTCATGTCCCGGCGATAACGGCGGTTCACATTCCGGGAGTGGAGAACTGGCAGGCGGACTATCTGAGTCGCCAGACCCTGGATCAGGGGGAATGGTCTCTCCACCCGGCTGTCTTCCAGATGTTGTGCGCGAAGTGGGGTCTTCCAGATGTGGACCTGTTCGCGTCTCGTCTCAACAACAAGGTGAAGAGGTTCGTGGCAAGGACGCGCGACCCTCGGGCAGACGCGTCGGACGCGTTAGTGGCCCCGTGGCATCAGTACAGGCTGATGTACGCGTTTCCACCGATTCAGTTGCTGTCCAGGTTTCTTCGCAGGTTACACTCGGAACGCAACACGGTGATTCTTGTGGCACCGGACTGGCCTCGCCGGTCCTGGTACGCAGACCTCGTGAATCTGGCGGTCGACGCCCCGTGGCGTCTGCCTCTTCGAGACGATCTACTGTCTCAAGGACCGATATACCATCCTGCTTTACAGTCGCTGGCTTTGACGGCCTGGCTGTTGAGACCGAGGTCCTGAAGGAGAGGGGTCTCTCTCCGGAGGTCGTTCATACTTTAATCAACGCGAGGAAGTCTTCCTCGGGGAAGGTTTATTACCGTACTTGGAAGGCCTATTTTGCCTGGTGTGAGTCCAGGGGGTTTTCACCCCGCACGTACTCGGTGTCCCGTGTGCTGTCTTTCCTTCAAACGGGTGTTGATCAGCGTTTGGCGCTGGCTACGATAAAGGGTCAGGTGTCTGCTCTGGCCGTTCTGTTTCAACGTCCCGTGGCTTCCAACCCATTGGTTGGCACCTTTGTTCAGGGTGTGCGGCATCTGGTTCCCCCTAGGCGGGATCCTCTGCCCCCTTGGGACTTGAATCTCGTTCTATCTGTGTTACAACGTGCTCCTTTTGAACAGATCAGGGAGATCTCGTTGTCTATGTTGTCCAAAAAGGTCGCCTTTTTGGTGGCGATCACTTCGGCTCGCAGAGTGTCGGAGCTGGCAGCTTTGTCCTGCAAGTCTCCGTACCTGGTTGTTCATTTGGATAAGGTGGTCTTGCGACCTAATCCTTCTTTTCTTCCGAAACGAGTTTCGGAATTCCATCTTAATGAGGATATTGTCTTGCCTTCGTTGTGCACGAAGCCTAAACATCCAAAGGAGGTGAGATTGCACTCTCTGGATGTTGTTCGGGCGATAAGGGTTTACCTTAAATCGACTGAGTCTTTTCGAAAGGCGGACTCCTTGTTTGTTCTTCCAGAGGGTCCTCGGAAGGGCATGGCGGCTTCGGCCTCTACCATCGCCAAATGGATCAGGCAGACCATTGAACAGGCCTATGCTTTGCAGGGGAAGGTTCCCCCTGTGCCTGTGAAGGCGCACTCTACTAGATCTCTGAGTACGTCTTGGGCCTGTCGTCATGGGGCTTCTGTAGCCCAGGTGTGTAAGGCGGCGACTTGGTCGACCGTGCACACTTTCACAAAATTCTACAAAGTAGATGTTCAGGCATCGGTGGATGCTTCCTTTGGCCGCAAGGTTCTTAGTGCGGCTGTTCCCTAGGGTCCCTTGTTGGGGACTCCTGGCTGTTGGGATAAGTTTTGTATCCCCTGGTTTTTTGTCTTTTCCTGGGTTGTTGCTCCTGTTGAGCACTTGTTTTTTGCTGTTGCCCAGCTGGTTTCCTTCCTTTGGTAAGGTTCCTTCTTTGATGCGGAGACTGCGTTGCCTTTCGGCGTGGATGCGTTTCCCACCCCTCATGTTTGCACTGCTTTGGGACGTCCCCATATGTGACGAATATGAAGAGGCGGCGACTGTCGGAGGACGTAAGAGAAAACGGAATTTTTGTAAAATCTTACCTGTAAAATTCCTTTCTCTGAGTCCTCCGACAGTCGCCGCCCCCGCCCCTCTTTGGGGTTTGATTGTATACTCTACTGTTGTTCCACTAAAACTGAGATATGGTTGCAGGAAGTAGGAGGGTATTGACTGAGGGGACCACCCCTTGAGGGTGGGATATGTTAAAAGCTTTATTGTTAACATATTCTGTTGCCTAGCTACTCCTTCGGAGCAGTCTAATACCCCATATGTGACGAATATGAAGAGGCGGCGACTGTCGGAGGACTCAGAGAAAGGAATTTTACAGGTAAGATTTTACAAAAATTCAGTTTTTTCCCACAAACAGAGATTTCTTTTGATCACCTGTGCGATTTTTATTTTTTTGCGCTATAAATAAAAAAAGAGCGACAATTCTGAAAACAAAAAATATATCGATTTTCACATTCTGCTGTATAACATTCCCCAACAAAATTAAAAAATCTAAATTTTTTAACATTTTAGGCCAATTTGTTTTCTGCTACATATTTTGCTACAAAAAAATCGCAAAAAGCGTATTTTGATCGGTTTGTGCAAAAGATATCACATCTACTAACTACGGGAAAGTAGTCATTTTTTTTTTTTTTTTTTTTTACTAGTAACGGCGGTGATCTGCAATTTTTAGCAGGACTGCGACATTGAGGCAGACAGATCGGACCCCTAACTGACATTTTTGGGAGGACCAGTGACATTACTACAGTAATCAGTGCTAATAATATGCACTGTTACTGTAATAATGCCATTGGCAGGGAAGGGGCTAACACAGTGGGTGATCTGGGGTTAAATGTAAGCCATGGGGAGTGATTCTAACTGTGAGGGGGATGGGCTTTTGAAATGATCATAGAGACCTATGTTCCTATATAGAAGGATCACAGGCGCTCTGTGATCATTCCAGAGAGAAGAACGGTCGGCTGTGTTTACAACAGCTGACCGTTCTTCTCTCTCAGCGGGGAGCGATCGCGGGTGTCAGACGGCAATCGGAGCCGTCAGCCCCGTGCATCAGAGTCCCCGCTGCCGAGTGGGGGCGGGAGCGCGCCGCCGGCGGCGCGCGCTCGCCCCCTAGCTGCAGGCGCGCGACCGACGTACATCAATGCCGGTTCGTCCCAGGAGGGGCTGCCTGCCACAGTTTATCTGCGGCGGGAGGTCCTTAAGTTAATAAGCTTATTTCTGTAAAAATCAAGAAGGTTCAGTTTGGCTTAAAAATGAAAAGTGACTCTTTCCCTTCACCAAGGATGTAAACATAGTGGTACCCTCATCATCCGCTCCCTCAGATGTTTCAGGTGCTACTTTCCTCACCCATGTGCCACTAATGTAGACTAAACAGTGCTGTTACTGATATGCAAATTATGACTTCCTAACAAAAGTCAACAGCTAAGCCCTCCTCTCCATGACTTACTCAAATCATGTAATGAAGTGTGCCTGTCACAGGAAGGCTGGAGGTGTCTTTGACATACGGGCTGAGATTGACAACCTGCACTTTACCTTCTCTAACCGCTTGCCGACCGCCGCAAGTACATATACTGTGGCGGTCAGCCCCGGCCAGGCAAAGTGATGTATCGGTACGTCACTAGCCTGTGAGCTAATAGCGTGCGGGCGGGCGGGCGCGCGCCGCCGGAGTCGCTCTCCTGCCCCGGCTCGTTCCCTAACAAGTCAGTGCATGTCCGATGTCCACCGGTCACTCGCGATCGTCAGCTGTGAAGGGAGAAAGGCAGGCGGCTAATGTAAACAAAGCCGCCTGTCATTCTCCCCTGTGTAACAGCAGAGATCATACGGTCCTGCTATGTAGGACCGTTGATCTGTGCTGTTACATGTAAAGCCACATCCCTGCACAGTTAGAATCACGCCCCTAGGGACACACTTAACCCCTCCTTCCCCAATAAAGTTAACCCCTTCCCTGCCAGTGTCATTATTACAGTAACAGTGCATATGTATAGCACTGATTACTGTAGTAATGTCACTGGTACCCCCAAAAGTGTCAAAAATGTCAGTCAAGGGTCCGATCTGTCCGCCGCAATGTTACAGTCCCGTGACAAAAATCGCAGATCGCCGCCATTACTCGTTAAAAAAAAAAAAAACAACAAAAATGACAAAAATCTTTCCCTTAGTTAGTAAACGCAATAACTTTTGTGCAAACCAATCAAATTACGCTTATTGTGATTTTTTTTACCAAGCATATGTAGCAGAAAACAAATTGGCCAAAAATGTTAAAAAATTTGATTTTTACATTGGGGGGGGGGGGGGGGGGAATTTCATATAAAAAAATGTGAAAAATATTGTTATTTTCGCAAAATTGTCGCTGTTTTTTTGTTTATAGCGCATGATCAAAAAATCGCACGGGTGATCAAATACCACCAAAAGAAAGCTCTGTTTGTGGGGTAAAAAGGACGTCAAATTCGTTTAGGTACAGCGTCGCACGACCGCCCCATTGTCCGTTAAAGTCACGCAGTGCCGAATCGCAAAATACCCCCTGGTCAGGAAGGGGTTAAATCTTCCGGGGCTTAAGTGGTTAAATTTGGAAGAAGCAGAGAGGTGGCACAAATTGAGGGGGTAGGGATAATTTATCTCAGACTGGAGTAGAGTTCCTGTTCACCAATGTTGTCCCAGTGCTTAGGTAAAATGGTGGATGGTGCCATCAAGAACAGTCCAAAAATACAACATATCACCAGCACACCACTGAAGTAAAAAAGTAGGTCACTTATTCATCACCACTATTAATATTTGGGGTTCTGGGCTCCATAGAAGATGCATGGTGTGCGCCATTTGGTGCCAAATATGCATCCCACGTTTGTTCTTCAATTGTGCCCTGGAGATTTCTTGTATTTTATTAGACTCTTACTGACAAAGCCCATCGTTTCTTGCTGTTATTCTGATTTCTTACGTGTGCCCTTAGGCTTAATTCATTAGTCATAGTGCCAAACAATGGCACCTCCACATATGGATACACTTATACAGACTCACATGGTAGAAGCAGGCTCTTCTTCTTGTACATGATCTAGGACTTGCCTTAAACAAATTGATGGGATGTGAACAATACATGAGGCTATATCGATTTCATTGAATACACCATATACATGGGAGAGATCAGGGGCTTAACTACAGGGGTTGCAGGGGTTGCAATTGCTACCGGGCCCCATGCTCCAGGGGGCCCAGTAGCAAACCAGTGGGTGAACTTCCAGGATCTCAAAGGTCACACTTGCAACCGGACCCTGGCATTGCACCACTGTGGAGAGGCCCCAAGATTGCAGGAAGGGAGCCCACTGCAGAACTTGTGAAAGGATCCTGCTGCAGGACCATAATAAAAGGCCATGCAACGAGTGTAAAGAGCCCCAGGATTAGTGGGAAAAGCCCCGGGCTTGAAGGTAAGGGCCCCGGCCAGGGGTTTGGGGGGCCCTTCGTGGTTTCTTGCATCGGGGCCCTGAAGGTTCTAGTTACGCCTCTGGGAGAGATGATCCATTAACAGCCACTGAGGATACCGGTATACAGGCCTTACCTGACTGAGGGAACCCCATATAAACATCACGCTGGTTACCCCTGTAGGGGTATAGAGCTCTGGTGAGTGCGGGCAAAATTGAGAGGGGAGCACTAGTTTCCTCTTCCGGCACGCTGTTTCTGGATCTCCCCAAGATTCACCCAGAAACGTAATCTGGAATTATTTTCCCTAAAAATCACCTTATGGACTTTTACTGCTTATCAGCTATATTCCACTAGTCACTTTATTTCACTATGCTGGCCAGCCCATATTGCAATATCCTTCAGATCGATTGGGCTAGGCTGCACCAAGTCACTTTATAGCAATCAATTTTCTGCAATATTTATATATTATATATTTTTTTATTTTAGTTTTTGATATCACTAATAAGTCGTATTATTGGATTCAACAACTCTGCGTCACTTTATTACTTATTTGACACATTATATTCGCTTATTCACATTTTTTATATTCGCTTATTCACATTTTTTATATTCGCTTATTCACATTTTTTAGTGTCTATTTTGCATATCAGTTGTTTTATCTGTTGATTATTCGCTGATACACTTTGAATAAGTATTGGACATTCATACTTGTCGCTTTTCACCAAGCACTTTATATTTATATCATATTCTATTCATATTGCTTTCTTTGATTGTTTTATAAAGACAATGTGGGCTATGTGGGACTTTAAGTGAGACACCAGCAGGTATGCCCAGCGTCTCCATCCCTGTATCGGAAAAAACGAATTGAAAAGGATTAAAAGAGGTGCATGGAAGCCAGCCAGCCCCCAGTCTGATGCTTGCGCTAATGAAATCATTTACATTAATATGGTTACGCTCCTATAACACCTATATATGTCTAAGTGTAAAATGCATCTAAGTATGTGTGTGTACACAAGTTCAGATGTTTTGCCTGCCTCCAAAAACACCAACAAAAATGCCTGCAACAACACACCTGGGCGTTTCTTTTTTGACGCTAGCGTTTTTTTGGGCATTTTTCTGGGTTGTTTGGAGGCAGGCAAAACATCTGAACTTGTGTATAGTGGTATATATACACACATACTTATATGTATATATACCACTATACACAAGTTCAGATGTTTTTCCTGACTCCAAACCGGCAAGGTGTGAAAAGCGAGAAGCCACTAACCTGTTCTATAAGTGTTCTAATACAAACAATCTTTTTTTTATGGTTCTGGACATGCTACAGAGCTGAAACTTCACAGGTACATTTTTTAGACCCCCCCAGATACTAAATCCAAAGAAATTTTTTTTTTTTTAATTTTTTTTTTTTTCAATAATTGGCTCTCTATCAAAAATGACAATTTTTAAGAACTTTTTTTTGTGTGATTTTGTGTCTGGGGGTCTAAAAGGTGTACCTGTGAAGTTTCAGCTCTGTAGCATGTCCAGAACCAGAAAAAAAAGATTGTTTGTATTAGTGCAATTATAGAACAGGTTAGTGGCTTCTCGCTTTTCACACCTTGCCGGTTTAGTAGCAGGCGTTTTTTTGGGCATTTTTTTGGGTTCTTTAGAGGCAGGCAAAATATCTGAACTTGTGTATAGTGGTATATATACCCGTATACACAAGTTCAGATGTTTTTCCTGCCTCCAAAAACCCCCAAAAAATGCCTGCAACAACACACCTGGGCGGTTTTTTTTTGACGCTAGCGTTTTTTTGGGCATTTTTTTTGGGTTCTTTGGAGGCAGGCAAAACATCTGAACTTGTGTATACGGGTATATATATATACACATACTTATATGTATATACACACCTAGACATATATAGGTGTGATAGGAGCGTAACTATATTGATGTTAATTATTTCATTAGCGCAAGTAGTTTTTTCTGCTCCTTTCACACCTATATATGTCTAGGTGTATATATACATACATGGGTGTGTATATATACCCCCTATACACATGTTCAGATGTCATGTCTGACTCCAAACATGTCCTCAAAAAAGCACTAGCAACGCCTGCAGCATAAAGAATGCTGACCAGTGAGAAGCCATATTCCTGCAGCGAAAGTGACTTCAGAGAAACTAGCTTTTCTCTATAGCGGTCACCCTGCTATGGAAGGGTTGGGTCACCCTGCCATAGCAGTCACTGTCAGTTCACCCTACACTACATTACGGTCACCCTGACACTTCACACTTTCCCTACAGAAACTGAATACATTAAAGCTAACTAAAGTGTAAAAGAGCACCCTAGCTACACTAGATATCCCTTTCCTCACACTAATAAATGCTAAATGACACTTTTAAAGTAAAATTAACGGAACTGCTTCCACTCTCTTCCATGTCCTGTATAACAATGCTAGGAATTTGGCGGGGGCTATCTTATATACTGGGGGGCGTATTCACTAATGATTGGCCTAGGGACCCCCTAGTCACTCCAATCACATTCCTAGCATTCTCCTGCCCCCTCAATTGGCTGTTGCTAATGGTTCTGGTCCAATCACAGGCTTTTAAAGCCCATTTCCTGAACCATTGCACTTTGGTCGGTTCTGGTTGCTGAATTCCGAACTTTTTGGGCAAAAAGTTCTAAATTCGGCCGAACCTCGAACACCCAATGTTCGGGCCGAACCGATGGTCGACCCAAACCGTTCGATCATCCCTAGTCTGATGTACTCACCCTCCAGTCTGCCACCAACCAAGTAGACCTGTCTCTGATATAAATAAAGAACAGGGGTTTAGTTGACATACATTTGCAAACGCATGTGTAAGCTGCAGAGCCACGACACAGCACCCTGTTTTATCTGCAGTCCTAACACTTTTAAATTTGAGTGTCTCCACTCTGGGAGCACATGGCTGCTAATGGATGGATAGGAGGCAGGTGGGAGGGAGCAGCCCAAACTTCCCCCAAAGCACCTCCATCCATGACTGGTCTAGTATCTCAAAACTCTAATAGCAATGTTCTTAAGATGGTACAAACTGAAAGCGACCAGCTGAGAAGCATACACCTCCAACCCCTTGGTGGATGCAGTGTAAAACACAGATTGGGACTTTATATGAGGCAATTTGCCTGTATAGCACAGTGCCTCCATCCCTAATTTCATAAAATATTTGGGACTTTACATGAGACAAGCAGGTCATGCTATGGTCTCCATCCCTGTATATGAAAAAAATGGGGTCAAATTAGACTGCATTCACCAAAAACGCACGAAAATCGCATGGTGGGTCTTTAAATGAAGCACCAGCCTGTAGGCAAGGTGCCTACACTGCATCCACCAAGGGGTTGGATGTGTATGCTTCTCAGCTGGTCGTTTTCAGTTTGTACCATCTTAAGAACATTGCTATTAGTGTTTTGAGATACTAGACCAGTCATGGATGGAGGTGGGTTGGGGGAAGTTTGGGCTGCTCCCTCCCACCTGCCTCCTATCCATCCATCCATTAGCAGCCATGTGCTCCCAGAGTGGAGACACTCAAATTTAAAAGTGCTAGGACTGCAGATAAAACAGGGTGCCGTGTCGTGGCTCTGCAGCTTACACATTCATTTGCAAATGCGTGTCAACTAAACCCCTGTTCTTTATTTATATCATGAGAAAGGTCCAGTGCTTTAAGTGGCCCGGTATGCACTGGTACTCAGTACCTCCACTTCCAAATATGGCTCTTGAGCATACCGCCACCTCTCCGTGCCCCTTAGCATACCAGTACGCTCATTTTGGACATCTGCGCCCTCAATTGCCCCCACCCCAAGAATATTTCCCACTCCAGAGCCAGACCAGTCAGCACCAGTGAGTCCCCCTGTTCGGGAGTCCCAGCCCAGGCCAGGGGGGGTGCTCTGTGGGGACCCTGATGTGGGGTGGGGGGGGGGGCGACAAAATTTATAGGCTATAATAGAGTACCGGCACCTCTTTTGGGCCACTTAAAGCACTGTACAGGTCTACTTGGTTGGTGGCAGACTGAAGGGTGAGTACATCAGACTGGGGGCTGGCTGGCTTCCATGCACCTCTTTCAATCCTTTTCAATTTGTTTTTTGATTGTTTTATAATACTATTTATTATTGCTCACACCACTTACCATCACTCCATTGCACCTTTTAAAAATGTTGATTTTTTTATATGTATTTATTATATTCAATATATTTATTGTGGTGTTAGAGTCAAAAATACGACCATCCGGTCATACTATTACCCCTATTATTTATAGGCAGCGCCATTCACCATTTTTCTATTAATATACAGACATCATGTACTTGTATTTCGCTCCAAGCTTGTGTTCTGTAGCAGCTTATGTGTAGATATTTGGCTAATGTAAGTAAATTAATTTTGAACTCTTGGCAGCGGAATAATCCCACAAATACATCAGGAATAATTGTTTTGAATTTGGTATAAGCCCCCGTTCACATACACGCGACGCTACTTCGCACCCCGACCTCCGAGGTCACGGTGCGAGCAGCACGCCGCGACCTCGGAGCGGCCGCCACGGACTTCATAACATTGAAGTCTATGGCGGTCGCCTCCGGGTCGCCCCAAAGAAGCTCTGGACCCTTTTTCTAAGTCGGAGCGACTTGTGTCGCTCCTATTAGAACGGGTCCGCAGCTTCCCTATGGAAGGCCACCTACGGCGACCTGTGAGGCGACCAGGTCGCCTCACAGGTCGCCTTAGTGTGAACGGGGGCTAAGGGACAGGGACATGTTGTTGTATATTAAAAAACATTTAGGACTGCTAGGGTTCAAAAATCACCATTAGCATTACATTAGCCATTATAGTATTTGAGGTAGAAGAATTAATTGTCACAGTATTGTATCACATGAAATCACAGAAAGCTGGATCTTCTTCATAACTAAACTCAACTTAAAGGACTGGTCTACCACTTGACTCCTCAATTAAAGGGTTGCCAACTGTCCTTTAGTATGGGTACAGATCACTTTCAGGAGTGTGTTACACCATTCCTCCATTCTCTTCAACCTACAGTCCCCAAGTATTGACAAATGTCAGTCATGAAGCTTGTGCAGGGATCCATTCTGGGTTTTTGAGATTTCATATAGGTTCATTTGTTCTAAAGCTGAGAGCTGATAACCCGCCAAACCACAACCCAATTAGGTATATTGGCAACCCTACAAGATCACAAGACAACAAGAAAAAGTCTCTGTAACGACTTGGTAATGACCAAAATCCAGGATTGTAAAGTCTTCTGGTTACGACTGTAGACTGCTGCTCCTCCATTTTGTACAGGTACATGATCCGATGTCCATGAATGGCTTTTTACTCCAACCAAAAATTTACCAGCCAGGTTCCTGAGACAAGAACTTCTGAGGTATTAAATGGCTGAAGCGAGAGAATAAATTATATCCAAATACAAACCCCTTCAGATTCGGATAAAAACCAAGGCATGGTTCTCTTCCACTCATGATGGAAAGGTTGTTCTTACTATTTTCACTTTTCTTCTGGGGAAGAGCTTCGTGTTACAAAGGATGACCAGCAGCATGAGGAAGACCACCGGACAGAGAACTACAGAGACCATCCCAACTGGAATACAAAGACATTAGTCTATGAGTTAAACATAAACCGGAAGAAGGTTTTAGAAGATTCGATTGTAAGCTCTAGCGAGGAGGGCCGTCTGATTCCTACTGTATTAAATTGGATTGTAATTTTACTGTCTGCCCTCATGTTGTAAAGCGCTGCGTAAACTGTTGGGGCTATATAAATCTTGTATACTAATAATAAGACTATCACAGGAGACTTACCGGCCTCTAATGGACTGTAGCCAGTAGAATGTGTGTGAAACATTGGGTCATCCTAGAAAACACAACATCCAAATTGATTAAAGCTTTATCACCAAACAAAGACCTACCACACTTGTTAATCTTAAACTTGTACAATTAGCAAAGTCAATTAAGCGAATGTTAGGCATCACACGGCCTGCTTAACCAGAACACCTACCATTGATCTGGGAGGACTGGGAACCTTTGGCCCAAGAGGAAAACACAACCAATCAACCCTTCCAGTTGAATGTTTAGGCATCACTGGCCTAGCTTAACCAGAAAACTTACCATTGACCATGGAGGACTAAGAACCTTTAGCTTAAGGGGGAAAACACAACCAACTAACCTTTCCAATTGAATGTTTAGGCATCACATGGCCTAACTTAATGCAGAGAGACCAGCGTGCCCCCTTTCAATGCAGAATGACCAGCGTGCCCCCTTTCAATGCAGAATGACCAGCGTGCTCCCTTTCAATGCAGAGAGACCAGCGTGCCCCCTTTCAATGCAGAATGACCACAGAGTGTCATGCCCCCTTTCAATGCAGAATGACCACAGAGTGCCGTGCCCCCTTTCAATGCAGAGTGACCAGCGTGCCCCCTTTCAATGCAGAATAAACAGCATGCCGTGCCCCCTTTTAATGCAGAGTGACCAGCGTGCCCCCTTTCAATGCAGAGAGACCAGCGTGCCCCTTTTCAATGCAGAGTGACCAGCGTGCCCCCTTTCAATGCAGAGAGACCAGCGTGCCCCCTTTCAATGCAGAGAGACCAGCGTGCCCCCTTTCAATGCCGAATGACCAGCGTGCCCCCTTTCAATGCAGAGAGACCAGCATGCCCCCTTTCAATGCAGAATGACCAGCGTGCCCCCTTCAATGCAGAGAGACCAGCGTGCCCCCATTCAATGCAGAGTGACCAGCATGCTGTGCCGCCCTTCAATGCAGAGAGATAATCGTGCCCCCTTTCAATGCAGAGTGACCAGCGTGCCCCTCTTCAATGCAGAGAGACTTATCTGCAGCGGCGGCTTCTCCTCAGTTCCCTGCGTCTCCTCGAGTCCTCCCGCCTCCTCCTCGGCCAATGGCATGCGTTTGCCTTTCGGATCCGTGTGACAATATCAAATTTTCATTCGCTATTGTAACACAATGGGTGGGCACTGCTCTGCGCCCAGGGTCCACCCTTTTCTGAAGCCTATTAGAGCCTCCGCCTCTAATCAGGTGATTAAAAAAAACAAAAAAAAAACAATTGAACTCCATGCATCCGGCGCCCTGCATGTAGATTAGGGGGCCGGACGCATGGATAGGGGAGCGGCGCCCCTGCGCCCCCAATGCACCAGCCGCCACTGCCCCCTTCCATTTAGGTGCAAACCATCTTTAGCATATAGGTTGCACCCCAATGAAAAGTGAGCCCAGTGCTCTAAGAACCCAAATCCTTCCTTCTTACACCAGGTCTTTATCCATGCATTCAGCTCTCCCCCTGTCTTTTCTGTGTTGCGCATGGCACAGGCAATATTTCAGAGAATATCACCTGGGAGGTCCTTCCCTTCAACTTGCAGCCTCGTTTATTAAATTGGTTCTTAAGGAGCCCCCACCTTCCATATATTCTGTCATTGGTTCCAATGTGGACCAAGACAGCTGGGTCATGCCAAGCCTCTCTCAGTACTTTATCAATCCGATCCACCACATGCCGAACCCTGGAACCAGGGAGACAGAAAAAAACATTTGGTTGAGGTGATCCTGGGGACAAATTATTCTATCAGTCCTCCTGATTATAGAATCCCCAATTACCACCAGTTGTCTAGGCCTACCTGCACTACCCTCACCACCACTACTGGCTGCTCTCCCGGCTGTTAGGGACAGCAGTGACATCTAGGGCTGGCACCTCTGAGCTTGCCACCCCCACATCTTCAGCCAATGTGACAAATCTGTTAGGGTGCTCAAACCAAGGGCTGGCCTTCCTTTTCTGTGAGCCCCTACCACTCCCTCTGACTGTATTAACCTATCTTCCTACCTGATAAACCTGATTTACCCCTCCACCCTCCCCAATAACCCCACTAGCCACCTGCTCAGCGAGCAGAGGACCCCTTTCAAGGTTGTCAGTTCTGCCCAGTGTTGCAATTTGCTCCTCTAGATCTCTAATGTGAGCTTCCAGAAGGGCAACCCGCTCACATCTGTCGCAGCAGTATCCATCCTGGAGCGGTTGCTCCATTATTGTATACATGCGGCACTGCACAAAACCTTCAATCTTGCTAGCACACATCTTACAACAACATCTTCATTTGCAATTCTGGGCTTTCAGTCACATGACATCCCACAACTACAGAGTTAGTGCTAAAAGACTTCCCTCTGCAAAAGGTCAGATCAGGGAGCTGGTAGCTTTATATTGCCCAGCATTTATCTGTCCTGCTCTAATTAGGGTCTGAATGGTGGAGTATCCCCACTCATGGGCACTATTCCAACACATATTATCAGTACTGGCCCAGGGAGCAAATGTCCCCTGGTCCAGTCCTTCTCTGCCCCCAGCCCTGTCCCTACCTGCTGTGGACAGTTTTGTCCCTGAATTTGGAATCATCATGGTAGGTGTTCCAGCTCTGGGCATGCCCTGGTTTGGCAAAGGCACCATGGTGCTTTAAACACATACAGGCCTGCCTTGTAAAAAGGGAATTCAACCTTATGGCTTTTCAATAGGTGCTTTTTCAAAGTGTATTTGTAATTGCTTTCCAGCTGGATGGTCAAATCAAACATTGTTCTCATCGGTTGTTCTATCCAAAGTATCGTATGTCTATTATGTCATTATTTTGGCAGTTGCGGAAGGAGCTCTTGCTTCTGTACTCACTATGTAGGTCTGCGGCCGATCCTTCAGACAGGTGACGTCTTTCTCTTCCAGAAAACGGTGAAGGAAACGATGGCTGCAGTCACTAAACATGTCGTTCATGTTGTATCTGTAGAGCAGACAATATGTGGTTACTTGGGGTGCTTTGATACGCATAAAAGGATATCATTTTCATTATATATCTTTTTTTAAAGGCCCAGTGACATCATCACCAGATCTCTTTAGAAACCGCACACCGCTCCAGGTGGAAATGCCTTCAAAAATCCTCACAGTAACAGCCAGTGGCGGCTGGTGAATAAAAATTTGAGGGGGGGTGGGCGTCACTATTGTCATACAACTGGGTGGGCTCAGGGCACAGTGCTCTGCGCCCCAAGCCCACCCTTTTTTTAAGCCTATTAGAGCCTCTGGCTCTAATCACGTGCTTAAAAAAAAAAAAAAACCCTATTGGAATCCATGCGTCTGGCGCCCTGCATGTAGATTAGGAGGCCGGATGCATGGATAGGGGGGGCGGCGCCCCTGCGCCCCCAATGAACGGGCCGCCGCTGGTAACAGCACAGGTGCAGGCTCAATGTGCAAGCCATATAGAACAAAAAGTGTGTCTGGACAGCCGCACTCCAATGCAAATATTTATTGAAAAGAGGATAAAATACCACAGCATAGAGAGGTACGGATCAAAGACAGCTGACGCGTTTCACCCTACTCACAGTGCTTAATCATAGCTATATCCCGATCTCTTTACTTCTCTAAGCAATACAGGCAGATCATGGCTGGTGGGTGGGGCCAGCAGAGTGCTGTACATAGCACCCTGCCTCAGTACTCCTCAAAGAGCCCTCAGCTCTGATGCACACAGTGGGCTGGCTCTTGGGAGGAGCAAAGCAAATATGAAAATGCCTTGATGGATGAGTTCAGTCTGGGCGTTCCTAGTCAGATAGTATTGAAGACTACCCTAGGTAACGTCCACATGGTTACTATGCACAGCTGCACCAGACTCTGTGTGCACCAGTTTTAGTAAATCTCCCCTTATATCATACTTGCCAACTGTCCCGTTTTTGCCGGGACAGTCCCGGCAAATAGGAGCCTGTCCCGGGCCATTTACATTGTCCCGGCAATGTACTTATTTACACTTTGCACTTACTTACTTACTTAATGTACTTATTTACACCTTGCACTTTATTTATATTTACATATTCCATTTTTTGTATGGTCACACATGAGCAATTTCACACTTTTGAATTGCAGGGAATTGTGATGAGAATTTTAAACTTTCGGCAGAAGTAGTGCAGCTGAATGGGAGAATTTTTCCAACTCTGCTACTTTGGCCTCAAGTTTAAAATTCCCTTTTCAATTTCCTGTCATTCTCTCTTTATTGAGTAGACCCTATAATCTGATGATAAGTAGGTGGAGATTAATTATGTGGAGTGGGAGGAGCTTCGGGGAAGTGGGTGTGGTAAGTAATTGATAGCTGTGCTGCAAAGTGTCCCTGGAATTTTGTTTCAAATGTTGGCAGTTATGTTATATCTCATCATTCTGTTTGTTTAACTGAATGAAGACAAATGTTACTATAAGTACATGTTGTACATATAAATGTCCACTGGGTGGCACTGTGTCCACAGTTTGCTGCATTTACACCAAATTTGCCTCTAACATTAGCATGAAATATGGCTTTTGGCACCAAAAAACAAATTTCACTAAAACAGATTTCACTATAAACACCCCGAGTATCCCCAAAAATGTCATTGTAGCTCAACACACCCAGTGTGATCTAGCCAGCAGGGTTAGGGTGTGTTGAACTATGATAATCAGCATTGATCAATGCAGGTATAAGCAAGGGCACAGAAAACAACTGCTTTCTATGTTCCCTGTCTATTACATCAAAAATACAGCATGTTAGCATTTTTGCACACTACAACACACAAAAATGCATTTCAATGCACCACAGCGCTCTGTTTTGCATAGACCTAAATTAGGTGTCATAAAACACTGAGCATTGCACCACCCCTAGAAAATGCACACCAGCAAGCCTGCATTATACAGAAAGGATGGGTCCCAATACTCATACTTTCCAAAAATCTTGGAGCAGAACTCAGGGCATTTGTTTCATTATTTTTTTTTATACTGTAACCAACCCCCCCACCCCTTGGATCTGTAATTCTGCATGTAAATTAATTCTGTGCGAATGGGGCAAAACCAAATATTCTCAGGCTACATTCTCTGCAGATCAAATGTGTAAATGGGGAACCGTATTATGTCCCCCAACTCAAAGCACCTTGTCCCCATGTGGATGGGGATAAGGGCCTCATCCCCACAACCATGGTTGTGGGAGTCTGCGGGTGGGGGGCTTATCAGAATCTGGTAACCCCCTTTAACAAGGGGGCCCCCAAATCCCGCCTCCTCCCTATGTGAATGAGTATGGAGTACATTATACCCCTACCCATTCACCAAAAAAGTGTCAAAAAGTAAGAAAAACCCAGATGCAGTTTTTGACAATTCCTTTATTAAATAAATAAAAAAACAGTGTCCCCCAATGGAAATCGATCGTCAATCATGGCACCCATGCACCACCAGAATCCGAACAAAACCCCCCAAAAAACAAAGCTCTGCATCCGAGGACATATGGCTGCCGAATGCCTCCTTCACTGTTTGACAGTTCTTATATAGGTAAGGGCAGGGCCATCTGGTGACATCACCCAGTGGCACCACCCCCTTGTGACGTCACTGATCCAGCATGCACCGGTCCGTGACTTCATAGGGGGGGCGGTGCTACCAGGTGACGTCATCAGGTGGCTCCGCTCTTACCTATATATAAGAACAGTCAAACGGTGAAGGAGGCATTCGGCGGCCAGCTGTCCTCCGGAGCAGATCTCTTTATTTTTTTGGGGTTCCAGCGGGTTAGCGGGTGGCGTGATTAATGATAAATTTACATGGGGGGTCACTTTTATTAATTTAATTTTTTAATAATGGGGCGGCACAGTGGTGTAGTGGTTAGCACTATCACCTAGCAGCAAGAGGGTCGCTGGTTCGAATCCCAACCATGACACTACCTGTCTGGAGTTTGCATGTTCTCCCTGTGCCTGCGTGGGTTTCCTCCGGGTACTCCGGTTTCCTCCCACACTCCAAAGACATGCTGGTAGGTTAATTGGATCCTGTATAAAAAATTGACCCTACTATTTATGTATGAATGTTAGGGACCTTAGATTGTACACTCCTTGAGGGCAGGGACTGATGTGAATGTGCAATGTATATGTAAAAGCGCTGCTTAAATTGACAGCGCTATATAAGTACCTGAAATAAATAAATAAATAAAGGATTTGTCAAACACTGTCTCTGTGTTTTCTTACTTTTTGACATTTATTTGGTGAATGGGTAGGGGGACTAAGTACCTAATACTCAGTCACATAGGAGGGGCCTGGGATCTGGGGGCCCCCTAGTGAAAGGAGGGCTTCCAGATTCCAATAAGCCCCCCGCCCGCACCCCTCTATGTTGAGGGCATGTGGCCTGGTATGATTCGGGTGGGGGGCTCGATAGGGTCTGGTATTGATTCCAGGGGGGGGAACCCACGCCATTTAAAAAAAAAAGAAATTGATGTCGGGGTTCCCCTTAAAATTCAGACCCGAAGGGCCTAGTATGGACGGGGGGCAGGGAGGGGGGCTGTTTTTTTTCCAGACTTTTTAATTGTCGGCTTTTTTGTGCAGGGGAACCCGCTGACAGCTAATGAGTCATCGGTTGTTAAAGACATGGCGGCCGGCTTCCCAGGTCCCCCAACCCCCAGGCAGTTTTTCGACAAATCCCGGTCCGCTCCTTAGCAGGCAGCTCAATGCGGTAAGTGACTGCTTTAAATAATGCGGTAATTACTGCTATATCGAACGAATATTGCATTCGGTTTTTAACGGTAAATTCTTAGTGAATTGAACATTCACAACTGATTTACCACATGGGGTATTTTACCGTATTTTATTTGCTATTATTTAACTCTTAGTGAATTAACCCCAATGTGGTCATTTCCCCTATATTGTCTATGATGCCTTATAAGAGATTTTGCCTCACTTTCCGTCCCTGTGACGCCATGAGAAGTAATGGAGGTGAGGCACTCAAAGCAATAAAAACCTTGTCCTAATTCACCATTATTTTTTTGTTTTTGCCTGAGACCTTGTTAGAAAAATTTCCCATAAGTTCCTGCTCTGTTCTCAATGCCTAAAAGTCAACATGCCAAGCCTAGGCTGCAGCCTGGACACTTCCCACCACTACCCCTAGGAGGCTTACCCAGTGCGTCGGGAGAGTAGGCATTTCCCTTTGGCGGCGGGGCAGTAGCAGTTCTCCGTATCGTGGCTCATTCCAAGATTGTGGCCCATCTCATGAGCCACATACTTGGCGATTTCTCTGGCGCTGAGTCCCGTGTCCTGTGGAACAACAAGCACTATATGAGAGAACCGACACTTCACCATGTACTTCAAGAGCTCCTAAACACTTGATGCTTAGTGGTTCCCTGGAGGAACCTGTTTTATAACCTTGTTTCAAATTAAACCCTAAATATAATGGATGTAACAGGAACCATGGTCAGAAAGGTGGATATAGCCTCGAAATACTGCCACCCAAGCTTAGTAGAAGAAAAAACAAATTTGGCTATTGTTATTAATATATACAGTCAGGTCCATAAATATTGGGACATCGACACAATTCCAATCTTTTTGGCTCTATATACCACCACAATGGATTTGAAATGAAACAAACAAGATGTGCTTTAACTGCAGACTTTCAGCTTTAATTTGAGGGTATTTACATCCAAATCAGGTGAACGGTGTAGGAATTACAACAGTTTGTATATGTGCCTCCCACTTTTTAAGGGACCAAAAGTAATGGGACAAATTAACAATCATAAATCCAATTTTCACTTTTTAATACAAATCCTTTGCAGTCAATTACAGCCTGAAGTCTGGAACGCATAGACATCACCAGACGCTGGGTTTCATCCCTGGTGATGCTCTGCCAGGCCTCTACTGCAACTGTCTTCAGTTTCTGCTTGTTCTTGGGGCATTTTCCCTTCAGTTTCGTCTTCAGCAAGTAAAATGCATGCTCAATCGGATTCAGGTCAGGTGATTTACTTGGCCATTGCATAACATTCCACTTCTTTCCCTTAAAAAACTCTTTGGCTGCTTTCGCAGTATGCTTCGGGTCATTGTCCATCTGCACTGTGAACGCCGTCCAATGAGTTCTGAAGCATTTGGCTGAATATGAGCAGATAATATTGCCCGAAACACTTCAGAATTCATCCTGCTGCTTTTGTCAGCAGTCACATCATCAATAAATACAAGAGAACCAGTTCCATTGGCAGCCGTACATGCCCACGCCATGACACTACCACCACCATGCTTCACTGATGAGGTGGTATGCTTTGGATCATGAGCAGTTCCTTTCCTTCTCCATACTCTTCTCTTCCCATCACTCTGGTAGAAGTTGATCTTGGTCTCATCTGTCCATAGGATGTTGTTCCAGAACTGTGAAGGCTTTTTTAGGTGTTGTTTGGCAAACTCTAATCTGGCGTTTCTGTTTTTGAGGCTCACCAATGGTTTACATCTTGTGGTGAACCCTCTGTATTCACTCTGGTGAAGTCTTCTCTTGATTGTTGACTTTGTCACACATACACCTACCTCCTGGAGAGTGTTCTTGATCTGGCCAACTGTTGTGAAGGGTGTTTTCTTCACCAGGGAAAGAAATCTTCAGTCATCCACCACAGTTGTTTTCCGTGGTCTTCCGGGTCTTTTGCTGAGCTCACCGGTGCGTTCTTTATTTTTAATGATGTTCCAAACAGTTGATTTGGCCACACCTAATGTTTTTGCTATCTCTCTGATGGATTGGGTTTGGTTTTTCAGCCTAATGATGGCTTGCTTCACTGATAGTGACAGTTCTTTGGATCTCATATTGAGAGTTGACAGCAACATATTCCAAATGCAAATAGCACACTTGAAATGAACTCTGGACCTTTTAACTACTCCTTGTAAATGGGATAATAAGGGAATAACACACACCTGGCCATGGAACAGCTGAGCAGCCAACTGTCCCATTACTTTTGGTCCCTTAAAAAGTGGGAGGCACATATACAAACTGTTGTAATTCCTACACCTTTCCCCTGATTTGGATGTAAATACCCTCAAATTAAAGCTGAAAGTCTGCAGTTAAAGCACATCTTGTTTGTTTCATTTCAAATCCATTGTGGTGGTGTATAGAGCAAAAAAGATTAGAATTGTGTTGATGTCCCAATATTTATGGACCTGACTGTAAATAAATCTAGAAGGATGAATTACATTTTGTTTTTATTTACCTTGATGATACCTCCACTCTGAGACCTGGTACACATCTTGCCTAGGAACGCCTCTCCCAGGGCGTGGTTCCTGAAGTGCGCTCCGCTGTGAGAGAAGAGAAGAGACGACCCTGGTCAGAATTCAATCTGTCCTAACGTGAAACCACCACACCAACTCAAATAGCTATCACTGGCCGCAGCTCAATCACCCACTCCTAGGTCACACTGAAGCAATAAGTATAGAACCCAAGTTGCGCTGAAGCAGGATACCTGCTTGTCTTTATAGTCTTACCGGCTCCACCAGTACGTAAAAAAAAAAAAAAACACTTACCAGCAGTAGAATATCTCTCTCAACATTACAGCAAGCCTAGAATCAATTTATTGTCACTGTTGGGACGTATCATGAAGGCTGAGAGAGGACAGTGAGTGGTATTTGATAGGTTACAATATTCTGTTACAATTGGCTAAGCAGCGAAGATGAGCTTGGGTTTGGTCCAAATTGAGTTTGGTCCGAACTCAGAAGCTAGCTGTATTGCTGGGTCAATGGGCTGTGGGTGGGAGATTACCTACCTCGTCCACAGCTTACTGGGCCAGGGGGATGCAATCATGTGACAGCTTTCCATGGGTATGGGCAAACTGGGTTCAGACCAAGTCTATATTTGAATATTTAAACACCGCAGGGGTCTGGTGGCTCAGCCAGAGGGTTAATGTCCTGCAACTGTGTACAGTCATGAGAATACAAAGTGTCAGTCTGGCTTGGTGGCCTTTTTCTATATCGGCTGCAAGTGGGTTTTTCTGTCTCTGCATTGTTCTTAGGGAACCTTATGGAAGCTGTATTGCATTCCAGGCTCTGCATGGGAGTACATATCGGCTGTTATTCCTGACCTCCCAGGCCTGCTGCCTGGGCAGGACATATGGGCTTTGAGAAGAAACTAAGCCTGAGCTTAAGGGCCTACAAGCTAGCACTGCCTTTATGGAGGGCTTGCCTGGAAGGTGTGAAGCTGGATTCTGGATTGGAGAACCAGGGCGGGACTTTGCAGGGAGTCTGGTCGCTTGTCCAGAGGGGTTCATGTCCTACAACTGCCTACAGTCAAAAGTGCCAGTATGGCTTTAACGTCCTGTTTTGTATCAGCTGTAAGTAGGGATTTCGGTCTATGCGCTGTTCTTGGGAAATCTTGTGGAAGCACTCTTGCCTCCCAGGCTCTGTATGGGGAGAACATGTAGGCTGTTGTTCCTGACCTCCCAAGCCTGCTGTCTGGGTTGGAAATATGGACTTTGAGAAGAATCTAGGCCTGATCTTAGGGGATACAAGCTAGCACTGCCTTTCCAGAAGATCCGCCACAAGCTAGCACTGCCTTTCCAGAAGATCCGCCACAAGCTAGCACTGCCTTTCCAGATGGTCTGCCACAAGCTAGCACTGCCTTTCCAAATGGTCTGCCACAAGCTAGCACTGCCTTTCCAGATGGTCTGCCACAAGCTAGCACTGCCTTTCCAGATGGTCCGCCACAAGCTAGCACTGCCTTTCCAGAAGGTCCGCCACAAGCTAGCACTGCCTTTCTAGAAGATCCGCCACAAGCTAGCACAGCCTTTCCAGAAGGTCCGCCACAAGCTAGCACTGCCTTTCCAGAAGGTCCGCCACAAGCTAGCACTGCCTTTCTAGAAGATCCGCCACAAGCTAGCACTGCCTTTCCAGAAGGTCCGCCACAAGCTAGCACTGCCTTTCTAGAAGATCCGCCACAAGCTAGCACTGCCTTTCCAGAAGGTCCGCCACAAGCTAGCACTGCCTTTCCAGAAGGTCCGCCACAAGCTAGCACTGCCTTTCCAGAAGGTCTGCCACAAACTAGCACTGCCTTTCTAGAAGATCCGCCACAAGCTAGCACTGCCTTTCTAGAAGATCCGCCACAAGCTAGCACTGCCTTTCCAGAAGGTCCGCCACAAGCTAGCACTGCCTTTCCAGAAGGTCCGCCACAAGCTAGCACTGCCTTTCCAGAAGGTCCGCCACAAGCTAGCACTGCCTTTCCAGAAGGTCCGCCACAAGCTAGCACTGCCTTTCCAGAAGGTCCGCCACAAGCTAGCACTGCCTTTCTAGAAGATCCGCCACAAGCTAGCACTGCCTTTCCAGAAGGTCTGCCACAAGCTAGCACTGCCTTTCCAGAAGGTCTGCCACAAGCTAGCACTGCCTTTCTAGAAGATCTGCCACAAGCTAGCACTGCCTTTCCAGAAGGTCCGCCACAAGCTAGCACTGCCTTTCCAGAAGGTCTGCCACAAGCTAGCACTGCCTTTCTAGAAGATCCGCCACAAGCTAGCACTGCCTTTCCAGAAGGTCCGCCACAAGCTAGCACTGCCTTTGCAGAAGGTCCGCCACAAGCTAGCACTGCCTTTGCAGAAGGTCCGCCACAAGCTAGCACTGCCTTTCCAGATGGTCTGCCACAAGCTAGCACTGCCTTTCCAGATGGTCTGCCTAGGCGTAGTGAAGCTGGAATCTGGATTGGAGCACCAGGGAGGAACTTTGAACACTGCAGGAAGCCTGGTGGTCCATCCAGTGGGTTTATGTCCAAAGCCAGTCTGGCTTTAATGTCCTTTTTCTGTATCTGTTGGTTTTTCAGAGTCTGTGTATTGTTCTTTGTAGAATCACGTGAGCTAACCTTATCTCTTTAGACTTTGTTTACTTAAATATACTCAAATAAGTATCGAAAAGTGACTGGCGCCCAGGGCTGTCTTTAACACAGGGCAAAAGCGGCAGCTGCCCTGGGTCTAGTCATTGTTGTGGGGCCCAAAGCAGCTGCCCCTTGAGCCCCCAAATAGTTGATAAGTGGATTCAAGAGGGCCCAAGAAAATTTTTGCCCAGGGTCCAATCAAGAATAAAGACGGCCCTGCTGGCGCCCATCTGTTCATCTCCTCTCTACAAGTCAAGAATCCAACCCTGAGATGAAATGTCAGCCCTAATCCTTAGTGGTACCTAACAGCCTTGAGGGGTAAGGGGGTGCTGCATGTTCTATTCAGGAATGTTGATGAAGGGGGTATGATACTATAAGATAAATGTCCCATGTTGAAAATTCAACAGAAAGCTTTAACATTTACCTGCTATCAATTTTACCTGAAAGACCATTACCTTTGTTAGGTAGAAGGGTCTTTTCTTTGTGTCTTTCTGAAGCCGGTTACACTTTTTTACCGAAGAGTAATTTTTTTATACCACAACATCCATAAATGAACTTGAACTCTCATCTTTTGGTTTGGTGCTCCTTCCATATATTCACAGTGGTCCATAAGGACATTCTCATTAAGGGTAAGAGGGGCTTAGTCACGGAGTCAGCAAAATTAGTTCTCCTGTTACATAATTAGGTGGAAAAGTAAGTTTAAAAGAGATACATAGAGGAAGTTTTCTGCTCAAGGCTCTGTTTCTAACTTAGGAAGTGTTTTTGACACCCTCTAAATGCTGGGACAAGCGATGTGCAATTCTGCTTTCGCCAATCTTTGCATTTTTCCTGAACATAAAGTGCAGTTTTGCTTTAGACTGGCCATATTAACATTCATGACTTTTAAAAAAAATGTTGCAGTAAAATATCTTACATGCACAAGGTTGTGAGAAGAGCATTGGTGGGACCTCAGAGACAAATGAAGCCCACCAGAAGTCTTTTCAGATTATTACCTGATCAGTTGAATGTTATCGTGATGTTTGCGAGGTAGAAGTTCCTCCGTTCGCCACCGCAGGAAATGCTGAAGGGTGCTGTGCGCGGTTTCCGAGATGACAGCTCTATTTTCCTGCGTCCAGATCTCCACTCCGACCAGAAAAACCTGGAAGCCGATATTGGAAAATATCTAGAACAGGGAGGAGTGACTTCAGCTAAATTGTTTATCCTTGAATTTTAATAACTAATAGGGTTACACCAATGAAAAATCAATAAATTCAACCACCCTGCGCCAAAATATTCAAATTAGGATCAAGAAATGTCTATTTATCATCATTAGTCATTTAGGTCAACATTGGATCATTCAGAGATCCTCACTGAACTTCTAGAGAGAGTTTGCTGCACTGAAAGTAAAGGGGCTGAATAATTTTGCACGCCAAATTTTTCACAAAGTTGTTAAATATCCAATAAATTTCGTTCCACTTCATGATTGTGTCCCACTTGCTGTTGATTCTTCAAAAAAAATTACAGTTTTATATCTTTATGTTTGAAGCCTGAAATGTGGCAAAAGGTCGAAAAGTTCAAGGGGGCCGAATACTTTCGCAATGCACTGTACACCACCACAATGGATTTGAAATAAAACAAACAAAATGTGCTTTAACTGCAGACTTTCAGCTTTAATTTGAGGGTATTTACATCCAAATCAGGTAAAAGATGTAGGAATTACAACAGTTTGTATATGTGCCTCCCACTTTTTAAGGGACCAAAAGTAATGGGACAATTGGCTGCTCAGCTGTTCCATGGCCAGGGGTGTGTTATTCCCTCATTATGCCATTTACAAGGAGCAGATAAAAGGTCCAGCTTTCATTTCAAGTGTGCTATTTGCATTTGGAATCTGTTGCTGTCAACTCTCAATATGAGATCCAAAGAGCTGTCACTATCAGTGAAGCAAGCCATCATTAGGCTGAAAAAAACAAAACAAACCCATCAGAGAGATAGTAAAAACATTAGGTGTGGCCAAATCAACTGTTTGGAACATCTTTAAAAAGAAAGAACGCACCGGTGAGCTCAGCAACACCAAAAGACCCGGAAGACCATGGAAAACAACTGTGGTGGATGACCGAAGAATTCTTTCCCTGGTGAAGAAAACACCCTTCACAACAGTTGGCCAGATCAAGAACACTCTCCAGGAGGTAGGTGTATGTGTGTCAAAGTCAACGATCAAGAGAAGACTTCACCAGAGTGAATGCAGAGGGTTCACCACAAGATGTAAACCATTGGTGAGCCTCAAAAACAGGAAGGCCAGGTTAGAGTTTGCCAAACAACATCTAAAAAAGCCTTCACAGTTCTGGTACAACATCCTATGGACAGATGAGACCAAGATCAACTTGTACCAGAATGATGGGAAGAGAAGAGTATGGAGAAGGAAAGGAACTGCTCATGATCCAAGGCATACTACCTCATCAGTGAAGCATGGTGATGGTAGTGTCATGGCGTGGGCATGTATGGCTGCCAATGGAACTGGTTCTCTTGTATTTATTGATGATGTGACTGCTGACAAAAGCAGCAGGATGAATTCTGAAGTGTTTCAGGCAATATTATCTGCTCATATTCAGCCAAATGCTTCAGAACTCATTGGACGGCGCTTCACAGTGCAGATGGACAATGACCCGAAGCATACTGCGAAAGCAAACAAAGAGTTTTTTTAAGGGAAAGAAGTGGAATGTTATGCAATGGCCAAGTCAATCACCTGACCTGAATCCGATTGAGCATGCATTTCACTTGCTGAAGACAAAACTGAAGGGAAAATGCCCCAAGAACAAGCAGGAGCTGAAGACAGTTGCAGTAGAGGCCTGGCAGAGCATCACCAAGGATGAAACCCAGCGTCTGGTGATGTCTATGCGTTCCAGACTTCAGGCTGTAATTGACTGCAAAGGATTTGCAACCAAGTATTAAAAAGTGAAAGTTAGATTTATGATTGTTAATCTGACCCATTACTTTTGGTCCCTTAAAAAGTGGGAGGCACATATACAAACTGTTGTAATTCCTACACCGTTCACCTGATTTGGGTGTAAATACCCTCAAATTAAAGCTGAAAGTCTGCAGTTAAAGCACATCTTGTTTGTTTCATTTCAAATCCATTGTGGTGGTATATAGAGCCAAAAAGATTAGAATTGTGTCGATGTCCCAATATTTATGGACCTGACTGTATAACAATATAACAAAATTTGTTATATATTTGACATATTTACCATATCCTTGAATTTTGCAAGAGTTTCGGCTTGGGTAAAATTTCCTGAATGAAAACCTTATCATGTTACTCATGTTATGCAAAAAGTCAACAAATTGTTTTTTTTTAATGTTACTTTTTTATGCTTTTTTTTCTGTAAAAAAGTAACATCAAAATACACTAAAAAGGAAAAATTACAACTCTTAGGAGAAATTTAAAGCCATTGCACCACCAAAAACCACCTAATCCCTAATCTGGAGGAATAAACAGAGGACATTCAAGGTACGGTATATTCACGTGAGGGATGAGGCGCCCATCTACTACAGATCCAGTTGTGAGACACAAATTTTTCTCTAAAGACTTGCACCATCAGACATGTGATGCCCATGTTCAGAGCTGTCCTTCCCTGTGCATGTCTTAGTAAATTCACTCAGATAATGACAGAGATAAGATGCCATGTACCACCTCCACCTGGGTACTGGACTCTACCTGGCTGAGGTGATGGGCCACAGAGATGAGATGCTGTCTGGTCTTCTCCAAATCCTCTCCATGACGCTGGAACTGCAGAAAGAGATGAACACAAGATCTTCATACAGTCAACTTATAGACGTGTAAGAACGCTGTGTAATTTTATTTAGAATTTTATCAAAAGTGGTGGAGATAATAGGACTTAATGTTTCAATATCTATGGTAAGTTGTTATTTTTGATGTTGGGATTGGTGTGGTGACAAGGATGGAGGTGGTAGGTATGTCCTCAGGGTCATCAGGTGGGTACCCTCCTTCATTGGTGTTTCATGAGTCCACTACATCTCCAGAGGGCTCAATGGTGATACCTGGTGTCCCAGGAACACCCCATCAGTTCCATACCCTCCTGTCTCATCTTGCAAGCCTGTTGTTGTCAACATGGGCAAATATTCCTTATTTTCATTCATTAGAGCCCAGCTGAACTCTCTCTTTAAAGAGGAACTCCAATTGAAAAATCTGTCCCCTGTAAGCATGCTGCAGAGAAGGACCCTTGCTCTCTGTGTGGTCTCTCCCGTGGTCTCTCTGTAGAGGTCCGACACATTCCTCCTGCTGAGCTTTACAATGAGAAAAGCTCACACGTCCTGCTGATTGGAGAGCTCTAGGTCTAACTCAGTAGGGGTGTATGCAGAGAGACCACTGCTTCCATACAGAGTACAAGGGTCCCCTCTTAAGCAGCCTGGCATCAGACACGTTTTTATAACAGCAAGCTGGGGCTGTTTTTTTTTTTTTTTTTTTTTAAGAAAATGAACTGTAAGACCTTACACACCTGGAATTTAAACTAAAAGTTAAATTAGGCCTTAGAGGGCCAGTCTTCACAAACGTGTTTGGAAGTTGGAGAGTTAAACCACCTAAATGATTTATGGAACTCTGGTGGTAATATCATTGGTCTTGAGTCTTGGAGTCATTAGGAGGTTCTCCCACTCTCCCGGATGGATTTTTATTTTATTTATCATTATGTAGAGTGCTACAGGAGGGGAATTATGGGACTTTATATATAGTGATATCGAGACCATCTGCCCCAGGGGTTTCTGCTACCAAGTAGTATTGGCTGCGCCAAGTTTGCCGATACTAAGACTAGGTAACATATAAAATCCACACAGTCTAATTTTATGGTCATGAGGGCCACCAAGGTGACACCAGAGGGCCAGCCCTGGATTCTAGGACAATATCCCCCCAGACATTATCCCCCCGGACAATATCCCCCCGGACAATATCCCCCCTGGACAACATCCCCCCGGACAATATCCTCCCTGGACAATATCCCCCTAGACAATATCCCCCCCTCTAACCCTAACCCTATGTCCAGGGGGATCTTTTCCGGGGGGATATTGCCCGGGGGATGTTGTCCCGGGGGGATATTATCCAGGGGGATGTTGTCCAGGGGGAATATTGTCCAGGGGGATGTTTTCCGGGGGGGATATTGTCCCGGGGGATATTGTGCAATGCTCATGGCAGCTACTCATTAACCACCCCAAACAGCAAAATAGATAGCAAGT
Source organism: Pelophylax lessonae (assembly GCF_965119305.1). NCBI lineage: Eukaryota > Metazoa > Chordata > Amphibia > Anura > Ranidae > Pelophylax > Pelophylax lessonae. The sequence goes on from NC_138768.1 coordinate 860,257,766, forward strand.
TCAGTTCAAAAATACAGTCAGTGACTGCTAGCTAGCCCTGGCAGGAGGCTTTAGAGAAAAGTCGGTAAAAGGTAGATGTGTATTTTTACATTCTTATGCCGCTTTTCCACTGCATGGAACCGAACGTTCGGCTCGCTTTTGTGCTTTTCCACTGCTGGTACTGCATGGTATAGTGTAGGAACGGTTCGGTACGGTACGGCGGCGCTTTTCCACTGCATGGAACCGAACGGTACGGCTCTCAAAAACAGTACCTACTCGATTGTGGTTCCAACAGGTACCATACCCGGTACCATATCCCACAATCCTTTGCATGCAGTCACTACTAGCCACTGATTGGTCAGAGAATCCCACCCACCCCGTTGTTATCCCACCCACTTAACTTTAGTACTACTTTAGTGGAAAAGCAAACCATACCGTACCGTACCGTTCCAACACCGTACCATGCGGTACCAGCAGTGGAGAAGCAAACCGAGCCAAGCAGGGCCGAGTAGAGCCGAGCCAGTACTTGCAGTGGAAAAGTGCCATTAACTGCTAAATGGTATTTCCCCAGAATATAAAACTTTGATACAAGTATTGCGAGACAGAAAATATAGTTACTATAACATTCCCTTTTCCAACTTCCTTCAATGAACAGCTCACACCAGATTTAGGACAGAATAACCTAATGATGATATTCAATGGAGAAATTTCGTAGAAAAAATTTGTAAAATTGTGAAAAATTTTAATATCATTCCAGGTTTAACTGGACCAATCTTTAGAGACATGTCCATAATTTTACCACTGATGACTCTGCTTCTACTAACAGACCCCATCCCATGCCAAAGCACCTGGTCTAGAAGGACCCATGTATTCAGAAGTGGAAGGGAAAGTCCATCTTAATCCTCACCTATTGGCCCCTGTAATGGGTCTGTAATGGGTCCCTTTGTACTTCTTTAACCCTGCGCAGTCAGTAGGCCAACCTCTGCTGGGACAACATGAATAATAGAGCTCTGCAGAAGAAAGATCTCACCTCCTTCTTGTCGGCGACCAGGAATAGCTCAATGTTGTAGCTCTTTCGCTGACCCTAACAACAAAGACATGAAATGGAAGTTTAATTTCCATCAAAACAAATGATCCAATTCCACCATTCCAACTGCAACTTTCATTTTAAGCTCCAAAGCTGTACACAATAAATGTCACAATGGGCCTTGTACAATGGAATAGTCATCATGAAGCCCAGCTGATTGAAACAATGTCACGAGGAGAGTTGTTTTCAAATAAGTCAGCTAACTGGAGTCCTCCAATAGCAACTCCAATGCATTATTAATAACCCACATAAATACATATCCAAACAACACGTGTTAACACATGATCTGGCTGGAAGGTGCTCTGGGTAATTACCCCTCAATCACTCGCCAGGTCTGTGGTGACGTGGCTATTGTTTGGAACTGGGGGGATGATCACCATTTTGATGATATTATGTATTATCCCAAGTAATGTTTATATAGAAGAGTTGGGGCTTTAGGTCCTGTTGAGGGAGGCACCCTCCTTGGGCTTATCTGGGGTTTGACGGTCAACTTTTAACACAGCAATGATCATGGCCACAAATATGTATTGTGATATCTTGGGTCTCTTTCCTACTCTTGTTCCCCTGAGGAACACTTTGTTCGAAATACGTTGGAAGTAAAGAGAACTATACCCAATATGTCTTGATCACTATGTGGCCTTGTGTATTGCCTTGATGTTTATGGTGTATATTTATATGTGTAATAAAATACATTTTATAGCTTTTTATACTTGTTTATGTAGAATTCCTGAAAAGTCCCACCTAAATATGGAATTGTATACTTGGGAGTGAAAAAGCCATTTAGAATTTCACATGGATTTGTGTAGGCATATTGGATAGCAATACATGGTGAGCCATTACCTCGGTGGCAGTAAAATACAATGAACGTGTCTGGCGGTCATGAGAGACGGGCAGTGATGTCCTTTTCCTCAGCATGGTGGCCACAGGTGTCAAGGATCCAGAAGAATGGTGGTGATCAATAACATAGGTGTCATCTCCAATGGTGATATGGCCACTGTGAAGCACAAATGGTGACTTTTTTCATGGTGGTTTGGGGGAAATAGTGGTAATCCCAATTAATGGCTAAATCCAAAGGTTCAAAAGAAACATAGTAAAAGTTTCAACAACCCAACAAAATTTCTTAAAAGGCTACTATGCTAAAATAGGTCTGGAGTCATCCCAGGTAACGAACGACCCTTAAACCCCAAATACAGGGACTTTAAAGGTCTCAAAACAACGATTTTTTCAGTTTCATATATACAGTGGGTAAAATAATTATTTGGTCCCCTGCAGGTTTTGTAAGTTTGCCCAATTACAAAGAAATGAAGGGTCTATAATTTTTATCATAGGTGTATTTTAAATGATAGAGACAGAATATCAACGAAAAATCCAGAAAAAACCCATGACACAAATGTTAAAAATTGAGTTGCAGTTCAGTGAGTAAAATAAGTATTTGATCCCCAAGCAAAACATGATTTATTACTTGGTGGAGAAACCCTTGTTGGCAAGCACAGAGGTAAGAAGTTTCTTGTAGTTGGTTACCAGGTTTGCACACATCTCAGGAAGGTTTCTTGGCTGCCGCTTGGCAACTCAAAGTTTTAGCTCCGTCCCTAAATTTTCTGTAGGATTAAGTTCTGGAGACTGGCTAGGCCACTACTTAATGTGCTTCTTCTTGAGCCACTTCTTTGTTGCCTTGGCGGTATGTTCTGGGTCATTGTTATGCTGGAAGACCCATCCACAACCCATCTTCAGTGTTCTGGCTGAGATAAGAAGGTTTTTATCCAAGATTTTACAATACATGGCCCCGTCCATTGTCCCCTCAATGTGCCAAAGTCGGCCTGTACCTTTAGCAGAGAAACAGCCTCAAAGCATAATGTTTCCAGCTCCGTGCTTGAGTGTAGGGATGATGTTCTTAGGGTCATAGTCAGCACTTTTCTTCCTCCAAACACAGCGAGTCGAGTTATTTACTATAATTTTGGTCTCATCTGACCACAACTCTTTCTCCCAATCCTTCTCAGAATCATTTAGATGTATATTGGCAAACTTCAGATGGGCCTATACATGTGCCGTTTTTTTAAGGAGGGGTACCTTGCAGGCGCTGCAGGATTTAAATCCATGGCAGCGTACTGTGTCCCCAATGGTTTGTTTGGGGACTGTGGTCCCAACTGGCTTGAGACCATTCACAAGCTCCTCCCGTGTAGATCACTTTTCTCATGAGCATCCTTACCCCATGAGGTGAATGGAGCTCCAGACTAAGGGCATTTGATGGTTACTTTGTATTTCTTCCATTTAGGATCAATCGCTCCAACAGTTGTCTCCTTCTCACCAAGCTTCTTGCTGATGGTCTTGTAGCCCATTCCATCCTTGGGCAGGTCTACAATCTTGCCCCTGACATCCTTTGACAGCATTTGGTCTTGCCCATGATGGAGAGGTTTGAATGGAAGAAAGATTCTGTGGACAGGTGTCTTCTATACACATAACGAGTTGTCCTTAGGAGCACCTTCTTAAATTGACAGGACTAATCTGTGTACCACATGAGCACATACTGTAGCCAGTCTGTGGGAGCCACAAATATTGTTGGTTGGTTCATTGGTCAATTTATAACATATGGTCAATTTAGAAAATTTGTATCATCATGTGTTTTTTTCTGGATTTTTGGTTAATATTCTGTCTCTATTATTTAAAATACACCTATGATAAAAATGATAGACCTTTAAAGTGTTAGTCCACCCTAAAACTAAAATCTCTGTATCTATAGACCTCCACGATCTAACACTAACCTATCTAGTTCTGTAAAGAAGAAATCAGTATATATTAGTGATCGACCGATATCGGTTTTTCGTTGCCGATACCAGTACCGATATTTTGGCCAATGCATATCGGTATCGGCCGATATGCGCCAATATTTTCGGACATTTACATTTTTTTTTTTCTTGACAGGTACTCTTGTGGGGGGATATGGGGGTCTAAAAGACCCCAAACCCCTCCTCTGCATTTAAAAGCATTCAAAAGTTTGGCTGTTTTGAATGCTGTCATTTTTTTTTAATCTGGCGCCGAGTACCTGGAAGTGATGTCATGACATCACTTCCAGGGTTTTTGCATGGAGACCCTGTGACGTGAGTCTTTTTGGTTTCACAGACCCGATCAGAGCGGAATGTGGCTTTCATCGGGTCTTCGGTGGCAGTGCAGGCTGGTTGCCTGGGTCTCCCGGTGGGACGGGAGACCAGGGCGAGCTGTGGAAGGCGGCGGGAGGGGGGGGGGACGTCCCCCCGCTCCTTGTAATGACAGCCGAGCAGCTTCTCAGCCGCATTGGTTGTCATTACAAGACAGCCGACCATCGGCTATGGACGCCGGTACCGGGGTGATGCCTCTAGCTGCGGGCATCACTCCGGTACATGCACTTTCCCGAAATATCGGTAATATCGGTAACCTCAGGGGCCGATTCCGATATATCGGGGAAAGTGCATATCAGCCCTCGATATATCGGCTTTATTGGTCGATCCCTAATATATATATATATACACCTTTTTTGAAGTCGATCTGATCCCGTCTCCAGTGGCGGAAGTTCTGCAGAGGACACAGCCGACAATGGCTGTGAAATAAGTGGGAAGGGAAGTCACCCATAGACTAACTATGGGGCTTCCATGGTCAGATGTGTCCTCTACACCCGTCTACACAGCGAAACCAACGCTGACAGCTCAGCGTGGGATCGGGTCAGATCAGCTTAAAAAAAGGTAAGTATACTGATTTCTTCTTTACAGGGCTAAATAGGTTAATGTTAGAGGTCTATAGATGCAGGGATTTTAGTGTTAGTATAGACGTCTACTTTAATTTCTTCGTAAGTGGGCAAACTTACAAAATCTGCAGGGAATCAAATAATTATTTTTCCCTCTGTAAGTGTTAAAAAAAAAAAATTCTAGTTTAAAAAATAAATAATTATTGGAGCAATTTACTATATATGGATTTGACACAACTGAAGTTTTGGGTCTTTGGAATTCCCTATATTGGGGGTTTAAGAGTTCTTAAAGGCAGAGGCCTAACTAGAACCTTCAGGGCCCCGGTACAAGAAACTATGAAGGGCCCCCAGACCCCTGGCCGGGGGCCTTCCCTTCAAGCCTGGGGCTTTTCCCACTGATCCTGGGGCCCTTTACTCTCGTTGTGGGGCCCTTTATTATGGTGCCGCAGCGGGAACCTTTCACAAGTTCTGCAGTGGGCCCCCTTCCTGCCATCTTGGGGCCTCCCCACAGTGGGGGAATGCCAGGGCCTGGTTGCAAGTTTGACCTTTGCGATACTGGAAGTTCACCCACTGGATTTTTATTGTATTATTTTTTATCATTTTATTTTATTTTTTTACAATGTCACTGACTATGACTCTGTCCATTCAGAAAAGAAAGGAGCTGGAAAATTACAAATTGAACAACCCCCTCCTGGTTCTCTATTGTGACACATCCCCTGCAGCAGCCGGCAGGAGAGGGAAGGGAACACAGTGTAGGGGAGGGGGGGGCAACACAGTAGGGGGGGGCAGGGGAGCACACAGGGGTCCAGAGACAGCAGAACACAAGTGAACTGGATTTGAAGGGGAGTTTCGGGGGCAGCATACAGAGGAACCAATCTCCTCCATTCTCCTCCTGCAGCTAAAGAAGGAAAAAGGAGGACAGTGATTTCTCTACATGCTGCCCCGCCACCCCTCCTAACCAGGTGTACAGGGGAGCCACACAGGCCTCCTGGAGCAATTGCAACCCCTGCAGCCCCTGCTTAAAGGTGAAGATTAATCTGTTTTAATTTTGCCTTCCCTGGATCCTACTTTCTCTCCACATCAACACACTAATTACATTGTTATCTAAAACCTTTCTGTTTTCGTTACATGCAGAAAAAAAGAGGTAGTTGCCCATTCTTCTGCATTCTTATTGTCACCGCTTGACTTGGGAAGGAGCTCAGAGCTGAGACAAGCGGCTGTCCGACAACACAGCTAGGAAGGAGACAGCCCCTTGTCTCAGCTCTGAGCACTTTCCTAAGACAAGTGGCATTTAGAAGTATGTAGAGGAATGGGAGGCAGACTTGTCCCCTTTCTCTCCACATTCTTTGTCCATTGCTTGCCATGGCAAAGTGCTAATTGCTGAGCAGCCTCTCCTTCCTAGCTAGGGCAGCTGCTTGTCACGGCTCTGAACACTTTTCCAAGACTAGTGATGGCAATAAGAATGCAGAGGAATGGAAGGCTGACATGCCCCCCCCCCCCCCCATCCCTATTGCCACCACTTGTTTTAGGAAAGGGTTGGTAGCCAAGACAAGTGGCCAGGGGCGTAACTACAGGGGTTGCAGGGGTTGCAATTGCAACCGGGCCCATTGCTCCAGGGGGCCTGTGTGGCTCCCCTGTACACCTGGATAGGAGGGGCGGCGGGGGAAGCATGTAGAGAAATCACTGCCCTCCTCTTTCCTCCTGTAGCTGCAGGAGGAAAATGGAGGAGATTGGTTCCTCTGTATGCTGTCCCCGCCGCCAGTTAACTTGTGTTCTGCTGTCTCTGGGCCCCTGTGTGCTCCCCTTATCCCCTCCCCCCACTATGCTGCACCCACACTGTGCTCCCTCCCCTCTCCTGCCGGCTGCTGCAGGGGATGTGTCACAATAGAGAACTAGGAAGGGGTCGGTAAATATGTAATTTACCAGCTCCTTCCTTTTCTGAATGGACAGAGTCATAGTCAGTGACATTGTAAAAACATAAAATAAAATGATAAAAAATAATACAATTAAAATACCAAAAAATAAAAACTACTGACACCAGTGTGTGAACTTCCAGGATCGTAAAGGTCACACTTGCGACCGGGCCCTGGCATTCTACCATTCTACCACCGCGGGGGGGGGGGCCCAAGATGGCAGGAAGGGGCCCACTGCAGAAGTTGTGAAAGGGCCCCGCAAAGAGAGTAAAGGGCCCCAGGATCAGTGGGAAGAGCCCCAGGCTTGAAGGGAAGATCCCTGGCCAGGGGTCCGGGGGGCCCTTCATGGTTTCTTGCATCGGGGCCCTGAAGGTTCTATTTACGCCTCTGCAAGTGGCTGTCCAACAACATAGCTAGGTAGGAGATAGCTGCTTGCCTGGGCTCTGAATGTAATCCACAGACCAGAGACAAGCATGGGATTCCTCTTCATTCCTGCTGCCACCGCCTGTCCCAAGAAAGGGCGCCGAGTCAAGACAAGTGGCTGTCTGACAACACAGCTAGGAAGGGGATGACCACTCGACTCAGCACTGAGCACTTTCCTAAGACAAGTGGTGGCAAGAGGAATGCAGAGGAATGGCTCAGAGCAAGGACAAGTGGCTGTCTCCTTTCTCACTATGTTGTCGGATGGCTGTCGAGGGGGAGGCCCAGTCCAACCTCAAGACAATGGGCAGCAAGAGCTAAGACAATTGGTCTTTATACAGTGGCTGTCGCCTTTCTAGACAGCTACAGGAGGCTCTCACAGAGGAGAGAGTGAGAGAGAGATCCCTAAGTATCACTCAGATCACATAAACAAAGACCTGCCGAGACTAATATTGGGGTCTGGCTCCCACCCAAAGCTCTACTAAGTCTCTGAGCTCCAGGACCCAGACAAGGACTTGTTTCAGCAAGTTTGTTTCCTCCATATCAGTTGCCAAGCCTGGAACCTCTTACCATGTATGGCGAGAAACCTAGGTAACGTATAAAATTGTATAAAAGTATAAAAAAGCATACAATTAAAAGCAAAATAAAAGTGATTAAAAATAGTTTCCCTTTAAATGACTGAAATCATTGATTCATGCAGTAACTCATACTGGAACAATGTGCTGATTTTTCATGTAAATCGGAGTAGTGATCGCTTACCTGAGCCCATGACAGGTACACACAGAGACTGAGGATTCCGCAACTCCCTCCACCTTTCCTGTGTAACAGCAATGAGCCTGTGTGCAGGAATAGATTGTTATAGACAGCCGCCAAGAGTCACATCCTCCAGATCTGAAATGCCCCTCCCTGTCCTCCATGTCCTTATCTTTATGTTACAGTCCCCAAAATACATTCCTTTGCACCACTATTAAGTTGTGATAATGCCTATAGATTTATACACCTGCTGTGCCTATTATGAGGGTTTTCCACCATCCCTGTGCTGAGTTCCCGGTCTGTACAGCTGCTGTGCCCATTATGAGGGGTTCCCACCATCCCTGTGCTGAGTTCCCGGGTCTGTACACCTGATGTGCCCATTATGAGGGGTTCCCACCATCCCTGCGCTGAGTTCCCAGGTCTGTACACCTGCTGTGCCCATTATGAGGGGTTAATTTTGTTTATTGAAAAATCTTACAAACAACAACTTATATACAATAAAACCATAATAAATAAATTAATAAATAACATATTTACAAAATAATTAAATATAACTATACAAAACCAAAAACCAAACAAGAACATAATAAATAAACCAAATTGCGCACAGCATAAACCCTACGAGAGAGCCAGACTAAGGAACATCACCGTCACCATGCATGGAGCCTTTTATCAAAAATATATTTTATCTGAAAATCTAGGGGAGTGAAGCAAGGACAGAAAGAAAAGCCGCACACCCCGAGATCAACAGGCAGCAGCTACAGAGTCCTGATATTCCTCCACGCCTTTATCCAGGCCTCCTGCTGCCACCTGTCTTTCTCAAGACCCCGAATCTTCCCAACCTCACCCAGAATGTTCTGCACCACCACCTCAACAGGGAGGATTTTACTCCGTAAGGATACCTGGCACCGTGCACTCCACGTGAAATAACGGACTACTACACTAACTAAAAAAAGTGTTTCCAAATCATAATCCCGGCGAGTCTGGAATGCCCCATACACCCACTCTGCATAACTCATATGGGGGAGGAAGGGTACACTCAGAGCCCTCCCTACCCTCTTGTACACCTCTATATTAAAAGGGCACTGAAGCAAAAAATGATCCATGGACTCCACCGCACCTCCACACTCTACTCTCGGGCAGCCACGATCACTCACAGAGAGAAACTTCAGGTTGCCCTTCACATATAGTTTTCCATGGAAAGCGAGCCAAGCCTGATCCCTAAACTTCATTGGGATTCTCTCCAAATTAATCAAACGCAAACCCTCCCCCAAAACTAGGCTTGGGCAATCCCTTAAGGCCAGTGGTTCGCAAAAAACAGAGCTCATGATCCGCTTCTCAAGAAGTTTCCTTGGAAGAGATCTGATCTCCCCTGCCGTTACTTGCCACTGCCGAAGTATTTTCAAACACGGGGCAACATAAGTCGGGAGCTTATCATGCTTGACCCTCAGGCTTTTCACTGGCCCACCATTTTCCCAGTTTCGCAGAAAGGGCCTAAACCAGGACTGGAAAATACCAACCCACCCAGGCGGTCTCTCTGCCAACATGTTACCAAGGTTGTACTTTACAAACATCAGAGAGAAAAAGACTACAGGGTTGATCATTCCTAGACCACCCTCCCGCCTAGGAAGATAAGTCACACTCCTTTTGACAAGGTTTATTCTGTTTCCCCATAACAGCTGGAAGAAACAACTATAGATCCTGGTATAGAGAGACACTGGCAAAATGCAGACAAAACTGACATACAGAAAAATTGGAATCAGGTAACCTTTGATCAGATCAACCTTTTCCCTTAAGGAAAACCGCCAACTTTTCCAGCTCGCCACCTTGGCATTGGCATTCTCCAGCCTGCTCACCCAATTTGCATGACCATAGTCACCTGGGCCAAATTCAATGCCTAGAACTCTAATTTTTTGTTGGGGCTCCGGGAAGTCATCCGGGAGAACAAAGCTCTCACCTTCCACGCCCATCCAGAAAGCTTCACACTTGTCCTGGTTGACCTTTGAACCTGATGCTTCCGCATACTGCCTTGTCACTGAGACCACCTCCTGCGCTTCCCCAGACCCAGAGACAAAAACAGAAACGTCATCAGCATAAGCCACAACCTTCAAAGGAGGCTCACCAGCGATGCCCAAAGGTACCCCACACAATGGTCCACTCTCTAGCCTTCTAATGAAGGGGTCGATTGCAAACGCATATAGCAGAGGACTCAAAGGACACCCCTGACGCACACCTGAGCCAACCACAAAGGGCTGCCCAACCCAACCATTAACCAGAGGAAAGCTTTCAGCCCCTTTGTACAAAATCTTGAGCCAATCAATGAAACCCCCCTCCAGGCCATACTTGCCAAGAAGGAGCCATAGGTACTCATGATTAACCCTATCAAAGGCCTTAGCCTGATCCAATGTCAGCAGATATTTACCCCAACCAGCAGCCCTACAACGCTCCAAGGCCTCCCGGACAGCTAACACAGCTGAGAAAGTGCTTCTACCCTGGATTGCGCAGTGCTGGTGATGGGATAACAAATCGCCTGCCACTGATGATAATCGCCAGAAAAAAATCTTTGCCAGTATCTTTCTATCGACATTAAGAAGGCTAATGGGGCGCCAATTCTCAATCATCGAAGGATCTTTGCCCTTTGACAGAAGAACCACTGCAGATTGCCTCATGGAAGGAGGGAGAGAACCCTCATGCAAACAGCCATTAAAAACCTCCGCAAGGTGTGAAGCCAGGATCTTCTTAAAACATTTATAAAATTCGGCTGTCAAACCATCTGGCCCTGGCGTTTTCCTGATGGCTAGTTTATCAATAGCCTGGATCACCTCATCTGCAGTGATTTCATCTGTCAAATTCATCAAAGGAACAATATTTTCCAGACCTGGCGTAGAGTCCAAAAAACTCAACATCCCTGTCCGATCAAGGTTCTTTCCTCCCAGGAGATCAGCATAGTATGACCTGACGACCTCCAGGATCCCTGACCTAGACTTCGTCAGAGAGCCCGTACTGTCCTTCAGGCCATTGACCGTCTTAACTGCTACGCTCTGTTTACAATTCTGGTAAGGGTCAGGCGAATGGTATTTCCCATAGTCCCTTTCCTGAACCAAAGAGGCGTGCCGGTCATATTGATGGGTCCTCAGGAGGAGCTTCACCTCAGAGATCGCCCCAGAATCTCCTCCATTCGATACAAGGCGGTCAAGTTTCCTCCGCAAACGCTGGTAGGTGATATACTTATCTTGCTGTCTCTTTCTCCCTATGGCCTTGAAAAGCCTAACAGTCCGCTGTTTTATAAGCTCCCACCATTCTGACTTACTGTTGCAAAAGTCTAGGATAGTTACCTGTGCCTGAAAAAATTCCTCAAAGGATTGTCTTACTTCCTCGTCATCCAGGAGGGCCGAATTCAATCTCCAGATACCCCTCCCCCTAGGTGGCACGCCTGAGGCATTCAGAGTCAAATATAGAATACAGTGATCAGAAAACTCCACTGCCCGACAAACAGGTGCCGAAAAAGCAGAGTCCTCCTTTAAAAAAAACCTATCTATCCTACTCTGACTATTACCTCGCTGAAAAGTGAACCCCGTGCTGTCTGGGCAGCGCTTAATGTGCACATCTACCAGACCTGCTTCCCTAACCATTGCATTCAGGAAAAGGCTGTCATAGCCCAGCTTATCTCTGAAACCTCTCCTGTCTTTAGGCCTAGTAATGGTGTTGAAGTCACCTCCAAAGATAACCTGCTGAGCCGTAAAAAGAAAAGGCTTAATCTTTGTAAAGAGGCATTTCCTGTCCCATTTTGTCTGGGGACCATAGATGTTAATCAGGCGCAGGTCCTGCCCCCTCACAGAGACATCCAAAATCATGCATCTCCCAATCTCTACCTCAATTACCCGTCGGCATGTTACCATACCAGAAAAAAGGACCGCAACCCCGCTGTAAGGCTCGGCCGCAAGAGACCAAAAGGAGGGACCACGTCTCCACTCCTTCTTTGCCAGATGTATATCAGCCAGATTACTGAGATGGGTCTCTTGCAAAAACAAAATGTCAGCATCAAACTCGCTGAGCAAAAATAAGGCCATATGACGAGCACTCACTGATTTTAAGCTGGCAACATTAATGGTTGCCACTTTTAACGGAGTGGGAACTGCCATTAGGATAATTGAGGCAGCCGTTTCTTAGCCTGACTACTCTCTCTCCCTGGAGAACCAGTGCGCTTCAATGCACCCTGGGACTCATCATCCATAGAAGACGCCGTACTCAACGAGTCCCATTCATCGTCATCATCTGACAGGACCCCAAACTTATTTTTCAAGGGCAAAACCTTAGGACTTTGGGCAACTGAACACCTTTTTTTTTTTCTTTTGCCCTTCTTCCTTTTCTCCTCCAACCATTCCACATCATCCTTGGACAAACTGCAAATTACAGTCTCCCCACTCTTAGCCTCCCCTTCACCCCCACTCTCCCTTACCTTATCTGCCACCAGGCCAGCCTCTTCACCATTTTCCCCACTCCTCTGCATCCCCTGGTCCTCAATAGAAGCCCTGAAATGTCGAGGGGGTGGGACTGGCACTGCACTTGATGCCCCTGCATCAGCACCTCTTGCGGCCTCTGCAATTTTGGAGGACATAGACACAGAAGGATTGGACACATTCTCGGTAACTGATACATGCAAACGCACAGACTGGGGCACCACAGATTTGGAAGACACTGACACACTGGGAATTGGCACAGACTGGGAAATCACAGACTGGGAAGACACAGGCACACTAGGCAAACGCACAGACTGGGAAGACACAGGCACACTAGGCAAACGCACAGACTGGGAAGACACAGGCACACTGGGCATTGGCACAGACTCAGAGGGAATCGCAGGCACCCTAGCTGCTGAGCTCTGAGCATCCTCCATGTCCAGGCGGAAGAACTCTCTCATGAGCTCAGGCTGGTTATGCATTGCCTCGGGACACTGGCTATAAGGATGCCCAACCGAATTGCACAAGTTGCACCTTATAATGTTGCAATCCTTTGCCAAATGCCCTAAATCCTGACACAGAGAGCATTTCATCACTGGACAGGAGGATGCAAAGTGCCCTTTATCCCCACATTTATTACACAGTTTTGGCTGGCCTGGATAAAAGATGGTCAGCCTGTCCCTTCCCAGGAAAGCTGAGGATGGCAGATGCTGGATGACATTATCAATAACCCTCAGTTTTAGCTGCACAGACCATCCCCCCGTCCATATTCCTCGGTCATCCATAATTTTGTGTAAGGGGCTCAGGATGTCTCCATATCTCCTCAGCCATACAGATAAATCCCCTTGTGGTATGGACTCATTGCGCACAAGAATCGTCACCATTTTAATAAGTGGCTGACGTGACACAACTTTGGGGATGAGCCCTCTCCAGTCCGGCAGGCTCCTACACACATGCTCATATTTCTCCCAAAATATGTCCAAAGACTCCGGACGGATAAAGGACAAATCATACTCATAGGAGCCGGTCGGACTGATCAGGGCGAAGATATCTTCGGGTCTAAACCCCATCTGCAGAATCTTATCAACCACAGCTCTCCTATATGGGGGAATACCTTCGCCTTCCCATCTGAGCTGAACCACATTCCTCCTTTTAAATAGTGAGGAAGATAAACCATTTCCATGCTCCCCCCTACCAGATCCTGTAGCAGCACCAGCATAGGTTTTCCTCCCAGACATACCAGTAGTTACAGCATTGTCCTTAGACACAACCACACCTGCTGACAAGGAGCCTGAATCAACCCTTGCAGTCTTTGGAGCAGCAGAGACAAGACCCACCCCCTCCCCCTTCTCTAAGCACTCAGCTGCTTTCCTAGGTTCAATCACAGTTTTTTTTACTGCAGAATCCCCAACAGTTGTAGCACTACTGCTCCCAGCATCTCCTGCACCATTTTCAGGAACAACAGCTTTATCTGGGTCAGGAAAAGCCTTTGCAATGTCCGTGGTGCTCCTCTCTGCAGACACTTCAACCAAAAGCTCAAAGTTATTTTCAGTTTTCCCACCAATCGCATTTAAAGTTTTTTTAGCAGGTGCATCAGGTTGCACTGCATGCTGCACATTGTCTATGGGTGTGGGCTGACAGCCCATAGCACTACAACCCTCAGCAAGCACATTGTCATTAAAGTTCACATCACCACCTTGCACACACACTGTACCTGCTTGCTGTGTTGTTACCTCTGCAGTGTCATGGCTGATGGTGGGATCAAACTTCCTCCTGGTTGTTGCAGGCTTCATGGTGAATGTTCCTCTCTCCACAGGTCTCTCTTTCATAGGGCGAGGAACGGTATCCATATCCTCATCTGAGGAATCCGCAGAAAAATGTAACTTTCTTCCATCCAGAGGGGTTTCCAGCTCAGCGATGAACTCCAACATGCCAGTACCCCCCTCAACCTCCTGCTCAGATGTTCCACATTGCTGCTGCAGAGGGAGGGAGACAGAGGCCTCCGCCATTGGGGGCTCAGCAGATGTCTGAGGTGTTGAAGAGCTGGGCTCATCCTCCGGGCCCACTTTCTCACTCTCTGCTGACTCTGTCGGTACCTGCATCTCTTCACTGGCTGGGTCACTCTCCATGCTGGAAACGGTTCCTCTCCTCATACGGCTGAAACGTTCCTCATTCCTGTATTTTTCCTTAAAAGCTCCGCTACTTTCCTTCAGAGAGCTCACCAACTCTTTCTGCTTCCTCAAAGCTTGCTCCAAGTCCTTCAATTCAGGCCTCAGAGCCGGTCTCTTCTTACTGTACAGTTTGGCACAATACAACTTTTTCTTTTTAAATTCAGTTTTTAAAGCTGCCAATTTCTCCTCCTCTTTCTCAATCCTTGTCAGCTTGTCCACAATCCTCCGTCTAAAGGTAGATAGGGATTCACCCCTCCTTGGGCCGAGCTCCATGTCTTCCATAGGCTGAGGCCTATCCAGGGGGCCCCCGCCGGGGTCCTCCCCAGGATCCAGCATCCCTCCTGGGGCAGAGAAACAACTCTAGCCCCTGGCTTCTGGAAGCACACGAGCTAAGGAATCAGCAACCTCACACCTCGCTGTCAGGGAGTGGAATGGCAGTTTCCCACCATCCCTGTGCTGAGTTCCTGGGTCTGTACACCTGATGTGCCCATTATGAGGGGTTCCCACCATCCCTGTGCTGAGTTCCTGGGTCTGTACACCTGCTGTGCCCATTATGAGGGGTTCCCATTTGACACTTATGAAAAGCTTTAATTATACTTCAGTATTCCATAGTAAAATGTGACAAAAAAGATCTAAAAACACTGAAACAGCAGACTTTTTGAAAATTAATATTTGTGTCACTCTCAAAATCTTTGGCCACAGCTGTACACATGCTGTGCCCATTATGAGGGGTTCTCACCATCCCTGTGGAAGACCTAGATACAGTAATAATTCAAAAAGAATAAATTGGCAGATGGTGAATGCATCGACAAGAAACAATGCGGTACTTGACCTACTGATTACCAACAATACAGACCTGCTCACGGATATAGAAATACGGGACAACTTAGGAAACAGTGACCATAGGTCAATTAGTCTCAGTATTAATTATAGTAATAGGAAACACAAGGGCAATATAAGGACACTGAATTTCAAAAGAGCCAATTTCCCAAAACTGCGCTCTCTGCTAGAAAATATCAAATGGGATAGAACCCTGGGAACAAAGAACACGGAGGAGAAATGGTAGTGCTTCAAAAGCATAGTTAACAAAGGGATTGACCAGTGAATTCCAAAGGGAAAGAAATTTAAAAGAGCAAAACTAAACCCTGGGTGGCTAAACTCCAACATAAAAATGCATATTAATGCTAAAGGAAAGGCCTTTAAAAAAATACAATAGATCCAATAAAGCGATCAATCTTCATCTGCGATTTAAATAAAGTGCTGAATGCTTCACACCAGTGCTCCCAGTGGCTAGTGCAAGATAAGCAGCTCACCTTAGGATTAGACTCCTGAGAGTCATACACGCTTTGTTATGTGTACAGATGGATATACAAAGATGACAGCCTGGTCTCCCTTCATCCACTACTTCCACGTGGGCCAAGGACCCGATGTGAAAAAAGGAAGAAAGGATCTAATTATTCCTCTTACTAAACAAAAATCCACTTACATTCAAAAGCACTTCAGCAGTGCGAGCTTAACAGCGTCAGTACAGCTCTCTGTGTACCTCCAAGGATCGACATACTCCGAGCAGGCTCCTCCCCCATACGCGTTACGTCAGAGACTTCGTTGAGACTTCGTAACGTGTACGGGGGAGGAGTCTGCTCGGAGTATGTCGATCCTTGGAGGTACACAGAGAGCTGTACTGACGCTGTTAAGCTCGCACTGCTGAAGTGCTTTTGAATGTAAGTGGATTTTTGTTTAGTAAGAGGAATAAAGGTTTTGCAAACAGAGAGCATTAGATCCTTTCTTCCTTTTTTCACACCGGGTCCTTGGCCCACGTGGAGCGGCAGCTGGAAGTAGTGGATGAAGGGAGACCAGGCTGTCATCTTTGTATATCCATCTGTACACATCCCAAAGCGTGTATGACTCTCAGGAGTCTAATCCAAAAGTGAGCTGCTTATCTAGCCACTGGGAGCACTGGAGTGAAGCATGCAGCACTTTATTTAAATCACAGATGAAGATTGATTGCTTTATTGGATTTATTGTTCACCTTTAGTTTTCACTATTGGGACTGCTATTTTTCACCGATTATCACTGTTATTTGATTTTTATAAGCATTGAGTTGTTTTCTGATTATAAATTATTTAAGCATACTTGTTCTTTTACTTGGCGCAGCAATATTTATTACAGATTTATCACAGGTGTTTTGTGTTCAGCACTGATTGTTTGCAGCCTTGTGTATATACTTATACAATTTTTTTGGTTTGCGCTGATTATCACGATTTATTATTTAATAAATACAAGGCTGAGGGGTCATTGGCAGCATTCAAGCATTACAAAGAGTGTAATAAGAAATGTAAAGATGAAATCAGGGAAGCTAAAATAGAACACGAGAGACATATAGCGGAAGAGAGTAAAAAGAACCCCAAGAAATTCTTTAAGTATATAAACAGTAAGAAAGTGAGGCCAGAACACATTGGCCCCATAAAAGACGATAAGGGAGTTTTGGCCACAGAGGACAGGGAAAAGGCGGAAGTGTTAAATAATTTCTTCTCTTCAGTCTTCACAAAAGAATCGGGGGGCTACACTAACCCAGCTTGTAAGGCCAAACTAAACAACACACCTCAGGAAATACCGCCATGGCTAACAGAAGATAGACTTGGAACTAAACTAGAGAAACTTAACATAAATAAATCACCGGGACCGGATGGCTTGCACCCGAGGGTTCTTAAAGAGCTCAGCCAAGTGATTGCCAGACCATTATTCTTGATCTTTAAGGATAGTCTTCAGATGGGTATGGTGCCAGCTGATTGGAAAAAAGCCAACGTGGTACCAATATTTAAAATGGGGCCGAGATGTATCCCGGGTAACTATAGGCCGGTCAGCCTAACATCTGTAGTCTGCAAGATTTTGGAGGGGATGTTAAGGGACCACATACAAGACTTTAGTAATGAAAACTGTATTATTAGTAGTAATCAGCATGGATTCATGAAAAATCGTTCTTGCCAAACCAATCTATTAACCTTCTACGATGATGTGAGCTGCCACCTAGATAAAGGTAAGCCTGTGGATGTGGTGTATCTGGACTTTGCAAAGGCCTTTGACACCGTTCCCCACAAACGCTTACTGTACAAACTAAGGAAGGTAGGTATGGACCATAAGGTGAGTACCTGGATAGAGAACTGGCTCCAGGGGAGAGTACAGAGGGTGATGATTAATGGGGAGTACTCAGATTGGGCGGGTGTGGAAAGTGGGGTCCCCAAGGTTCTGTCCTGGGGCCAATCCTGTTTAATTTATTCATAAATGATCTAGAGGAGGGGATATCTAGTACAATCTCAGTATTTGTGGATGATACTAAACTAAGCATGCCGATATCTTCTATGCAGGATGTGGAAACCTTACATTCGGACCTGAACAAAATTATGGGGTGGGCAACTACATGGCAGATGAGATTTAATGTTGAAAAATGTAAAGTAATGCACCTGGGTGCCAGAAAACAGAAAGCAAGCTACTCACTAGGGGGGAACCTCTGGGTGAGTCTAGGATGGAAAAGGACCTGGGGGTACTGGTAGACAACAGGCTTGGCAGTGGCATGCAATGCCAAGCCGCTGCAAGCAAAGCCAACAGAATACTGGGATGTATAAAAAAGGGGATTCACTCCAGAAATAAAGAGATTATTCTTCCTCTCTACAAGACTCTGGTCCGGCCACATCTGGAGTATGCTGTCCAGTTCTGGGCACCGGTCCTCAGGAAGGATGTGCTGGAACTGGAGAAAGTCCAGAGAAGGGCAACAAAAATAATTAGGGGAATGGAGGACATCGGCTATGAGGAAAGACTACAAGCACTGAACTTATTCTCTCTGGAGAAGAGATGATTGAGGGGGGATATGATATCAATGTACAAATACTGTACTGGCGACCCCATCTAGTGGCCACAATGCAGTATTTTCCTGCTACACTCTATTCTTATGAATGAATGATATTTGACCTTGAGAGAAATTAGCCTAATAAGATTCATTTTTTTCTCCCATTTGCACAGGGTGCAACATTTTTAAAAATACTCCTTTAACCCCTTGCCGACCGCCCACCGCAGATACACCATTAGACAGCAGGGAAGTCGATCCACTGGGCCAAGGGCCGCAATTGGCACCGGGCACCTGCGATTGCTCCCCACTGAGAGAGAACGGCTGTCTGCTGTTGTAAACACAGCAGACCGTTGTCCTCTCTGGAATGAACACAGAGAGCCTGTGATCCTTCTATATAGGATCACAGGTCTCTGTGTTGATTCCACAAGTCTCTCCCCCCACACCCACAGTTAGTAAGCATCCTCTAGGCTCACACTCAACTCTTTGATCGCCCCTGGGTTTACCCCTTCCCTGCCAGTGTCATTATTACTGTAACAGAGCATATTTTTAGCACTGATTACTGTAGTAATGTCACTGGTCCCCCCAAAAGTGTCAAAAATGTCAGTTAGGGGTCCGATCTGTCCGCCGCAATGTCGCAGTCCCGCTAAAAATCGCAGATCGCCGCCATTACTAGTAAATTGGCCTAAAATGTTAAAACATTTTGATTTTTTAATTTTTTTTGGGAATGTCAAAGCAGAACGTGAAAAATATTTTTTTTATTATTATTATTTTTTTTTTTTTTTCAGAATTGTCGCTCTTTTTTTGTTTATAGCGCAAAAAAAAAAAAAAAAAAATTGCACAGGTGATCAAATACCACCAAAATAAAGCTCTATTTGTGGGGGGGAAAAAAGGACATCAATTTTATTTATGTACAGCGTCGCACGACCGCGCAATTGTCCATTAAAAGTGCCGAATCACAAAAAATGGCCTGGTCATAAAGGGGTAAATCCTTCTGGTCCAGAAGTGGTTAAAAGTCATCAGATACACTTTTTGTAGATGCTGACTTTTAATGAACACAAAAATGAGTGGAACCCCACTTTAAGTGACATACTTTGTTGCTGTACCCCCTTTTCATCTAATGCCGTCTGCAATAGGTGCAATGTGTTTTTGTGTTATTGATTGTCTGCATTGATGGTATTGAAGTATTGATGGCTTTTTATATGAAATGACAAAAGCGCTCATAGAATGAGCATGCGGCAAGTGTGTGATTTTTGGCCTGAAAAAGGGGTTTAGGACTACAACCCATCCTTTACCAGCAACGCAAGATGACCTCATCAGCTATGAGAAATCACAGCAAGGTGACAGATAAGAGGAAACGGTTAACTCCAGAGGTAGTAGTTTGCAAGCTGTCAATGGGATCGGAGTTGGGCCCCTAGGCTCTAGTTTCTGTAAAGTTTATGAAGCGAGGGGCCCGGGACGCCACCATTAGAATGTACTGCCTGTCCAGGCCTGCTCCCGGCCCCTATAGAGCAGCTGCCTAGCGGTGTCCTCCAGGGGGCCCCGCAGATTATTACTGATATCAGTGCTGCATGCTATGGGAAGACACGAAGGGTGATCGTTCCATCATGATACAGGAAACAGTCACACATAATAAGATGAATCAGGATCTAGGAGGATTACTGAACCAATGACTGCAACACCACACCGGTCTTACACAGCACTTCAATGGAATATAAAGAGTTTTATTTAAGACTAACAAAATAAATAAATTAAATTATAAATCATTTTAAATAATAAAAAAATATTATATATAATTATTATAAATAATTATAAATTATAAATAGTAAAAAAAAATAATAACATTTAATTTATACCACTTGGCATGAAGGGGGCGTGGTACTTGAATCTCCTCTCTGCTTCTTCAACAGAATACTTTACTATTAGGCTGTCAATAGCCTGTTTAATTTGGATATTTGGGACTAACCATAGCAAACACAGCTGAGCTCTTCAGATGAGGGGGTCACCTCCCTCTCCGATTGTATGAGGGTTCTCTACCTCTTCAGCCAAATCATTTACGATTAGGCTGTGAATAGCCTGTTTTAATTTGGATATTTGGGAATAACCACAGCAAACACAGCTAAGCTTTTCAGAGGAGGGGGTCACCTCCCTCTCCTTTTTTATGAGGGTTCTCTACCTCTTCAGCCGAATCATTTACTATTAGGCTGTGAATAGCCTGTTTAATTTGGTTATTTGGGAATAACCACAGCAAACACAGCTGAGCTCTTCAGATAAGGGGGTCACCTCCCTCTCCTATTGTATGAGGGTTCTCTACCTCTTCAGCCAACTCATTTACTATTAGGCTGTGAATAGCCTGTTTAATTTGGCTATTTGGGAAAAACCACAGCAAACACAGCTAGGCTGTGAATAGCCTGTTTAATGTGTTCTCAAGTTATTCAGTCCAATCACAGCAAGCGCAAGAGGGGTTCAGTAGAGGAACTCATCCCCTCTTCCTTTACAAGAAGGTTCTCTAGTACCTCTTCAGTTGAATCATTTACTATTAGGCTGTGAATAGCCTGTATTATTCGGTTTATGGCTGTTTAGGACTAATCACAACAAACACAGCTGAGCTCTTCAGAGGAGGGGCACACCTCCCTCTCCTTTTGTATGAGGGTTCTCTACCTCTTCAGCCAAATCATTTACTATTAGGCTGTGAACAGCCTGTTTAATGTGTTCTCAAGTTATTCAGTCCAATCACAACAAGCGCAAGAGGGGTTTAGCAGAGGAACTCATCCCCTCTTCCTTTACAAGAAGATTCTCTCCCTCTTCAGCTGAATCATTTATTATTAGGCTGTGAGTAGCCTGTATTATTCGCTCTCCGGTATTCAGATCTACCTACAAGCACAGCTGAGAGATTCAGAGGAGGGTCTCGCCTCCTTTTCCTTCTGGTTAAGGGATCTCAACCTCTTCAGCATCAGCTTTGGTTTGCAGCTATTCAGTTCTAATCACACATGGCTGAGTGATTAGGAGGAGATTCAAGAAGGTTCTCCACCTCTTCAGTCAAATCATTTACTATTAGGCTGTGAATAGCCTGTTCAATGTGTTCTCAAGTTATTCAGTCCAACCACAACAAGCGCAAGAGTGATTCAGCAGAGGAACTCATCCCCTCTTCCTTTTACAAGAATGTTCTCTTCCTCTTAAGCTTAATCATTTACTATTAGGCTGTGAATAGCCTGTATTATTTGGTCTATGGCTATTCGAGACTAATCACAACAAACACAGCTGAGCTCTTCAGAGATGGGGCTCACCTCCCTCTCCTTCTGCTTGTGGATTCTCTACCCCTTCAGCTGAATCTGTCACTATTAGGCTGTGAATAGCCTGTGTACTTTGGTCTCCGGTATTCAGATCTACCTACAACAAGCACAGCTGAGTGATTCAGAGGAGGAACTCGCCCCAATCCCACACTACAAGAAGGATCTCTACTTTATCAGCTGAACTTCATCTAAATATTTATGGGGAAATGCTAGTTGCCTGACTCTTCTGCCTTCTCTACTACAGGTAGTGGTGCCTAGGCACCCTCCTGACTCTCCTGCCTTCTCTACTATAGGTAGTAGTGCCTAGGCACCCTCCTGACTCTCCGGCCTTCTCTACTACAGGTAGTAGTGCCTAGGCACCCTCCTGACTCTCCTGCCTTCTCTACTACAGGTTCAGTAGTAGTGCCTAGGCACCCTCCTGACTCTCCTGCCTTCTCTACTACAGGTAGTAGTGCCTAGGCACCCTCGCATACCAGGAAGTGGTCTCAGGTTTCTGAGCATTTCTAGTGTTCCCTATCACACAGCAATTTTTTTTTTTTAAATCAGGTCCACTTTAAACTTTGTAGAATCAGCTGAAAAATTTGAACATGCCGCCGCCCCCCCCCCCCCCCCCCTCACACACACACTATGTGAGCTCCCCAATAAAGAGACCCAACAGAATAACAGTGACAGTGAATGCCCTGAGTGCTTCTCTTAGTGGATGAATGGCGGATTGTGCAATCTAATAAAGTGTGGCGGACGCGTTCCTCTGTCTCGTGTAGCTGGGAGAAAGGAATATCTAAGCTCATAAATTCTGTCATTTTTACGCATTCTTGATGTGACGCGCTCCCCCCCCCTCCTGACCGCCACAGCCCCTGATTTACAGCCCGCCATGCGCTCTGCATTACTCAGGTAACCTCAGGATTCCACCTGACTCCACATGAATGTCACTCCAAACAAACAATCTGTGGGTTCATCAGTGCTGACACCTGAAAAGCTAGCAGCAGATTAGAATAAGGTGACCAGATTTTCAAAATGAAATCCAGGGACATATTTATTTTATTTATTTTTTTAATGGCAAATGGTAAACTATTTTATAAGCATAATTTCTAAAAAAATGACATATGCAGTGTATGTGGTATTTGTTAATGGAATGATTGTATGATATATACATTATTTCTCACATTTCCTGGGTGTATGGTGTCAGTAGAGCAGTGGACATGTCAGTAGAGCAGTGGATGGTGTCAGTAGAGCAGTGGATGGTGTCAGTAGAGCAGTGGACAGTGTCAGTAGGGCAGTGGATGGTGTCAGTAGGGCTGTGGACGGTGTCAGTAGAGCAGTGGACGGTGTCAGTAGGGCAGTGGACGGTGT
Organism: Pelophylax lessonae; assembly: GCF_965119305.1. Classification (NCBI taxonomy): domain Eukaryota; kingdom Metazoa; phylum Chordata; class Amphibia; order Anura; family Ranidae; genus Pelophylax; species Pelophylax lessonae. The sequence continues at coordinate 860,280,748 of NC_138768.1, forward strand.
CATTAGAGCAGTGGACGGTGTCAGTAGGGCAGTGGATGGTGTCAGTAGGGCAGTGGACGGTGTCAGTAGGGCAGTGGACGGTGTCAGTAGAGCAGTGGATGGTGTCAGTAGAGCAGTGGACGGTGTCAGTAGGGCAGAGGATAGTGTCAGTAGAGCAGTGGACGGTGTCAGTAGAGCAGTGGATGGTGTCAGTAGAGCAGTGGGTGGTGTCAGTAGGGCAGAGGATGGTATCAGTAGAGCAAAGGACGGTGTCAGAAGAGCAGAGGACGGTGTCAGTAAGGCTGTGGACGGTGTCAGAAGTGTCAGTAGAGCAGTGGATGGTGTCAGAAGGGCAGAGGATGGTGTTAGTAAAGCAGAGGACAGTGTCAGTAGGGCTGTGGACGGTGTCAGAAATGTCAGTACGGCAGTGGATGGTGTCAGTAGAGCAGTGGATGGTGTCATGGAGCAGTGAACAGTGTCAGTAGAGCCAGGGCCTCTGATAGGGGGGGACCTCCAGCCCTCTTGTATGGGGCCCGAGCACACAGGGGGGCCCACACAGAGAGGGGAATTAGTGATGGACAACAAATACAGAAATCTTCCTCCAGCACCTGAATCTGATTTGTCCCTCTCCTTGCTATCAGCTTTTATCTGTTGAGAAAGAGACAGTTGTCCCTCACTAATCCCCCTTCCTTGTGTGGGCCCCCCTCCCTCCCAGCACTTATCTCTGCTCAGGAGTTTATTTGTAAATTGTAACTTTGTTTCTCTCTCTCTGTCTCTTTGATCACTGAGCTCCAACTGCCCAACCTGTATATGTTTCTCATCTCATCTTCTTTTTTATTTAACATAGTTTTTTTTTTTTTTTTAGATTTAGCAGGAATTATGCGAGTTATGTTATATTTGTGTCTGATAATAGTGATTTTGTTGTAATTTTAGCTAAATATTTCTTTAATATTTTCTTGAGGGGTCCCTGCCAGGTAGTCAGTACTGGGCCCCGCGATTTCTAATAGCAGCCCTGAGTAGAGCAGTGGATGGTGTCAGTAGAACAGTGGACGGTGTCAGTAGAGCAGTGGACGGTGTCAGCAGTGTCAGTAGAGCAGAGGATGGTGTCAGTAGAACAGTAGACAGTGTCGGTAGAGCAGTGGATGGTGTCAGTAGAACAGTGGACGGTGTCAGTAGAGCAGTGGACGGTGTCAGTAGAGCAGTGGATGTGTCAGTAGGGCAGAGGATGGTGTCAGTAGTGCAGTGAACGGTGTCAGTAGAACAGTGGACGGTGTCAGTAGAGCAGTGGACGGTGTCAGCAGTGTCAGTAGGGCAGAGGATGGTGTCAGTAGAACAGTAGACGGTGTCGGTAGAGCAGTGGATGGTGTCAGTAGAACAGTGGACGGTGTCAGTAGAGCAGTGGACGGTGTCAGTAGGGCAGAGGATGGTGTCAGTAGAGCAGTGAACGGTGTCAGTAGTTTCAGTAGGGCAGTGGACGGTGTCAGTTGGGCAGTGGACGGTGTCAGTAGGGCAGAGGATGGTGTCAGTAGAGCAGTGGACGGTGTCAGTAGAGCAGAGGACGGTGTCAGTAAGGCTGTGGACGGTGTCAGTAGTGTCAGTAGAGCAGTGGATGGGGTCAGTAGAGCAGTGGATGGTGTCAGTAGGGCAGAGGATGGTGTCAGTAGAGCAGTGGATGGTGTCAGTAGGGCAGTGGATGGTGTCAGTAGGGCAGTGAATGGTGTCAGTAGAGCAGTGGGTGGTGTCAGTAGGGCAGTGGACGGTGTCAGTAAGGCAGTGGACGATGTCAGTAAGGCAGTGGACGGTGTCAGTAGAGCAGTGGACGGGGTCAGTAGGGCAGTGGACGGTGTCAGTAAGGCAGTGGACAGTGTCAGTAGGGCAGAGGACGGTGTCAGTAGGGCAGAGGATGGTGTCATTAGAGCAGTGGATGGTGTCAGTAGGGCAGTGGATGGTGTCAGAAGGGCAGTGGATGGTGTCAGTTGGGCAGTGAATGGTGTCAGTAGGGCAGTGGATGGTGTCAGTAGGGCAGTGGACGGTGTCAGCAGAGCAGTGGACGGTGTCAGTAGAGCAGTGGACAGTGTCAGTAGAGCAGAGAACGGTGTCAGTAGGGCAGAGGACGGTGGTGTCAGTAGAGCAGTGGACAGTGTCAGTAGAGCAGAGGACGGTGTCAGTAGGGCAGAGGACGGTGTCAGTAGAGCAGTGGATGGTGTCAGTAGAGCAGTGGACGGTGTCAGTAGAGCAGTGGACAGTGTCAGTAGAGCAGAGGACGGTGTCAGTAGGGCAGAGGACGGTGTCAGTAGAGCAGTGGACGGTGTCAGTAGAGCAGTGGATGGTGTCAGTAGGGCAGTGGACGGTGTCAGTAGGGCAGTGGAAGGTGTCAGTAGAGCAGTGAACGGTGTCAGTAGGGCAGTGGATGGTGTCAGTAGAGCAGTGGACAGTGTCAGTAGAGCAGAGGACGGTGTAAGTAGAGCAGAGGGTGGTGTCATTAGAGCAGTGGATGGTGTCAGTAGGGCAGTGGATGGAGTCGGTAGGGCAGTGGACGGTGTCGTTAGAGCAGTGGACGGTGTCAGTAGGGCAGTGGATGGAGTCAGTAGGGCAGTGGATGGAGTCAGTAGAGCAGTGGATGGAGTCAGTAGAGCAGTGGACGGTGTCAGTAGAGCAGTGGACAGTGTCAGTAGAGCAGAGAACGGTGTCAGTAGGGCAGAGGACGGTGGTGTCAGTAGAGCAGTGGACAGTGTCAGTAGAGCAGAGGACGGTGTCAGTAGGGCAGAGGACGGTGTCAGTAGAGCAGTGGATGGTGTCAGTAGAGCAGTGGACGGTGTCAGTAGAGCAGTGGACAGTGTCAGTAGAGCAGAGGACGGTGTCAGTAGGGCAGAGGACGGTGTCAGTAGAGCAGTGGACGGTGTCAGTAGAGCAGTGGATGGTGTCAGTAGGGCAGTGGACGGTGTCAGTAGGGCAGTGGAAGGTGTCAGTAGAGCAGTGGACAGTGTCAGTAGAGCAGAGGACGGTGTCAGTAGGGCAGAGGACGGTGTCAGTAGAGCAGTGGACGGTGTCAGTAGAGCAGTGGATGGTGTCAGTAGGGCAGTGGACGGTGTCAGTAGGGCAGTGGAAGGTGTCAGTAGAGCAGTGAACGGTGTCAGTAGGGCAGTGGATGGTGTCAGTAGAGCAGTGGACAGTGTCAGTAGAGCAGAGGACGGTGTAAGTAGAGCAGAGGGTGGTGTCATTAGAGCAGTGGATGGTGTCAGTAGAGCAGTGGATGGTGTCAGTAGGGCAGTGGATGGTGTCAGTAGAGCAGTGGATGGTGTCAGTAGGGCAGTGGATGGTGTCAGTAGGGCAGTGGATGGTGTCAGTAGAGCAGTGGACGGTGTTAGTAGAGCAGTGGACGGTGTCAGTAGGGCAGTGGATGGTGTCAGTAGGGCAGTGGACGGTGTCAGTAGGGCAGTGGATGGTGTCAGTAGGGCAGTGGATGGTGTCAGTAGAGCAGTGGATGGTGTCAGTAGAGCAGTGGACGGTGTCAGTAGAGCAGTGGATGGTGTCAGTAGGGCAGTGGATGGTGTCAGTAGAGCAGTGGACAGTGTCAGTAGGGCAGTGGACGGTGTCAGTAGAGCAGTGGACGGTGTCAGTAGAGCAGTGGACGGTGTCAGTAGAGCAGTGGATGGTGTCAGTAGGGCAGTGGATGGTGTCAGTAGAGCAGTGGACAGTGTCAGTAGGGCAGTGGATGGTGTCAGTAGGGCAGTGGATGGTGTCAGTAGAGCAGTGGATGGTGTCAGTAGTTTTTTATTTTTCCCACACATAAAGAAAGTGAGCGCTGGTGAAACCAAATGTAGCAACAGCAGCTAGCACACAAAGGTGAATATATAACCCTCAGAAAGATACGTATACAAAAAGTGCAGTTTTTTATTTTTAATATTTTATTTAGTATTTTTTAATTTTTATTATTTATTCTTTTTTTCAAATATTTTTTCTTCGGTTGGGGGTTGTGGATGATTATGGCTGGACGGTGTCAGAAGAGCAGTGGACAGTGCTTATTATTATTTATACATTTTTTCCAAAATATTTATTATTTTTTTTACACTTTAATTTAGGTTGGCAGTGGACCGTATCAGTAGAGAAGTGGATCGGGGGACAAAACCAGGGACAGACTTGGTGTCCATAGTTTTTTATTTTGGGGGGGGGGGGGGGTATGGGGGCAGTGGATGGTGTCAGGGTTTTTTTTTTGTTTTATTATTTTTACAAAGTAATTTTTAAATATTTAGGTTGACCGGAGAAGCACAGAGGGGGGACCTGGGGGAGCGCAGAGGGGGACCTGGAGGAGCACAGAGGGGGGACCTGGAGGAGCACAGAGGGGGACCTGGAGGAGCTCAGAGGGGGACCTGGAGGAGCTCAGAGGGGGACCTGGAGGAGCATAGACTACCCGGGGAGCCATAGGAGGACCGATTTAGCCAGAGGAGGACAAGGGGCCCAGAGATTAGGGACATTTGATGGACATTCGGAATGACCTGTGCGGCGGTGGGGGGAAGTTACAAGCACCAATCTACCTGTGCGGCTTTCAATAAAGCAGCTGAAAGCCGCATGATGGAGAGGAGGAGAAGCGGCCTGTCCCAGGTCAGTACCAGGGACAAAACCAGGGACAGACTTGATCAGGGGACAGTGTCCTCAATCTGGGAACTGTCCCCAGAAACCGGGGACGTCTGGTCACCCTATTAGAATGGTGATTCTGTGGTAAGCACCATGGCCTTGCAGCACTGAGGTCCTGAGTTCAGCTTCCAACCTTGTGCATTGGGCTTATACACTCACCAGCAGGTGTACAGACCCGGGAACTCAGTACAGGGATGGTGGGAACCCCTCATAATGGGCACAGCAGGTGTACAGACCCAGGCACTCAGCACAGGGATGATGGGAACCCCTCATAATGGGCACAGCAGGAGTACAGACTCGACAACTCAGCACAGGGATGGTGGGCACCCCTCGTAATAGGCACAGCAGGTGTACAGACTCATAAACTCAGAACAGGGATGGTGGGAGTCCCTCATAATGGGCACAGCATGTGTACAGACCTGGGAACTCAGCACAGGGATGGTGGGCACCCCTCTTAATGGGCACAGCAGGTGTACAGACCCAGTAACTCAGCACAGGGATGGTGGGAACTCCTGATAATGGGCACAGCAGGAGTACAGATCCGACAACTCAGCACAGGGACAGTGGGAACCCCTCATAATGGGCACAGCAGGAGTACAGACCCGGGAACTCAGCACAGAGGTCTGAGATGTGAAGGTGCAGGAATTGGGGAGATCTGAGGTGTGAAGGTCCAGAAATTAGGGTGATCTATGGCGTGCTAAGCCATCATCATGCTCAGAGGGCAGAAAAACTCCCGGATGACTGATCGCTGCTCTTCCTTGAGTGCCCAATCACAGTCCGGGTTGGTTACTGTATACACTGCCTAGTTGCACTGCAGTCGGCAGAGAGTCTTTGGACCTGGCTATGCTGTCTTGTGAATTCTCCCATTCCTCCCCCATAGACGCTCGGCACAATGTATACATCACATACCAGATGTCCCGGTGACTCCGTGACCAATTCTCCTTCTCCTCTATAATAGGATGCAGTGAAATTTAGTGGCAGGAGGTCTCTGGAAATGAGAGCAGCTATTATTATACAGATTGATGAGTACACTTAGATCTGCTATATAGTAACTATAGTAAAAAATTGTATTACACTATATTAGCAAAAGTATTGGGACGCCTGTCTTTACACGCACATGAACTTTAATGGCATCCCGGTCTTAATCCGTAGGGTTCAATATTGGGTTGGCCCATCTTTTGCAGCTATAACAGCTTCAACTCTTCTGGGAAGGCTGTCCACAAGGTTTAGGAGTGTGTCTATGGCAGTGTTTGACCATTCTTCCAGAAGCACATTTGTGAGGTCAGACACCGATGTTGGATGAGAAGGCCTGGCTCGCAGTCTCCGGTCTAAGGCTCCATGTACACGGGACGCTGGAAATGGCCATTTAGGATCAGTTGGGCGTTTTTTTCAGAAGCCCCTGAACCCATCTACATTTTATCTTATCTGTCCATGTACACCAGGTCGTTTACAGTCATTTGCAGGCAGTTGCGTTCAGGGACTGTTTTTAGAACGCAATTATTTGCGTTCGAATGTGTGTTTCCCGGCGTTTCAAACGCACAAACGCGTCCGAACGCGTCTGAACGCGATGACCCGCGTTTAGCATTCGCGTTTTTCCATTTTAAAGGGGAATAATTTTTATGACCTCTATGAACGCTTCTAAACACAAACGCCCGCAAACGCTGCTAAACGCCCGCTAAACGCGTGTACAAACGCGACTGAACGGACGTTTCAAACGTCCTAAAAATTCCAGCATTCAAAGGGACTTTTAACAACGTCCCGTGTACATGGAGCCTAATTCATCCCAAAGGTGTTCTTTCGGGTTGAGGTCAGTCAAGTTCCTCCACCCCAAACTCACTCATCCATGTTTTTATGGACCTTGCTTTGTGCCCTGGTGTGCAATCATGTTGGAACAGGAAGGGGCCATCTCCAAACTGTTCCCACAAAGTTGGGAGCATGAAATTGTCCAAAATGTCTTGGTATGCTGACGCCTTACGAGGTCCCTTCACTGGAACGAAGGGGCCAAGCCCAACCCCTGAAAACCAACCCCACACCATAATTCCCCCTCCACCAAATGATTTGGACCACTGCACAAAGCAAGGTCCATAAAGACATGGATGAGCAATTTTGTGGTGGAGGAACTTGACTGACCTGCAAAGAGTCCTGACCTCAACTCGATACAACACCTTTGGGATGAAATAGAGCGGAGACTGCGAGCCAGGCCTTCTTGTTCACATCAGTGCCGGACCTCACCAATGCGCTTCTGGAAGAATGGTCAAACATTCCCATAGACACACTCCTAAACCTCGTGGACAGCCTTCCCAGAAGAGTTGAAGCTGTTATAGCTGCAAAGGTGGGGCCAACTCAATATTGAACCCTACGGACTAAGACTGGGATGCCATTAAAGTTCATGTGCGTGTAAAGACAGGCGTCCCAATACTTTAGGTATACTTTAGTGTATATTGCTTTTAAAAAGGATCTGTACTGTGGAAGATGTGGCCAATATATAGGCAAACAGCAGACAAAGGACTAGTCACTGGTATTGCATGTGGTCGCCCTGCAGCTGATATTTTTCCTACTACTGTCTTACCATGCCTAGTTATTTGTATGGAGGTGGCATCTTGGTAGAAGTAGGGTACTGCCATGTATGGGGGAAGGGAATAGGGAATGCCGCTCAGGTGTGTGTCCAAAAAGGTGCTGGCTGGATCCGTCGTCCAGGAAGATACAAGTAGAAATGTGAAGCCGCACTCAGATGATTGAAATCAAATAAAGTGTCTTTATTCTTCAAAAGTATCCAGGACAAACAGACAGTGTGAGGAACAGAATGTGTCCAAGGTAGACGCGTTTCACGGCTCGAATGGCCGCTTACTCATTACCACGGTGAAGTAGGGTACTGCCTCAAGTAAGAGCTCCAATGTGATTACTGCTCATCGGATTACTAGAAAAGAGGAATGATGGAGAAGCAGTAGAGGAGATGAAGGAAGGCCAGATCCACAGAATGAATGAAGAAGAAGCAGGGAGATCCTACCACTGCAGGTCCTTAGATATGCTTTCTAATCCAGGACTAGCAGTCAGAGGTAGCAGTGCCCTAGATGAAGTCTATACATCAGGTGTGCCTAGGCACATTCACATACCACGAAGTGCACTGCTATATGTTAGGAGGCGATCAAGACAACAGGTAATTATTTAGGGTACTGCTTAGATTGCTAGATGTCCATCTCCAGAGTTACCCCCACTTTACATCGGGATCTCCAGAGCTCCCCCCCCCCCCTTATATCAGCATCTTCATAGTCCCCTCCCCTTACATCAGGGTCCCCAGAGTCTCCCCATACATCAGCATTTCCAGATGCCCCCCAGTTACATCAGGGTTCCCATGAGTCCCCCCTTATATTAGGGCCCCCAAGTTTACTCCCTACATCAAGGTCCTCAGAGCTCCCCCCTTACATCAGGGTCCCAAAAGTTCCCTCTTTACATCAAGGTCCCCAGAGTCCTTGCCTTAAATCAGGGTCCCCAGAGTGCTTCTTATATTAGGGCTCCCAGAGTCTCCCCTGCTTACATCAGGATCCCCAGAGTCCCCCCTTACATTAGGGTCCCCAGAGTCTCCCCTGCTTACATCAGGATCCCCAGAGTCTTCTTAACATTAGAGTCCCCAGAGTCTCCCCTGCTTACATCAGGTTCACCGTAGTCTCCCCTAAACATTAGGGTACCCAGAGTTCCCCCATCTTACATCAAGGTCCCCAGAGCCTTCCCTTACATAAGGGTCCCCAGAGTCCCCCCTTACATTAGGGTTTCCAGAGTCCCCCCTTACATCATGGTCCTCATAGTTTATCCCTTACATCAGGATCCCCCAGAGTCTCCCCCTTACATCAGGTTTCCCAGAGTTCCCCCCTCTTACATCAGGGTCCCCATAGTCTCCCCTTACATTTGGGTCCCTAGAGTTGCCCCTTTTCATCAGGGTCCTCAGAGTTTATCTCTTACATTAGGATTTTCAGAGTCTCCCCCTTACATCAGGGTCCCCAGAGCCCCCCCCCCTTACATCAGGGTCCCCAGTGTCCCCCCCTTACATTGGGGTCCTCAGAGTTCCCTCTCCCTTACAACAGGGTCCTCATAGTTCCCCCTCCCACTTAAATCATTGTCCCCAGGGCCCCTCTCCTTACATTTGGTTCCCCAGAGCCCCCTTTACAAAAGATTACTAAGATTCTCTAGACAGCTGGGCAGAAGCTGGAAGATGTAGCACTGGGAGCAGGTCTGAAGAAAGAAGTTCCGTACTCCTTCTCTGAATGCTGGGGCTTAGGACAACAACTAGAGAAGGGGTGACAGGGGTGGTGGGTGAAACCTAGAGTTGGAGACCATAAATGAAAAGGTTTGGGCCAGGGACAGTCAGGCTGGGAAGGAAAGAGCTAGATGATGCTGGGTATCTTCCTGCCAGTAAATGAGGCTGGTTCTGTCTGCAGTGAAATCAGAGTAAGCCATTTCAGTCCAGGAGAGGAACCTGAGATCCTGCCAGTAACACACTTCCTGTCCACCGGTGACAACGCTCAGTCACTGTGCTGTATCTCTGGGAGGTGCAGCATTGTACCTGGAGCACTGGGCGGATGTTCCGATGATGGGGATTGGCTGGTGTATTTATCCGCTCTTGTTTTGTATGGTTCAGATGTGGGACGGATTGTTAGTGTAGCACCACCCCCGCAGGAGCTGCTGATTAGATTATTGGGTCTACGTCCTGCCTAACAACCCACAGAATTGGCTCGAACCCTCCCTAGGCACAACTGACCCAGAATAGGACTGGAATACCAAATGGCTACACAGATTGGAATATAACACTTCAATAAATAATAATGACCTGTTACCTCTCTCCAGCTGCAGTCCTTCTGGGTAATACAAGGTGACCACACACAAGCTTGCTTTTAAACAGGAAAGTTATTTACTGTGAATCAAATAAACAGTTTCGATACAGTAAAATATGACTTTGTAAAAGGATATACTAATTAATTAATCAAAGATAAGATAAATACTGTGATATCACTCCTCAAGGGCACATTAATTGTTTCAGGAAATGTCTCAGAGCCTATAGGACCGCCATCTTAATCACTATTATACTTTTGGAGATAAGGCTCAGCATTCAGTTAGACACAGTATCAGAATGTCAGACCTATCTGAGTCCGCTGTTTCTTCTCTATATCTTCGCTAGCAACGTTGGTGCACTCGCAATTTGTAATCCACATTGAGGATGGGTGATCAATAGAGAGAATGGCAGCAAACAGTTAGTAATCACCGCGGGGTGTCTGTGCAGGATTGCCGGTAAAACTTCTGTGAGAGATGTACTGGGCCACCTGGTATATTGCCTTCTACTACTCTAAGGCTAATCCTGACTAAAGTTACTTCTTTGATAGATAGAGTCAGTTTTTGGGCAGGTGCCCTCTCACCAACAGGACTGTCTCCCAGGAAGCCTCCGCTGCTGTCTCAGTCTCCGGCCTCTGTCACCAGCCGCGCTAGGTATTTGGGGTGGATGAGTCTGGTCTCTGTAGAACATCGATGGGACCTCCAGGAGGGATCCTCTACTGGAGATGAAACACTGCAACTTAGTCACTTAAGGCCCAGGAGTTTCGGCCTAGCATACAGCATCAGCCCACAGCACTGGCATCCTGCTTGTCTCACTGTGTCTTTCCCAAGAGAGTGAGCCTGGCTCCTCCCTTCCTTTATAAAGCTTCCCCCAGAAGGCTGTGCGGTGCAGCAGTGCACCCTGGTATTCTCAAAGCACTATGGGCGATGAAGACTGCTCAACTTCCTGAAAGGAAAATAACATCAAAAGACATTCCATAGCCGCTGCAATGTGTCCTTTTGGCCACTAGATGGAGCCGAGTTCCTCTCAAATGTCAAGCAGCAGTCTTTTAGAACTTGTATAATGGAAGACCCCGCTACACACTCCCCCCACTTGAGAAACTTTGGTCCCCAAAGAGGACAACAGCATGTACTCCAGTGCATATGTTGGCAGTACACAAAAAAAAACATTAACATATGCATAACAGGGAATCATCTTCCTTTTCATAAGCAGAGTTCAAACTTAACAACTGCATATTACAACACAGGTTCGACATAGGAACCTCCCACCAATTGTCAGGGGAGGGAAGGTAATTCTGTTCACAGACCCCTGACACTTGAGTGGCTTGTACAGATGTGCCTGGGGGTGAGCTAGGGTTGTCCTCCACCAAATCTGCGGTGGAAGAACTAGGCTGATCAAGAGTTCGTTTGGAAGTAAAGATAGCCTCTTCTGAGCATTCACCCAATTGGTCATAGGTCAGTCTTTTGGGCGGGTGAATGACTCTTCTTTCCCTCTGTTCTTTGGGATGCACGATCTCAGAGGTACTAGGACCAGCCACTTCTGGGGATTCTTCAATGTCCTCCTCCTCATGTTCCAACACACAGGAATCTGATGCTTCAAGAGCGGTCAGTTCTTCTTCAGAGGAAGGTGCAACCTCCTCCTCAGGATCTTCATCATCAACTACTTCTTCTGGAAGCATGTGGAAAGGTATGAATTCGGGGGCTTCCGCCCGAAGGGTTCCTCTGTCAGCCAATTCGGATGAAGACAGGGAGGCAGGTGTGGGTTCTGGTAACTGAGACGACCACATCCAGTCAGGTACCTCCTCTTCATCTTCCAGATCTTCAGATGGAGAATTTCCCTCCCTCACATCTGGGAGTGTCGACTGAGATCTGGTGACTGGTCTGGACAGGCGAGAGGTCGAAGGGGTCTCTGGCGAGTCTACGACAGGAGGCATGCGAACTGCTTCAGAGAGAGGCAGTAAATGGTTCCTATGCCAAGTCTTCAATGGACCCACACTTCCTTCAGGCCGAATTTGATACACAGGGAGGTTTGGTAGTTGCTTGCAGATAACATAAGGTTGGGACTTCCAGCGGTCTGCCAACTTGTGTTTTCCCGGGACACCCAAGTTCCTCAACAATACCCTGTCCCCTGGTTGCAAGTCTTGGATCCGAACTTTTAAGTCGAAATTCCTTTTATTCCTCAGTCCACGTTGATCAGATGTGGCCTGAGCTTTATCATAGGCCGATTTCAGACTCTTCCGCAGTCGGTCCACATATCCCTTGTGCGATGCTGAAGAGGTGTGATCGGGCGAGATGCCAAAGGCCAAATCCACTGGCAATCGAGCCTCTCGTCCAAACATTAGACGATAAGGGGAATATCCAGTAGCATCACTGACAGTACTGTTGTAGGCATGCACAATGGCAGCTACATGTTTGCCCCAATGCTGTTTCTTCTCTGAGCTTAAAGTCCCCAACATGTCCAAAAGAGTCCTGTTAAATCTTTCCGGCTGGGCATCCCCTTGTGGATGGCAGGGAGTAGTTCTAGTCTTTTGGATGCCTAACAGATCTAACAGTCTCTTGATCAGTCTGCTTTCAAAGTCTCTTCCCTGATCTGAATGGAGGCGTTGTGGTAACCCATAGTGTACAAAGAACTTTTCTACAAGAACTTTGGCTACTGTAGAGGCCTTCTGATCCCTTGTTGGGAATGCTTGGGCGTATCTGGTAAAATGGTCTGTTACCACAAGGACATTCCCTTGGCCACTCAGATCAGGCTCTAGGCAAAGGAAATCAATGCACACCAGTTCCATGGGTCCCTGGCTTTGCAGATGGCCCATTGGGGCTGCTTGACGTGGCAGAGTCTTCCTTTGTATACATCGGACACAAGAATGACAGTATCCTTCAACTTCGGCCCTCATACAGGGCCAGTAGAACCTGTCTCTGACAAGCTGAAAAGTTCTTTCAGGTCCCAGATGGCCATGATTATCATGAAGAGCAGCCAGAACTCTCTCCCTGTATTTAGCTGGTAAGAACAGTTGCCACTTCTCCTCCAGATCTTCAGATGGGCCTCTTCGGTAGGCCACCCCTTCTCGGATCTGTAACCGGGTCCACTCTCTATGCAACAGACGGGCCCCCTGAGGAGAGTCGGTGAGAAGCAACTCAGGGCGCTGGATCTCCAAGGCTTCCAAAAGAAGTTTTCCCAGAGGGTCTTCCAGCTGCTCCTTCCTCAAGTCCCTTTTGGACAGCCGGGGTAAATCTTCCCCTTCAACCTGGGTCACCCTGCAATAGTATTTGGGTACTCCGACAGCCGAAACCCCAATCTCTTCGGCTCTTGATCCTCCTCTGGATCGAAGTTCAGTTCCCTGATATAGGGCACGCACCCCTTCTGGAGCCAAATGGGTCCATTCTTCATCAGGTTCGTGTGGTGCATGCAACCTTCTGGATAGGGCATCTGCATCCCTGTTCCCGATTCCTGGCCGATACTTCAGGCTGAAGTTGAAGCTAGAGAGGGCAGCCAACCATCTGTGTCCTGTTGCATCCAGCTTAGCTGTAGTCAACAGATAGGTAAGGGGATTATTATCCGTCTTGACAATGAATTCAGCTCCGTACAGGTAATCTTTCAGTTTGTCGACCACTGCCCACTTTAAGGCCAGGAATTCAAGTTTGTGGGTAGGATAATTCCTTTCAGCAGGTAGTAGACTCCTGCTCACGTAGGCTACGGGTCGCAGGTGGCCCCCATGTTCCTGGTAGAGTACCCCACCCAGCCCATCTCGGCTGGCATCGACATGTAGTTCATATGGTTTCGTGGGGTCTGCGTAGGCCAACACAGGGGCAGTGGTTAGATTCTTTTTCAACTGAATGAAAGCCCCTTCACATTCTGGGGTCCACTGATCCTGGATGGACTCCTTGGCCTTCCGGGGTCCCATGGTGGACTTCATTGGCTTGACCAGTTCAGGAACGTCATCTTCTTCGTTCTTTAGTAACTCATTGAGGGGTCGGGCAATCTTGGCGAACCCCTCTACAAACCTCCTGTAATAGGAGCAAAAACCCAGGAACGACCGAAGTTCGGTCACATTTGTAGGTCTCGGCCAGGAGGCGACAGCATCCAGCTTGTCCGGGTCGGTGGCCACCCCTTCTTCAGACACGATGTGGCCCAGGTAATGGACCGAGGACTGATAGAATTGGCACTTCTCAGGAGAAAGTTTCAGGCCTTCTTCATGTAGCCTCTTCAGGACCTTTTCCAACCTCTCCTCGTGTTCTTCCAAAGTTCTGCCAAACACGATAACATCATCCAAGTATACCAGTACCTCTATCAAATTCATATCTCCAACGGTCCTTTCCATCAGCCTTTGGAAGGTAGCAGGGGCCCCTGACAATCCCTGAGGCATGCGATTGAACTCAAAGAACCCCACAGGGGTGATGAAGGCTGTCTTCTCCCGATCTTCAGGGTGCATGGGGATCTGATAATACCCACTCTTTAAGTCCATCACACTGAACCACTTCGCCCCTGACAGGCTCTGTAGGGCGTCTTCGATTCGAGGAGTGGTATACTGGTCTGGGATGGTTCTTCTGTTCAGTGTTCGGTAGTCGATACAAAGCCTCAGAGATCCGTTTTTCTTCCGGACTACCACTATCGGAGAAGCATATGGGCTCCTGGATTCTCGAATAACCCCAGTCTTCTTGAGTTCCGCCAGCTGCTGACGTAGATCTTCTAAGTCACCTAAGGGAACTCGCCGGACTCTTTCTCGGAAAGGTTTGTCCTCACTCAGGCGGATCTTATGAGTGGCACTCCTGGCGCATCCCACGTCGAACTCAGCCCTAGAAAATATTCCTCGCCATCCAGCAAGTTGTGCCTTGGCTCTCTTCACCCATTCTGGTGGGAGGGCAGCGTTTCCAGAGCAGAGCTCTTCTATAACATCTTCACCCCTTCCCTCCTCTTTAAGATCAGATGGGACAACTGGGGTAGCCGGGTTAACTTGGCCCAACAGCACTCTGGCCGGTACCTTCACCGGTGTAGTAGAGGTGTTTCTGACACTCACTAAAACCCTTCCATGGTTTTTCTGTAACACCTTCAAAGGGATCACTTCAGGGATTACTTCTATCCCTCTCTCCTCTTCCTGTGGACCTGATTCAAAGATGATAAAAGGGCCCGGCTGTTTCCATGTGAGTTTAACGGAAGCTTTCAGACAAGCCACCTCTCCTGGCTGCAAGACCTTTTCCGTTCTGTCCAACTTCCAGAGTCTTCCAACTCCTTCTGCAGGAGTCTCTTGCTCCAATACTAATCGTTGATAGGCCTGCCGTAGCATGGGGTGAATCCTTGGCGCTGGAGCATCCTGTCCCTGGACCAGTTGTGTCAGGAGGCGCCTTACTAGGTCAGTGTTGGTCCCTACGATGAGAGAGCTTTTGTTGGCCCCTGGCGGACGAGGACAGACCACCGCTAGGGTGTCGAAGGTTTCAGCTTCACCAGCCACTGATGGGTCAAAGGTCAACTTGATTGGCAGATACCCGTCATAGGGAAAACTTTGAGTCCCGATACCCCATATCTCCAGATCTTCCAACTTCTGCAGAGGTAGATGGGTAAGGTGTTTATCATAGAAGTCTCTATACAGAAGAGTCACTTGGGCCCCAGTGTCAAGGAGGGCTCTTGTGTAAATTCCTTCTACCTGGACAGAGACTACAGGGGAAGGCCCGACCAAGTTAGTTGGGAATTCTCTTGAAGTGGCCTTGTTGTCTGATTCAGTTCTCTGCACCCAGGCTCTTTTCTTTTTTTTTCTTCTGGACTTCAGTCCCCTCTGGGCCCGGTGTGCATTGATTTTCCTTCTCTCAGTAGCCTGGAGTATAGAACTAGGGGCGTTGTACCTGGATCTGACTCCCTGACTCAGATTCCCTGAATCATTGAGTCTCTTGGATTCCCTTGAAACTGGCGGGCACCCGGTCGACTCCTTCACGGGTGCCCTCTGAAGTTTTTCCGCTGGCTTGCGAGGTTCTGAGGCGACATTTCCTGGGCTGGGACATACTCCTCTAACATGTCCTACTCCCCCACAGTTGAAACAAGTTAGCGATCTCCTAGGTCTCGGTTCCGGGTCTACTCTAAGGTTAGAAGGTTTATCCGGCTTCTCTGACACGTTCCCATCAGGTAGAGTAGATGCCTGACTAGTCAGGATGGACACCATTTCTATCAACTGGGACACCTGGGTCTTTAGGAGTTCAACTTGCGAGTCACTTTCTTTTGCACTTATCACTCTGACACGAGCAGTTGAGTCAAACTGCCGACTCTTCCTTTTGTTGTCTAACATGACCTCTTCTTCTCTGACCATTCGGATCAGGTCAGGGTATTCCAGAATGCCACCATCTTGGCGAGTTCGCAACAGTATGGCAATGGGATCTAAGGGTTGAGCCCCTCTCAGCACCTGCCGTGCACGAGTCTCATCTACCTTCCGGGGGTCTATCCCTTTCTTTATCAAGATCTGGTGGATGATCTTATCTAGGCGTCTAATAAATTCGGACAACTTCTCTTCCTCTTCTTGGTAACAGTGGTCTAACTGGTAAAGAAGTTCAGCCACGTTCTCCGTCCGACCAAATACATCTTGTAGAATGTCTAGATAATCCTGTGCAGTACAGTTCTTTTTGCTTAGCTTGAGATTACGTACGGCCTCTAGTGCAGGTCCCTTTAAACTTTCTGTGATTCTCTGTTTCTTGTGCTGTTCTGGTACCTCCCACTCTTCCAAAGCCTGAGTGGCGGTATCTAACCACTCTTCAAACCCATCTTCTGTCGAAGGCACAGGCTGTTTCCCAGAGAATGTCCTGAGCTTCCTATATTCAGTCATCAGATAGTTTGGGGAGTCCTTACTACATTTTGCTACGATTTCCCCGAGAACAGCACACAGTTCTGAGCTAAAGGTAGACAAAGGTGGTGACTCTGGACTCCCTTCTTGGACACCTTTTTCTTTGCTGGATCCCCCAGGAGTGGTGGATGAGGGACCTTCAGTAAGGACTTCTGGATGTATTAAGAAAAGTTCTGTTTGGTCAGTAGTCTTTACACTGGTTCCCTTAAAGTAATCAGGGACCCCCTTCCTCCACTCACACAATGCATACGTGTGTGGAACGGTGGTGTCTGTCTTTATGTCAGTCACCCAGAATTTCCTGTCTGTGGACAGTGCCCTTAAAACTGGGAGGAGTTTTTCCTCAGTCCAGACCTCTCCCTTGATTTCAACCACCAGGCCATTTTCCACTACGACATTCTCTTCCCTGCACCACTCGGCTGCAGCGGTAGGATCCATTTCTGCGTTGAGGGGGATTCTGTGGCTGAGAGGGTTGTGTTGCAGGACTGTAGATGATCCCGGACGAGCCCCCACGTGTAGCACCACCCCCGCAGGAGCTGCTGATTAGATTATTGGGTCTACGTCCTGCCTAACAACCCACAGAATTGGCTCGAACCCTCCCTAGGCACAACTGACCCAGAATAGGACTGGAATACCAAATGGCTACACAGATTGGAATATAACACTTCAATAAATAATAATGACCTGTTACCTCTCTCCAGCTGCAGTCCTTCTGGGTAATACAAGGTGACCACACACAAGCTTGCTTTTAAACAGGAAAGTTATTTACTGTGAATCAAATAAACAGTTTCGATACAGTAAAATATGACTTTGTAAAAGGATATACTAATTAATTAATCAAAGATAAGATAAATACTGTGATATCACTCCTCAAGGGCACATTAATTGTTTCAGGAAATGTCTCAGAGCCTATAGGACCGCCATCTTAATCACTATTATACTTTTGGAGATAAGGCTCAGCATTCAGTTAGACACAGTATCAGAATGTCAGACCTATCTGAGTCCGCTGTTTCTTCTCTATATCTTCGCTAGCAACGTTGGTGCACTCGCAATTTGTAATCCACATTGAGGATGGGTGATCAATAGAGAGAATGGCAGCAAACAGTTAGTAATCACCGCGGGGTGTCTGTGCAGGATTGCCGGTAAAACTTCTGTGAGAGATGTACTGGGCCACCTGGTATATTGCCTTCTACTACTCTAAGGCTAATCCTGACTAAAGTTACTTCTTTGATAGATAGAGTCAGTTTTTGGGCAGGTGCCCTCTCACCAACAGGACTGTCTCCCAGGAAGCCTCCGCTGCTGTCTCAGTCTCCGGCCTCTGTCACCAGCCGCGCTAGGTATTTGGGGTGGATGAGTCTGGTCTCTGTAGAACATCGATGGGACCTCCAGGAGGGATCCTCTACTGGAGATGAAACACTGCAACTTAGTCACTTAAGGCCCAGGAGTTTCGGCCTAGCATACAGCATCAGCCCACAGCACTGGCATCCTGCTTGTCTCACTGTGTCTTTCCCAAGAGAGTGAGCCTGGCTCCTCCCTTCCTTTATAAAGCTTCCCCCAGAAGGCTGTGCGGTGCAGCAGTGCACCCTGGTATTCTCAAAGCACTATGGGCGATGAAGACTGCTCAACTTCCTGAAAGGAAAATAACATCAAAAGACATTCCATAGCCGCTGCAATGTGTCCTTTTGGCCACTAGATGGAGCCGAGTTCCTCTCAAATGTCAAGCAGCAGTCTTTTAGAACTTGTATAATGGAAGACCCCGCTACATTAGGTATTTATCATCATTAACCATCTCCCTCCTGCACTGCAGAGACACGCGGGGAATGCGACTACCGAGAGGAATTCCGGCAATGCTGACACCTCAAAGCAAAGACATCTGCTGCCTCCCTTCTCACAGCTCTGGATTCTGTATTTCTAGGAAGAACGCACCTCCAGGGGGGGGGGGGACATGGGGGCAATGAGGGCCCCGGGGAGAAAATTCCTTATATCTGATAAAAGAGCGACTCCAGGTGCCGAGTATTGCGATTCTGCTGCTATCCAGGAAACTCTGCAATAGCGCTAAAGTCTATGAACGTTAAAGCGGTATTACGCTCAAAACCGAAAATATATTATTTATTTTTTTAGGCCCCTGCGACTTGTAAGTTGCGCGGTTTTGCCACAAATTTGACGGGACTTAAAGAATTGCCTGTGTAATCTTAAGATCCATGGAGCTCAAGTCGCATCAAAGTCGGAGCAAAGTAGTGCAGGGACTACCTTGAAGTCGCACAGATATGAACAATACTCATTGGAAATCCTGGAGTGCCACTTGTCATGCAACTTTGCAGTCCCAAGTCGCAGGACAAGTCGCACAAGTGTGGAAGGGGCCTTAGGCTTTATTCCCCTCTGTTTTCACCTGGTGATCTGGCCAGTAACACACCTCCTGTGTTAGAGCCCCCCCCCCCCCCCACTATGAAGGAAAGGAGCACTGGAGGGCACCTTTGGACAGCAGAATTGTCAGTCCTGGGGGGGGGGGGGTATTAGATGTACTAGCAGATTTAGGTGCACTAACTATTTAAAGTCAAACTCCAGTTAACACTGTATAAGCAGTTTTTTTTTTTTTTTTTTTAACCACTTGCTTACTGGTCAGTTTCACCCCCCTCCTGCCCAGGCCAATTTTCAGCTTTTAGCGCTGTCGCACTTTGAATGACAATCGTGCCGTCATGCAACACTGAACCCAAATTAGATTTTTATTTTATTTTTTGTTCACACAACAAAGAGCTTTCTTTTGGTGGTATTTAATCACTACTGGGGGGTTTTATTTTTTGCAAAACAAACATAAAATGACCGAAAATTTTGCAAAAAAAAAAAACGTTTTTCATATTTTGTTATACAATTTTGCAAACAGGTAATTTTTCTCCTTCACTGATGGACACTGACGAGGCAGTACTAGTGGGCACTGATGAGGCTGCACTGATAGGTGGCCTGGAGAGGTGGCACTCATAGGCGAGACTGATGGGTACTGATTGGTGGCACTGAAAGGCACTGGTAGGCAGCACTGGTAGGCAGCACTGGTAGGCAGCACTGATAGGCAGCACTGATAAGTGACACTGATGATGAGGCAGGGAGGGGCACTGATTAGCACAACAGGGCATAAGAGCCTTACATCAAAGGCCTCAGAGTTCCCCTCTTACACCGGGGTCCCCAGGGTATCCCCTTTACATCAGGGTCTCCAGAGTCCTCCCTTTACATCAGGGTCCCCAGAGTTCCCCCTTACATCAGGAACTCTAGAGTCCCACCCTTACACTAGGGTTCATGGAGCTCTCCCCCCTTACATCAGGGTCTTCAGAGTTCACCCTTACATCAGGGTCCCCAGAGCTTCCCCTTTACATCAGCATCCCCAGAGTTCCCTTTAAATCAGGATCCTCAGAGTCCCCCCTTACACCAGGGTCCATAGAGCTCTCCCCTTACATCAGAGTCCCCAGAGTCTCCCCTTTACATAAGGGTCCCCAGAGTTCCCCTTTACATCAGGATCCTCAGAGTCTCCCCCTTACAGCAGGGTCCATAGAATTCCCCCCTTACATCAGGATCCCCAGAGTCCCCTCTTTACATCAGGGTCCCCAGAGTCCCCTTTACGTCATGGTCCCCAGAGTTTCCCCTTTACATCAGGGTCTCCAGAGTTCCCCCTTACATTAGGATCCTCTGAGCCCTCCCCCCTTACACCAGGTTTCATAGAGCTTCCCCTTACATTAGGCTCCCCAGAGTTCAACCTTACACCAGGGTCCCCAGGGTCTCCCCTTTACATAAGGGTCCCCAGAGTCTCCCCCTTTACATCACGGTCTCCAGAGTTCCCCCTTACATCAGGATCCTCTGAGCCCTCCCCTCTTACACCAGGTTTCATAGAGCTTCCCCTTACATTAGACTCCCCAGAGTTCCCCCTTACACCAGGGTCCCCAGAGTCTCCCCTTTACATCAGGGTTCCCAGAGTCCTCCCTTTACATCAGGGTCCCCAGAATTCTCCCTTACATCAGGATCCTCATAATTCCCCCCTTACATCAGGTTCCATAGAACTCCCCCCCCCCCCTTACATCAGGGTCTCCCGAGTTCACCCTTACATGAGGGTCCCCAGAGCTTCCCCTTTACATCAGCATCCCCAGAGTTCCCTTTAAATCAGGATCCTCAGAGTCCCCCCTTTCACCAGGGTCCATAGAGCTCTCCCCTTACATCAGAGTCCCCAGAGTCTCGCCTTTACATAAGGGTCCCCAGAGTTCCCCTTTACATCAGGATCCTCAGAGTCTCCCCCTTACAGCAGGGTCCATAGAATTCCCCCCTTACATCAGGATCCCCAGAGTTCCCTCTTTACATCAGGGTCCCCAGAGTCCCCTTTACGTCATGGTCCCCAGAGTTTCCCCTTTACATCGGGGTCTCCAGAGTTCCCCCTTACATTAGGATCCTCTGAGCCCTCCCCCTTACACCAGGTTTCATAGAGCTTCCCCTTACATTAGGCTCCCCAGAGTTCAACCTTACACCAGGGTCCCCAGAGTCTCCCCTTTACATAAGGGTCCCCAGAGTCTCCCCCTTTACATCACGGTCTCCAGAGTTCCCCCTTACATCAGGATCCTCTGAGCCCTCCCCTCTTACACCAGGTTTCATAGAGCTTCCCCTCACATTAGACTCCCCAGAGTTCCCCCTTACACCAGGGTCCCCAGAGTCTCCCCTTTACATCAGGGTTCCCAGAGTCCTCCCTTTACATCAGGGTCCCCAGAATTCTCCCTTACATCAGGATCCTCAAAATTCCCCCCTTACACCAGGTTCCATAGAACTCGCCCCCCCCCCCCCATTAGGGTCCACAGAGCCCCTATCCTCAGAAAGAACCTTGGAATCTATAGTCTGATCACTTAAAATGTTTCTAAACCCCCTAAAAAAATGTTTTCTATTTTCAGACTTTTGTTTCTTTATTTTCACCTGGTGATCCTGCCAGTAACACTTCCTGTCCTTGGGTGACAACGCTCACTCACTGTACTGTATCTCTGGGGGGGGGGGGGCACTGAATCTGGAGCACAGCAAGGCGTGTCATCTGCATTGCCTCAAGTTGCAGTGGATGTGCCTTGCAGCAACATGGAGGTGTCAGCCTGGCCTTCTTCCCGACATCTGTGAGATGAGGGGATTGTACACTACGCTGCACATGTGAGGCAGTCAGTATACTGGTATGAAAAAATAAGGAGCAGTCAGGAAGGGCTCATTCACACTTGCAGTTGGGGGCAGTAAAAACAGTTGGGTGGGCTGCATTTTTACCACCCTCCCCCTTTAAAAGCTGCAAAGTCAGCCTGGGGGTGTACACATGTTACAGCTGTGATGCTTGGCTTCCTGACAGCATAAGAAATTACCCCCCGACGCAATTAGCAGTGGTACTGCCTGCCAAATGGGACCTATTCAGATGGATGGGGCTACACCACAACCGCCCTGCAATCGTGTCCAATGCATGTGTGAATTGCAGTGGTGCAGCATTTACAGGATTAAAACAGCCTCCGAAAAGGAATTCACCATAGATCGCTTTTCAGAGGGACGGCAAATTGTGCTGCACATCTTGACTTAGCCTGGCGGGGAACACAGTACTGTCACCAGGGGCGTACCTAGACCATTTGGCACCCGGGGCGGATCTGATATCTGGCACCCCCCCCCCCAACTTTAAAATGTAAAAACACAATTTGCGCGGTTGTGCGATGCTGTACCCAAATTAAATTGATGTCCTTTTTTTCCCCACAAATAGAGCTTTCTTTTGGTGGTATTTGATCACCTGTGCGATTTTTTATTTTTGAAAACAAAAAAAAACAATATTTTTCACATTCTGCTATATAACATTCCCCGAAAAAAAAATTTGTTTTCTGCTACATATGTTTGGTTAAAAAAAAAACCACAATAAGCGTATTTTGATTGGTTTGCGAAAAAGTTATTGCGTTTACTAACTAGGGGAAAGATTTCTGTCATTTTTTTTTACTAGTAATGGTGGCGATCTGCGATTTTTTTTGTGGGACTGCGACATTGCGGTGGACAGATCGGACCCTTGACTGACATTTTTGACACTTTTGGGGGTACCAGTGACATTACTACAGTAATTAGTGCTATATATATGCACTGTTACTGTAAAAATGACACTGGCAGAGAAGGGGTTAACACTGTTGGTGATCAAGGGGTTAAATGTGACCCTAGGGGTGTGTTTCTAACTGTATGGGGGTTGAACTTGTGAAATGATCATAGAGACCTGTGATCCTATATAGAAGGATCACAGGCGCTCTATGATCATTCCAGGGAGAAGAACGGTCGGCTGTGTTTACAACATCCGACCGTTCTTCTCTCTCAGTGGGGAACGATCGATGGTGTCAGGCAGCAATCGGAGCCACCTGAAACCCCCATCGGCTTCCCCAATGACGATCGGGAGCGGGACCACGCCACCTATCGGCATTCAGGCGAGCGACATATACTTACGTATACGTACGTAAATATACTGTAGGCACTTGGCAAGTGGTTAAGTATACAGCATGTATATAGGAGCAACGAAGGGCCAACAACTGAAGTGGGTTTCATTAAAATAGCACGGTGTACTGTGACAAGCCATGTTGCAGATATAAAAAAACAGGAGGACTGCCTTACCAGAAATACTGCCATTTAGGAGGTATGTAGTATGCAGAGTCAAGTGTATATTTTCTGGGGGGTTAGTGAACAGAGGTATTCAAGCTGTATAAGTAGTTTTATTTTATGTACTGCTATTATATGGTGCCCAGAATCAAGTGAGGCTGGAAGAATCCATTAGGCAGATGATCAGATCTCCACACACAGCACCCCCCCCCCCTCCCCCCGATGGTAGTGCCCAGACAGACTGGTGTGTCCTCTCTCTCTCAGATCCCCTCGGTCAGTCGGGACCTGGGCTAGTGGGCTGGCCAGGAGGAAGAAGACACCCAGGGCAGTGATTTTTATCAGGGACAGTCACAGACAGGAAGAAGACTCTTGCAGACAGTTGCGGCCAGAGGAGGACCGAGGAGGACATAATAATTACACTTACATCATCACAGATTGACAGAGGACACTTACCTGCAGGCTGCAGCGAGGAGGAGATGGGTGGAGCAACGTCACGTTCTTGGCGCGGAGGAGGAGGAATTTAAACCCTCCTCCGCTGTGAATGCTGGGCATTCCCTGTGTGCCTGACGTCACTGGTTGCTAGACGCCAAGCGGCAGTCAGAAAGCAACCAGTGGAGGAAGCAGGCAGCGTGCATTTCATTCTGGGACACTGTTTTGTCCCGGAATGAAACTGCCTTCTCATCTGTCATGCTATAAGCAGCAGCGGCCGGCCCGGCACCAGTTTGTCTCTGACACCCCCCCATTTGCCTGACCCAGACAGTGACACCCCCCCAGTGAATGGCACCCGGGGCGGACCGCACCCCCGCCCCCCCTATTGGTACGCCACGGACTGTCACTGGGAGGGGTGAATCCACCATTGCGCACAAAATTCCATGCGCGGTTTACACTTTATTCAATCCAGACATACATTAACCGGTTCTCGACCGTCCGCCGCAGTTTTACTGCGGCAGGCTGGCTCTCCTGCGCGAACTGACGCAGCTCTAAGTCGGTTCTGTGCAGGGTGCAAGGGGGGCGAGCGCGTGCTCCCGGGTGCGCGCTCCCAACCCACTAGGCCAGGGGTGATGCCGATCCACGGGGCCGGCGCCTGTGATTGCCGCCAGGCACCTGCGATCGCTAGCTGCTAAGAGAGAAGGACGGTCTGCTATTATAAGCACAGCCGACCGTTCTTCTTTCTGAAATGATCACAGAGTGCCTGCGATCCTTCTATATAGGATAACAGGTCTCTATGGTCATTTCACAAGCCCCTCCCCCATACAGTTAGAAAACATCCCCATGGCTCACAATTAACCCTTTGATCACCCATCGGGTTAACCCCTTCCCTGCCAGTGTCATTAGTACAGTGACAGTGCATATGTATAGCACTGATTACTATAGTAATGTCACTGGTAACCCCAAAAGTGTCATAAATGTCAGTCAAGCGTCCGATCTGTCCACCGCAAAGTCGCAAATATAAATAAATAAATAAATAAATAAATAATGACATAAATCTTTCCCGTAGTTTGTAGACGCGAAACATTTTGCGCAAACCAATCAAAATACGCTTATTGGGATTTTTTTTTTTAACAAAAATATGTAGCAGAAAACAAATTGGCCTAAAAGGATGAAAAATTTCTTTTTATTGGGAATGTTATATAGCAGAAAGTGAAAAATATTGTTTTTCCTCCAGAATTGTCGCTCTTTTTTTGTTTATAGCGCATAATAAAAAAATTGCAGAGGTGATGAAATACCATCAAAAGAAAGCTCTGTTTGTGGGAAAAAAAGACATCCATTTTATTTGGGTACAGCGTCGCACGACCGCGCAATTGTCTGTTAAAATAACGCAGCGTCGAATCGCAAAAAATGGCCTGGTCATTAAGGGGGCAGATCCTTCCGGGCCAGATTGGGTTAAAGCACTACAGAAGTCATATTATTTTTGTTGCAAGTTATGGGAGCAACTGACCTGCCTGTGAAGACCTTTTGTTTTGTATTTATCATTTTCCCTGCATTTTTACCTTATCATCAGTCATGGTCATAGTAAATAAATACTTTTTTTCCTATGATCCTCATATCCATCTAGTGGCCATATTGATCCATTGACCAAACAACTCTATTGTTTATGAATGAATAACCTTCGACCTGCAGAAAATACAGCCTGAGAACATTACATTTTTTCCCTATTTACACAGAACGGATGAACCAGCAGTTTCCCTGGATGAATTTGTAATTATAATTATATATAAACAGCTTAGTGTTCTCTCCGTCTCTTTACTAGGCAAAGAAGGAAAAGGAAATGTTTTTCCAAACGCTCCTCCATAGGGTAGATAAATATACAGACACATGGTACTTACTGGGCCTTGGTTAGTTTTAGGATGTGATCTTTGTCTTGGATCCGGACCATGTAGTTAACCTGGTTCTCATAGAGCACCTAGAAAATGGGAATCTCTATTAATGCTGAGTTTAATTAGGAGAAGGTCAGAGACTGCAGACATAATACGGGAGATATTCAAAGACTGCAGACATAGTACAGGAGATGGTCAGAGACTGCAGACATAGTACAGGAGATGGTCGGAGACTGCAGACATAGTACAGGAGATGGTCAGAGACTGCAGACATGCTACAGGAGATGGTCAGAGACTGCAGACATGCTACAGGAGATGGTCAGAGACTGCAGACATAGTACAGGAGATGGTCAGAGACTGCAGACATAATACAGGAGATGGTCAGAGACTGCAGACATGCTACAGGAGATGGTCAGAGACTGCAGACATACTACAGGAGATGGTCAGAGACTGCAGACATACTACAGGAGATGGTCAGAGACTGCAGACATACTACAGGAGATGGCCAGAGGCTGCATAAATATTACAGGAGATGGTCAGAGACTGCAGACATACTACAGGAGATAGTCAGAGACTGCAGACATAGTACAGGAGATGGTCAGAGACTGCAGACATAATACAGGAGATGGTCAGAGACTGCAGACATGCTACAGGAGATGGTCAGAGACTGCAGACATACTACAGGAGATGGTCAGAGACTGCAGACATACTACAGGAGATGGTCAGAGACTGCAGACATACTACAGGAGATGGCCAGAGGCTGCATAAATATTACAGGAGATGGTCAGAGACTGCAGACATACTACAGGAGATGGTCAGAGACTGCAGACATACTACAGGAGATGGTCAGAGACTGCAGACATACTACAGTAGATGGTCAGAGACTGCAGACATAGCACAGGAGATGGTCAGAGACTGCAGACATAGCACAGGAGATGGTCAGAGACTGCAGACATACTACAGGAGATGGTCAGAGACTGCAGACATAGTACAGGAGATGGTCAGGTCAGAGACTGCAGACATGGTACAGGAGATGGTCAGAGACTGCAGACATACTACAGGAGATGGTCAGAGACTGCAGACATACTACAGGAGATGGCCAGAGGCTGCATAAATATTACAGGAGATGGTCAGAGACTGCAGACATACTACAGGAGATGGTCAGAGACTGCAGACATACTACAGGAGATAGTCAGTGACTGCAGACATACTACAGGAGATAGTCAGTGACTGCAGACATACTACAGGAGATGGTCAGAGACTGCAGACATACTACAGTAGATGGTCAGAGACTGCAGACATAGCACAGGAGATGGTCAGAGACTGCAGACATACTACAGGAGATAGTCAGAGACTGCAGACATAGTACAGGAGATGGTCAGGTCAGAGACTGCAGACATGGTACAGGAGATGGTCAGAGACTGCAGACATACTACAGGAGATGGCCAAAGACTGCAGACATACTACAGGAGATGGTCAGAGACTGCAGACATACTACAGGAGATGGCCAAAGACTGCAGACATACTACAGGAGATGGTCAGAGACTGCAGACATACTACAGGAGATGGTCAGAGACTACAGACACATTACAGGAGATGGCCAGAGGCTGCATAAATATTACAGGAGATGGTCAGAGACTGCAGACATGCTACAGGAGATGGTCAGAGACTGCATAAATATTACAGGAGATAGTCAGTGACTGCAGACATACTACAGGAGATGGTCAGAGACTGCATAAATATTACAGGAGATAGTCAGTGACTGCAGACATACTACAGGAGATGGTCAGAGACTGCATAAATATTACAGGAGATAGTCAGTGACTGCAGACATACTACAGGAGATGGTCAGAGACTGCAGACATAGCACAGGAGATGGTCAGAGACTGCAGACATACTACAGGAGATGGTCAGAGACTGCAGACATACTACAGTAGATGGTGAGAGACTGCAGACATAGCACAGGAGATGGTCAGAGACTGCAGACATGCTACAGTGGATGGTCAGAGACTGCAGACATACTACAGGAGATGGTCAGAGACTGCAGACATACTACAGGAGATGGTCAGAGACTGCAGACATACTACAGGAGATGGTCAGAGACTGCAGACATAGCACAGTAGATGGTCAGAGACTGCAGACATAGCACAGGAGATGGTCAGAGACTGCAGACATGCTACAGTGGATGGTCAGTGACTGCAGACATACTACAGGAGATGGTCAGAGACTGCAGACATAGCACAGGAGATGGTCAGAGACTGCAGACATACTACAGGAGATGGTCAGAGACTGCAGACATACTACAGTAGATGGTCAGAGACTGCAGACATAGCACAGGAGATGGTCAGAGACTGCAGACATAGTACAGGAGATGGTCGGAGACTGCAGACATAGTACAGGAGATGGTCGGAGACTGCAGACATACTACAGGAGATGGTCAGAGACTGCAGACATACTACAGGAGATGGTCAGAGACTGCAGACATACTACAGGAGATGGTCAGAGACTGCAGACATAGCACAGGAGATGGTCAGAGACTGCAGACATAGCACAGGAGATGGTCAGAGACTGCAGACATACTACAGGAGATGGTCAGAGACTGCAGACATACTACAGTAGATGGTCAGAGACTGCAGACATAGCACAGGAGATGGTCAGAGACTGCAGACATACTACAGTAGATGGTCAGAGACTGCAGACATAGCACAGGAGACGGTCAGAGACTGCAGACATGCTACAGTGGATGGTCAGAGACTGCAGACATACTACAGGAGATGGTCAGAGACTGCAGACATACTACAGGAGATGGTCAGAGACTGCAGACATAGTACAGGAGATGGTCAGAGACTGCAGACATACTACAGGAGATGGTCAGAGACTGCAGACATACTACAGGAGATGGTCAGAGACTGCAGACATAGTACAGGAGATGGTCAGAGACTGCAGACACACTACAGGAGATGGTCAGAGACTGCAGACATGTACAGGAGATGGTCAGAGACTGCAGACATGTACAGGAGATGGTCAGAGACTGCAGACATGTACAGGAGATGGTCAGAGACTGCAGACATACTACAGGAGATGGTCAGAGACTGCAGACATACTACAGGAGATGGTCAGAGACTGCAGACATGTACAGGAGATGGTCAGAGACTGCAGACATAGTACAGGAGATGGTCAGAGACTGCAGACATACTACAGGAGATGGTCAGAGACTGCAGACATACTACAGGAGATGGTCAGAGACTGCAGACATACTACAGGAGATGGTCAGAGACTGCAGACATACTACAGGAGATGGTCAGAGACTGCAGACATGTACAGGAGATGGTCAGAGACTGCAGACATGTACAGGAGATGGTCAGAGACTGCAGACATAGTACAGTAGATGGTCAGAGACTGCAGACATAGTACAAGAGATGGTCAGAGACTGCAGACATGTACAGGAGATGGTCAGAGACTGCAGACATGTACAGAAGATGGTCAGAGACTGCAGACATGTACAGGAGATGGTCAGAGACTGCAGACATAGTACAGGAGATGGTCAGAGACTGCAGACATGTACAGGAGATGGTCAGAGACTGCAGACATGTACAGGAGATGGTCAGAGACTGCAGACATAGTACAGGAGATGGTCAGAGACTGCAGACATGTACAGAAGATGGTCAGAGACTGCAGACATGTACAGGAGATGGTCAGAGACTGCAGACATAGTACAGGAGATGGTCAGAGACTGCAGAGATACTACAGGAGATGAGAAAAGGGAAGAGAAACCTGTGCTAAATTTGAAAGGACTGTCACTGTTCATCACAACGTGAAAAATGTGTTAAGTCTAAACCCACAGCGCAAAACCCAAATGCAATAATCCAACCTTATTAAAATGCTTACAAAGGCACCAGATGTGCCGAAAAAATATAAAGTGCTGAGTGTGTGAATAAATATGGTAAATCCACCTTACATTGATTTCATAAAAACATTAAAAATCTTAAACATCCAATGTGCAATCAATAGTCCGAACATAATAAAACAAGCAAATAACCAGTGAAAAGTCCTCAGTTGAATAAAGGAAGAGCAAAAGTGCTTGTGTGCTCAAAAAATAAGTTAGTAAGGTAACAAGCATGTAGCCAGTGAAGGTTCCTTGATATTCCTTAGATTCAAAGTGTAGCCCCCTCCTAGGTAGGTGCTAGTAGTGAGTATAGTTTCGAGCTCTGTCTGCCTATCAGAGGGGCTGCAGGTAAATCTATATTGCTCTCTGCCTACCACAGAGCAGGATCTGTTAGTGAGGTCTGCTCATTGTGCTCAGGATGCAACTCGTTCTGTCTAGAGAGTGTTTCACACTGGTCCAGTAAGGAGGCATGTTGGGCAGTGGGAGGAAACCTGACGAATGGGTGCATAGGCTTTGATACAGTCCCGGTGATTGGCAGAGGGCAGGTCGCCTCAGTGCATGCTGGGATACTGTATAAAAGCCAGGAGCACATGTGCTGAGGGGTCTTTCGTTGAAAAGGCGGAGTCCCAGGATGAGGGGGGTGGTCGCAGGAGGTCGTCCTGAGGGCCAGGGGACCTGAACCCAGAGGTCCAGGGACGCTGACTGAGAGAGGAGAAACTGGAGACCCTGGGGCTGCAGTATTGTGAGTGCAGGGACTCGAGTCAAGGGGCCTGACCTGAGGGGGGGGGGCCACCCCTGCTCGTAGGATAGTCAGTGGACGGGTTTCAGCAGAAATAGGATGATAGTGAGAGTGTCCTGAAGATAAATTAAGAGATTGTCCACTAAGTCGTCTTGAGAGGAAGCAAGAGACTTGATCCCTATTCATCTGAAGTGGCAGGATGAATTCAGAGCCTGGCTGTTCCATACCTAAATGTGAAGTAGAGAAGATAGAAATCCTCAGATATTGTGAATGAATAGTTAACCACTTTAAGACCGGAAGGATTTTCCTCCTTAATGACCAGGCCATATTTTGCGATTCGACACTGCGTTATTTTAACAGACAATTGCGCGGTCGTGCGACGCTGTACCCAAATAAGATTGATGTCCTTTTTTTCCCACAAACAGAGCTTTCTTTTGGTGATATTTGATCACCTGTGCGATTTTTATTTTTGGCGCTATAAACAACAATTTTGAAAAAAAAAACAATATTTTTCACATTCTGCTATATGACATTCCCAAAAAAAAAATTAAAAATCTAAATTTTTTAACATTTCGGGCCAATTTGTTTTCTGTTACATATTTTGGTAAAAAAAAATCGCAATAAGTGTATTTTGATTGGTTTGCGCAAAAGTTATCGCTTCTACTAACTACGGGAAAGATTTATGTCATTTTAATTGTTTTTTTTGTTTTTTTACTAGTAATGGCGGCGATCTGCAATTTTTTGCGGACAGATCGGACCCCTAACTGACATTTTTGACACTTTTGGGGGAGACCAGTGACATTACTACAGTAATCAGTGATAAAAATATTCACTGTTACTGTAATAATGACACTGGCTGGGAAGGGGTTAACCCTGTGGGTGATCAAGGGGTTAAATGTGAGTCTAGGGGAGTGATTACTAACTGTGAGGGTGGGGCTTATGGAATGACCATAGAGACCAGTGATCCTATATAGAAGGATCACGGGGGCTCTGGAATCATTCCAGGGAGAAGAACGGTCAGCTGTGTTTACAACAGCCGACCGTCCTTCTCTCTCAGCGGGAAGCGATCGCGGGTGTCAGGCGGAAATCGGAGCCCCCTGCCCCGTGCATCGGAGTCCTTGCTGCTGAGAGGGGGAGGGAGTGCGCCGGCGGCGGCGCGAGCGCGCCCCCTAGCTTCCCGCGTGCGACCGATGTAGGTCTACATCGGTTTGCCCAGGAGAGCCACCCCGCCGCAGTAAAAAGGCGGCTGGTGGTCGGGAAGCGGTTAAATTGGAGTATCCCACCATTTCCTTCTCCTATCCCAATTACAAAATAAACAACAAAAACAACCCAAATACCTCTGGACTGTTTAATGAAGTGAAGAGCCAATAGGAATGTTAGAATTGCATTTGCTTGCAGCCCATGTGTTGGTAACCAGGGGGGCCCGCGCAGAGTGGATATTCAGCAGTCCCTACAGGGGGCAGTGCTACACAAGAATAGTGTAATAAGTCCCTTTAATAAAATTGTGTACATAAAGCAAATACACTTACAACGTTGTAGTTGCTCGGGAAAATGGACATCAGCGGGGGCAGATACTGTGTGCTACTAGTCCAAAAAGTCCAGCGCCGGGACCTGCACTCCGTGTGTGCGTTCCAAATTGCATCCCCATGGGCACCCGGAAATGACGAACTGAGAAACTCTGAAACCGGAAACCAAGTCGACGCGTTTCGTCCCTCCCACAGGGCGTTCTCAAAGACAGCAGTTTCCAGTTCAAACATAAAGTCAATGATTACATGGTGCTCTCTGATGTTGGTAAAGAGGTAAAAATATAGAAAGTAAAAAATGGGTAGAAAAATATAAAAAAGGATGAGGTGGAAGGGGGGAGGGGGCCCACGAAAAGCAGTTTCCAGTTCCCCAGTAGGTATAAATAGCCATATGTGGAAAAACAACGACTCACATGACTTCCTGTTCTCTGTTGACCGCCCTGTGGGAGTGACAGAACGCGTCTTCAGGACACTCTCACTAGCATCCTCTTTCTGCTCTTTCTCCTGACACCCATCCACTGATTATCCTATGAGCAGGGGTGGCCCCCCTCAGGTCAGGCCCCTTGACACAAGTCCCTGTACTCAGGATACTGTGGTCCCAGGGTCTCCAGTGTCTCCCCTCTCAGTCAGCTTCCCTGGACCTCTGGGTTCAGCTCCTCTCAATGGCTCCTCTGGTCTTCAGGACGACCTCCTGCGACCATCCCCCTCCCTCCGGGACTCCGCCTTTTCAACGAAAGACCCCTCAGCACATGTGCTCCTGGATTTTATACAGTATCCCAGCAGGCACCGAGACGACCTGCCCTCTGCCAGTAATCAGGACTGTATCAAAGCCTATGCATCTGTTCGTCAGGTTTCCTTCCACTGTCCAACATGCCTCCCTATTGGACCAGCGCGAAGCACTCTCTAGACTGAATGAATCGCATACTGAGCACAATGATCAGACCTCACTAACAGATCCTGCTCTCTGGTAGGCAGAAAGCAATATCGATTTACCTGCAGCCCCTCTGATAGGCAGACAGAGCCAGAAACTATACTCTCTCACTAGCACCTACCTAGGAGGGGCTACACTTGGATCTCTCTCCTTTATAAACCGTAGCCCCCATAGGGACCCTTAGGAGCAGCACCTGGATAACTTACCAGTTACAGCCTGCTAGACCCACATGCCATTAGGCTAAGGGGTCCACATTATCTGGTAAGTGTGCTTGCTGCTGGGGAGTGGAGTATTGTACACTGCATGGAACATCCAACGTTTCAGCACTTTGGAATGGAAGCACTTTGAATATAAGGAATATCAAGGAATCTTCACTGGCTACATGCTTGTCACCTTATTAACTTAGAATATATTAGAATTTAATAGAAAAATATAAACAAATAGAACAAATTAGAAATAAATAGTGTAAAACAGAACAAAATATGAATTGAAAATAAAAGAACAGAATAAAATAGAATAGAAAATAAAGGAGTAGAATGAAAAAATAAAATTGAATAGAAAGAATATAACCATCTCTCGAAAATTCAAATTTCAAATAGAATAAATTCAAATTTGAATAGAATACAAAAGAATAGAAAAATAAACAATAGAATAGAATAAATAGAAAATAGTAAGAAAATAGAACGATTATAACCTTACAAAATTTTAATTTCGAATAGAATAAATTCAGATTCAAATGAAATAAATTTGAATTTGAATAGAAAATAAAAGAATAGCATGGAATATTAAAAAAAAACTAGAATAGAAAAAAAATAGAATAGAATAGTCTAGAATAGAAATAATATAACCATTTCTCAAAATTAAAATTAAAATAAATCAGAATAGATAAGAATAGAATAGAATAATAAATAAATAAAAGAAGAGAATAGAATAAAATAAAATAGAATTGAATAGACAAAAACAATAAATAAGAAAGAATATGACCATCTTCTGAAGTTCAAATTTCGAATAGAATAAATTCAAATAGAATAGAAAAAGACAGAATAGAATAGAAAATAATAGAATAGAAAATAAAATAATAGAATAGAAAATAATAGAATAGAAAAACAATAAAATAGAATAGAAAGAATATAACAATACAACCATCTCCCTAATTCGAATTTCAAATAGAATAATTTTGAATTTGAATAGAAAAGAACAGCATAGAATAGAAAATAAAGGAATAGAATGAAAAAATAAAAAATACAATTGAATAGAAAGAATATAACCATCTCCCGAAAATTAGAATTTCAAATAGAATAAATTTAAATTTGAATAGAATACAAAAGAATAGAAAATTAAACAATAGAATAGAATAAATAGAAAATAGTAAGAAAATAGAACGATTATAACCTTACAAAATTCAAATTTTGAATAGAATAAATTCAGATTCGAATGAAATAAATTTGAATTTGAATTGAATAGAAAATAAAAGAATAGAATGGAATATTTAAAAAAAAACAATAGAATAGAATAGTCTAGAATAGAAATAATATAACCATTTCTCAAAATTCAAATAAAATAAATCAGAATAGATTAGAATAGAACAAAATAAAAAAAAAACTAAAATAAAAGAAGAGAATAGAATAAAAAAAAAATTGAATAGAAAAAAACAATAAAATAGAAAGAATATGACCATCTTCTGAAGTTCAAATTTCAAATAGAATAAATTCAAATAGAATAGAAAAAGAGAGAATAGAATAGAAAATAATAGAATAGAAAATAAAATAACAGAATAGAAAAGAATAGAATAGAAAAACAATAAAATAGAATAGAAAGAATATAACAATACAACCATCTCCCTAAATTTGAATTTCAAATAGAATACATTTGAATTTGAACAGAATAGAAAAGAAAAGACTAGAATAGAAAAAAAAGAATAGAATAGCATAGAAGAAACAATAGAATACATTAGAAAGAATAGAACCATCTTCCAAAATTCAAATTTCAAATACAATAAGTTTGATTTTGAATGGAATTTGATTCCAATTCGAATGGATTTTGAATTGTTTAAAATTTTTTCGAATTTGATTGAATTGAGTTAAATTTGACCAAAATCATTAAACTTGAATCGATTTGAATTCCAATAAACTAAACAAATTTCCGAATATGAATTTAACTAAACACATTTATGTAAATAACGAATAGAAACAAAACAAATGTTTTTGGTTCTGCCCATTCAATGTTTTACATCATTATATTCTCAGTAAGAAATCCCTCTCGCCGATCTCCTCTCCCCTCTCCATTCTTCTGATGAGATCCTCCTCACCTTGTGTGCGCCGGGCGCTCCGGGACGTTTTTCGGCATCCCGGCCGTCTGATATTTCCTGTCCCGATGTGCGGGGGATGGCTGCAGGAAACCGGCACAAAGGGAAAAAAAATCAGCAAAATCTCCTCCCACAATCTAATTTCAGTTTATTTTTAACATTTTACATACATTCACATTTGTGCATTGCGGCAACAAGCGCAAAATCGTGCTCCACGCAGAAACGTGCTGCCCTTTTGCAAACACTCAGTGGTGTCTTCTGTATAATTTCAATTTATTTTTAACATTTTACATAGAATATGTTTATATGTGTGCACTGCAGAGATGTGCGCAAAATCATGTGCTTTTGCGCACCACACAGAAACTCATTGCCCTCTGAAAGACACTCGGTAGTGCCATCTGTCTAATTTCAGTTTATTTTTAACATTTTACATAGGCTACATTTATTTGTGTGCACTGCAGAGACTATTTTTAACATTATACATAGAATGCGTTCAAATGTGTGCGTTGCAGAGATATGCGCAAAATCATGTACTTTTGCGCACCACACGGAAACTCACTGTCCTTTCACAGACACGCGGCAGTGCCATCTGTGGGATTTCAGTTTATTTTTAACATTTTACATAGACACGTTTAAATGTATGCGCTGCAGAGATATGCGCAAAATCATGTGGTTTTGCGCACCACACAGAAATGCGTTGCCTTTTTGAAAACACTCAGTGGTGTCTTCTGTATACTTTTAGTTTATTTTTAACATTTTACATAGAATAAGTTTATATGTATGCGCTGCAGAGATATGCGCAAAATCATGTGCTTTTGCGCACCACACAGAAACTCATTGCCCTTTCACAGACACGCAGTGGTGCCATCTGTCTAATTTAAGTTTCTTTTTAACATTTTACATAGGCTACGCTTATATGTGTGCACTGCAGAGACTATTTTTAACATTTTACATAAAATATGTTCAACTGTGTGCGTTGCAGATATATGCGCAAAATCATGTGCTTTTGCGCACTGCACAGAAACTCACTGTCCTTTCACAGACACGCGGCAGTGCCATCTGTCGAATTTCAGTTTATTTCTAACATTTTACATAGACACGTTTAAATGTATGCGCTGCAGAGATATGCGCAAAATCACGTGCTTTTGTGCACCACACTGAAACTCATTGCCCTCTCAAAGACATGCGGTGGTGCCATCTGTCTAATTTCAGTTTATTTATAACATTTTACATAGGTTACATTCATATGTGTTCGCTGCCGAGACTATTTTTAACATTTTACATAGAATGCGTTCAAATGTGTGCATTGCAGAGATATGCGCAAAATCATGTGCTTTTGCGCACCACTGAGAAACTCATTGCCCTTTCACAGACATAGGGGCGGTGCCATCTGTCTAATTTCAGTTTATTTTTAACGTAGGCTTCATTTTTTTTTTTGGCTACATTTAAATGTGTGTGCTGCAGAGACAGGCGCAAAATCATGTACTTTTGCGCACCACTGAGAAACTCATTGCCCTTTCACAGACACAGGGGCGGTGCCATCTATCTACTTTCAGTTTATTTTTAACATAGGCTACATTTAAATGTGTGTGCTGCAGAGACAGGCGCAAAATCATGTGCTTTTGCACACCACACAGAAACGCGTTGCAGATGCATAGTGATGCCATTAATTCTTAAGGCTCTATTTACACGGTGCAGGCTTGATAACGCGCACGTGTGTCCATGCATTTTCCACATGTTCCCATATAGAGCGGCCATACGCATGAGAAATGCGCAAACAAAGCCTCTGACCTTTTTTTGCAAAATTGCACTGCCCTGGAAATGCATGTGTTAGCAGGTAGGTGGGGATAGCACTAAGAATTAATGGCGACGCTGGGTGTCTGCAGCGCATTTCTGTATACGTTGGGAAAGGGATTGATTTTGCGCACGTTCCCACAATGCACAAAGTGGGCCTAATGGCACCCCCAGACATCTTTCTCAAAAGGGTCAGGGACTCCATTTGAGTGTTTCTCGCATGTTGGGAAGCCCATTGAAGTGATTGCGCTATCCTACACGGGACATGCGTAAATGCGCAGAACTGCATGCGCATTCTGATGGTGAGCCCCAAACCTTTTCACCAGGTTTCACAATGGGAATAACAATGGATTTTTTTTTAATTTTGGCATTGGGGTTCCACTTCAAGATCCTCAGAGCACAAGTCGCATGCCACAAGTCAGATCAGTTAAGATGATGATCCGACTTGGATGCGATGTTACATTCAAATCAATGGGCTGAAATTGTGCCCAAGTCGGACCAAAGTAGTGCAGGAAGCATTTTCAAATTTGGACTGACACAAGTTGGACCAGTTAAGATGGGAACCATTCATTTTGAAATGTCATGCGTCTTGTGCTCTCAAAGTCAGAACGCATGTCGGACCAGTGTGAAGCCCTATAACAGGAAGTGCCTGAACATGGAGCAGCTTTATAAAACCGCACAATCAACAAAATAAAATAACAAAACCAAAAGCACACAAATAAAGATCAATAAACACCAAAAAGAGAAATCACAAATACAGATGCAGCACCCTCCTAGGTAGGTGCTAGGAAAAGTATAGTTATTGCCCTGTTCTGCTTATCAGGAGGGTATGATCAGTTAGCCTGTCACGATGATGATGACGTCATACGTTTGATGACGAAACGCGTCGGATCCCACGCTACGCCCTACGTCACTTCCGGATTCTGGAACGCAGCCGGAACGCAAATTGGCTCCAGCGCCGTTCCACGATTAAGCTGTTCTTACTACATTGAAATTTAAGTGATGACTTTAATTATTAAAAACATCACTTATACATACAACACCATGAGTTTCCCTACTTCTTTTAGGGCTTATTGAGACTACCACATCCTCAAACGGGACAACGTGGAATCCTATTCAGCCCTTTCCAAGCTAGTGGAACAGATTCCCGGACACATTCCAGCGGGAAGATACAGTTACTATAGAAACAGCCTAAGGAACACCGGGAACCATATTAACCACTTGCCGACCGCCGCACGACTATTTACTGCGGCAGTCAGGCAGAGTGACGTAGGTCTACGTCGCTAGCCTGTGAGGGTCTAGGGAGCGAGCGCGCGCCCCCGGAGGCGTG
The DNA here is from genome assembly GCF_965119305.1 of Pelophylax lessonae. Lineage (NCBI taxonomy): Eukaryota > Metazoa > Chordata > Amphibia > Anura > Ranidae > Pelophylax > Pelophylax lessonae. Next base: position 860,318,436 of record NC_138768.1, read on the forward strand.
CTCCCGCTCCCGAGTGGTCACGGACCCCCCCCGCGCATGTGACCGGCGGACCCGATCGTCCGCTGGTCACTCGCGATCGTCGGTGGAGAGGGAGAAAGGCAGGCGGCTAATGTAAACAAGCCGCCTGTCATTCTCCCCGGTGTATGAATGGTGATCATACGGTTCTACTATGTAGAACCATTGATCACTGTTCATACATCTCAAGCCACAGCCAATCACAGTTAGAATCACGCCCCTAGGGACACACATAGCCCCTCCCTCTCAAAAAAAAGTTAACCCCTTCACTGCCAGTGTCATTTTACGGTAACAGTGCATATGTATAGCAAAAGTAGCCCCAAAAGTGTAAAAAATGTCAGTCAAGGGTCCGATCTGTCCGCCGCAATGTCGCAGTACCGCAAAAAAAATCGCAGGTCGCCGCCAAAAAAACAACAAAAATGACAAAAATCTTTTCCTTTGTTAGTAAACGCGATAACTTTTGTGCAAACCAATCAAAATAAGCTTTTTGCGATTTTTTTTACCAAACATATGTAGCAGAAAACAAATTGGCCGAAAATGTTAAAAAAATTAGATTTTTACATTTTTTTGGGGGGAATTTCATATAAAAAAAATGTGAAAAATATTGTTGTTTTTGCAAAATTGACGCTCTTTTTTTGTTTATAGCGCATGATCAAAAAATCGCACAGGTGATCAAATACCACCAAAAGAAATCTCTGTTTGTGGGAAAAAAGGACATCAAATTAGTTTGGGTACAGCGTCGCACGACCGCGCAATTGTCCGTTAAAGTCATGCAGTGCCGAATCGCAAAATAGGCCCTGGTCAGGAAGGGGGTAAAATCTTCTGGGGCTTAAGTGGTTAAAGAGACCATTTACCCACGCTAGACCCCAAGGGGTCGTCTGGTAAGTGGGCTGAACACTCGGTGACGGATTCCCTTCCCTCATCTTGCATGTGGACATCCATCTCCACTGAGCACCAAGCACTTTAAAAGCAATCACCCAGAATTGTTTGCTGCAGTTTTTGCACCAGCACCTTTAAAGTTATAAGGACTGTACATATATTATAACTTGTTGTTATAATCACAGTCACTTTATGATTAGAGCACTTTAGGGGTAACCCACTGGTTTTACCAGATTGTGTTTTCAGGCATGTTTATCATTTTGCTATATTAATTTTTATTATCATTTACCCACCTGGAGCGATTGAATTGATTATCATAATTTGCACTTTGTATTAATAATTTGAGCGCTGTCTCCCCATTACCACTTTTCTTTGATAATAAAATCAAATTCAGGAGATATCCATTACCATTTACCACCAAATAAAAACCCAATTTTTCCTGAAAAAAAAAACACGGTATAATCCACCTCGATGCACAAAGTCGTGATGATATGTACAGTTTTACTAACACATGTCAAAGATGGGCTTAGGCATTCAGATTTTCTTTACCCTTAGGTGTCAAGGGGATAACAAAGGGCCAATTTTCTGTCCTTCAATCTATAGAGGAGCTGGACTGTGACCAGCAGGAGTAGAAAATACCCTGGTGTTCCTGGAAGTAAACAGTGTTCCCTCTTTGGTATTAGTGGGAGGAATAGTGTCCCATTATTGGTATCAGGGGGAGGAATAATGCCTCATCATTGGTGTCAGTGGGAGGAATAGTGCCCCATTATTGGTGTCAGTGGGAGGAATAGTGCCCCATCATTGGTGTCAGTGGGAGGAATAGTGCCCCATTATTGGTGTCAGTGGGAGGAATAGTGCCCCATTATTGGTGTCAGTGGGAGGAATAGTGCCCCATCATTGGTGTCAGTGGGAGGAATAGTGCCCCATCATTGGTATCAGTGGGAGGAATAGTGAGATGTATAAACTCCGCGCAAAAGGACTCTAATAGGATATGCCCAAAAATTCTGCAAAGAAAATATGTCCTAGTGACAAGTGTGTGGAGTAAATATAATATATAGATAATGTGTGTGAGTGTAGGCTGCAGCCTCCCTGAATATTAGTCCGGGGACTAAATATAAAATTGATAAAAGATAGGGTGTTGGCGCTGCCTATTTAAAAAACAATAAAAACGTACAAACTGTAAATGCAATAAAGTGACAGTGACAAATAATTTAGCGTAAATATTGCATGCTAAAACATAACTCAATACAAATGAGTGCTAATCTAAATAAAGGTGCTTAGCAGATAAAGTGCTTATCAAATAAAGTGTTGTAGTGCACGTGCAAAGAAATCCCAACTATATCATACAGTATATGGAAAGTGCTGTAAAGAGCTGGGGAAAGAACTAATATACAAAGGATAAATATACAAATACCAGAAAAATGTAATAAAATGAAAACACAATCAGAATGGTGTTGGTGTACAAATAGGATATACTAAAAGGAAACACAATCCAAATAGTGCTGGTGTGCAACCAATCTGTGAATAGTCCCAACACAATCCAAATAGTGCTGGTGTGCAACCAATCTGTGAATAGTCCCAATGATGGAATTTTTGTAGTCCAGTGACTGAGTATATTGTGCAGGAAAAAATATATATATGAGTGGTAGGTGACAATCACTGTATTCAAAAGGGTGACCCCGTGCCGTGTGGTAGGGTGCTGCGTGGTCCTTTCTGGTGAAAAAGGCTCGCTTACCAGAAGCACCCACCCCACACAGGGGTATAAGGCGGGTGTATAAGAATCAAGGGTCTCGGTGTCTCCCCTCCTCCTGGGTCGATGGGTCCCTGAAGTGGTCCCTGAGGTCCTAGCTGGAGGTATCCCTAGGGTATTAGTGGATCCTACTATTCTCCTATAGGCTGGGGATGATCCGAGAGGTCCGCCAGATATAGCTCATAGCCGTATACCTGTCTCGGATATTCAAAGTGAAGGTAGTAGGATCCACTAATACCCTAGGGATACCTCCAGCTAGGACCTCAGGGACCACTTCAGGGACCCATCGACCCAGGAGGAGGGGAGACACCGAGACCCTTGATTCTTATACACCCGCCTTATACCCCTGTGTGGGGTGGGTGCTTCTGGTAAGCGAGCCTTTTTCACCAGAAAGGACCACGCAGCACCCTACCACACGGCACGGGGTCACCCTTTTGAATACAGTGATTGTCACCTACCACTCATATATATATTTTTTTTCCTGCACAATATACTCAGTCACTGGACTACAAAAATTCCATCATTGGGACTATTCACAGATTGGTTGCACACCAGCACCATTTGGATTGTGTTTCCTTTTAGTATATCCTATTTGTACACCAACACCATTCTGATTGTGTTTTCATTTTATTACATTTTTCTGGTATTTGTATATTTATCCTTTGTATATTAGTTCTTTCCCCAGCTCTTTACAGCACTTTCCATATACTGTATGATATAGTTGGGATTTCTTTGCACGTGCACTACCACACTTTATTTGATAAGCACTTTATCTGCTAAGCACCTTTATTTAGATTAGCACTCATTTGTATTGAGTTATGTTTTAGCATGCAATATTTACGCTAAATTATTTGTCACTGTCACTTTATTGCATTTACAGTTTGTACGTTTTTATTGTTTTTTAAATAGGCAGCGCCAACACCCTATCTTTTATCCAGTGGGAGGAATAGTGCCCCATTATTGGTGTCAATGGGACGAATAGTGCCTCATCATTGGTGTCGGTGGGAGGAATAGTGCCCCATCATTGGTGTCAGTGTGAGGAATAATGCCCCCTAGTTGGTGTCAGTGGGAGGAATAGTGCCCCATTATTGGTGTCAGTGGGAGGAATAGTGCCCCATTATTGGTGTCAATGGGAGGAATAGTGCCCCATCATTGGTGTCAGTGTGAGGAATAGTGCCCCATCATTGGTGTCAGTGGGATGAATAGTGCCCTATCATTGGTGTCAGTGGTAGGAATAGTGCCCCATCATTGGTGTCAGTGGGAGGAATAGTGCCCCATCATTGGTGTCAGTGTGAGGAATAATGCCCCCTAGTTGGTGTCAGTGGGAGGAATAGTGCCCCATCATTGGTATCAGTGGGAGGGATAGTGCCCCATCATTGGTGTCAGTGGGAGGAATAGTGCCCCATTATTGGTGTCAATGGGACGAATAGTGCCCCATCATTGGTGTCAGTGTGAGGAATAGTGCCCCATCATTGGTGTCAGTGGGTTGAATAGTGCCCTATCATTGGTGTTAGTGGGAGGAATAGTGCCCCATTATTGGTGTCAATGGGATGAATAGTGCCCCATCATTGGTGTCAGTGGGAGGTATAGTGCCCCATCAATTGTATCAGTGGGAGGAATAGTGCCCCAATATTGGTATCAGTGGGAGAAATAGTGCCCCATCATTGGTGTCAGTGAGAGGAATAGTACCCCATCATTGGTGTCAGTGAGAGTAATAGTACCCCATCATTGGTATCAGTGGGAGGAATAGCGCCCCATCATTGGTGTCAGTGGGAGGAATAGTGCCCCAATATTGGTATCAGTGAGAGAAATAGTGCCCCATCATTGGTATTAGTGGGAGGAATAGTACCCCATCATTGGTGTCAGTGAGAGGAATAGTGCAGCCCATTCATTTTAATGGGCTGTCCTACGCACATAAAATGTGGAAAAGTAGTCCCTGACTCTTTTCCAGAAACACGCTCCAGCCAGCGCAGTGCGATTTGGCGCACTTGGAAATTCACGTGTGTGGCGTTGCCATTAACGGCACCACCCCGCGTTAATGCTAAAGGACAACGCGTTTCTGTGCGTGTCATGAAAGGGCACAATTGTGCGCATGTTCCTGACAGACAAAGGGGTGAACCTAGCCTCAGGGATTGATATAAATCAGCTACCCTACCTGTGACGCGAAAACACAATTAAAACATGTGGAAATGCACGCACGCTCGGTTGCACCTGTAGGTATGAACCAATCCTATAGGAAGAAACCCCTTTTCTGCACACTTGGTCCAGGTCAGTGACTCTGGAACAGCTAGGTAATTTTTGCCATTTTTGGAAAAAACTACAATTTTTGGAAACAACTGCTATTTTTGGAAACAACTGTCATTTTTAGGAAACAACTAACATTTTCAGAAACAACTGTTTTTTAGGGAACAACTAAATATTTTGAAAACAGCTAACATTTTTTGGTAACAACTGCCATTTTTGGAAACAACTGCCATATTTTATTAACAACTGCCAAATTTTGTAAACAACTGTCGTTTTTTGGAAATAAGTGGCATTTTTGAAAACAACTAACATTGTTATTTTTTGAAACAAGTGATATTTTTGGAAACAACTGTTATTTTAGGAAACAAAGTGACATTTTTGGAAACAACTGTTATTTTTGGAAACAACTGTCATTTTTGGAAACAACTGCCATATTTTGGAAATAACCGTAATTTTTTGAAGCAACTGTCATTTTTGGAAACAGCTAACATTTTTGGAAACAAAGTGACATTTTTGGAAACAACTAACATTTTTAGAAAACAACTGTTATTATTTGAAACAACTGGTATTTTCGGAAATAACCTTTATTTTTAGAAACAACTGCCAAATTTTGGAAACAACCGTCATTTTTTGAAAAACTAACATTTTGAGAAACAGCTGTCGTTTTTTGAAGCAACTGTTTTTTTTGGAAACAACTGCTATTTTTGGAAACAACTGCAATTTTTGGAAACAAAGTGACATTTTTGGAAACATAGTGACATTTTTGGAAACAACTAACATTTTTGGAATCAACTGTTATTTTCTGAAACAAGTGATATTTTTGGAAACAACTGTTATTTTAGGAAACAAAGTGACATTTTTGGAAACAACTGTCATTTTTGGAAACAACTGTCAAATTTTAGAAACAACTGTCATTTTTGGAAAAAAATGGTATTTTTGGAAACAACTGCCATATTTTGGAAATAACCGTCATTTTTTGAAGCAACTGTTATTTTTGGAAACAGCTAACATTTTTGGAAACAAAGTGACGTTTTTGGAAACAACTAACATTTTTAGAAAACAACTGTTACTATTTGAAACAACTGGTATTTTTGGAAATAACCTTTATTTTTAGAAACAACTGCCAAATTTTGGAAACAACCGTCATTTTTTGAAAAACTAACATTTTTAGAAACAGCTGTCGTTTTTTGAAGCAATTGTTTTTTTTTTTGGAAACAACTGCTATTTTTGGAAACAAAGTGACATTTTTGGAAACAACCAACATTTTTGGAAACAAAGTAACATTTTTGGAAACTGTTATTTTTTTAAATGAGTAAAATTTTTGGAAACAACTATTATTTTTGGAAACAACTATTATTTTTGGAAACAACTGACAAATTTTGGAAACAACCATCATTTTTTTGAAAAACTAAAATTTTTAGAAACAACTGACATTTTCTGGAAGCAACTGTTATTTTTGGAAACAACTGCTATTTTTGGAAACAACTGCAATTTTTGGAAACAAAGTGACATTTTTGGAAACTGTTATTTTTTTGAAACGGCTAACATTTTTGGAAACAACTGACAAATTTTGGAAACCACCGTAATTTTTTTAAAAACTATAATTTTTAGAAACTGCAATTTTTGGAAACAACTGCAATTTTTGGAAACAAAGTGACATTTTTGGAAACAACTAACATTTTTGGAAACAACTGTTATTATTTGAAAAAAACTAACATTTTTGGAAACAACTGCCAAATTTTGAAAACAACTGTCATTTAAAAAAAACTAACATTTTTAGAAACTGACATTTTTTAAAGCTACTTTTATTTTTGGAAACAACTGCTATTTTTGGAAACAACTGTCATTTTTGGAAACAAGTGACATTTTTGAAAGCAAAGTGACATTTTTTTAAACAACTAACGTTTTTGAAAACAACTGTCATTTTTTTTTAAAAACTAACATTTTTAGAAAGAACTGACATTTTTTAGAATAACTGTCATTTTTGGAAACATTGGATATCAATGGCCGTCTTGATGTCTCATGGGTTTCTATTACAGCTTAGCATTGGTGTCTTCACTTCATAGGGAAGAAAGAGCTGAGGAAACAAGCCGGAGCACACATGGGTGTGCAGCTACACCCACATAAGGTCACCCAGTGTAAGGTTTTCATGATATCACTCACCCTCGCTCCTGAAGAGCTGCTGCAGGAGGATGAAGATGACGGCACACAATAGATTACTCATAGTCTCCAGAATACGTCAGCGGTCCAGTTATGGGGTGAAGAGGAGGACGGAGCATTGAAGAGATGTGCGATGTGTCCAGTGGACAGGAATGGACTGCCTGAGTAGAGAGATTTTTGAGCTGTATAGAGGAAGGTGACAGGCTCAGACACGCAGTGACCAGATATACTCTGAGCTCCGCTCACCCCCTGGGCAGTAAAACTACTCCAAACATTGTCCTGGGGGGACAACCAATCCTCAGCTGCTTCCAGGGAATCCGTGAATGTATCCACATCTATGCAAACAATCTTGGAGGCATGCTCGGTTTTTCTTTTAAAGTGTTGTACCGAGCGTATTTGTCACCGGGGGTCGATTTATTTTAACATTTTTTGACTAATAATGTCAAAATGGTTTTCAGTACTAGTGGTGATAGTAAACATACAGTGGATAGAAAAGAAATGGAGGTGGTGAAATAAGTTCTGTATACGATCGATGTGTATAGTATAAGCAAGCCGATGAAAAAATTAACTAAAAAGCCTGCGGAATGCACCTCAGTATGTACAATGGTCATTGTAGCGGCCCCTTTTGTAGTTGGTAGTCGGTAGTTTTGGTACCCTCTTTTAGTTTGTTTTTAGTGGTTTTGGTGTCCCCATTAAGATAGTGGTCAGTGGTTTTGGTGCCCCCTTTTTGTTGGAGGCCAGTGGTTTTGGTGTTCTCTTTAGCTGGCAGTGAGTAATTATCGTGCCCCCTTTTTATTGGTGGTCAATGGTTTTTGCAGCTTCCTTTAGTTGGAGGCCAGTGGTTTTGGTGTTCTCTTTTAGCTCGCAGTGAGTAATTATGGTGCCCTCTTTTTATTGGTGGTCAGTGGTTTTTGCAGCCTCCTTTAGTTGGTGGCCAGTGGTTTTGGTGTTCTCTTTTAGCTCGCAGTGAGTAATTATCGTGCCCCCTTTTTGTTGGTGGTCAGTGGTTTTGCAGCCTCCTTTATTTGGTGGCCAGTGGTTTTGGTGTTCTCTTTTAGTTGGCAGTGAGTAATTATGGTGCCCCCTTTTTGTTGGTGGTCAGTGGTTTTTGCAACCTCCTTTAGTTGGTGGCCAGTGGTTTTGGTTTTCTCTTTCAGCTGGCAGTGAGTAATTATGGTGCCCCCTTTTTGTTGGTGGTCAATGGTTTTTGCAGCTTCCTTCAGTTGGTGACCAGTGGTTTTGGTGTTCTCTTTTAGTTGGCAGTGAGTAATTATGGTGCCCCCTTTTTGTTGGTGGTCAGTGGTTTTTGCAACCTCCTTTAGTTGGTGGCCAGTGGTTTTGGTTTTCTCTTTCAGCTGGCAGTGAGTAATTATGGTGCCCCCTTTTTGTTGGTGGTCAATGGTTTTTGCAGCTTCCTTCAGTTGGTGACCAGTGGTTTTGGTGTTCTCTTTTAGTTGGCAGTGAGTAATTATGGTGCCCCCTTTTTGTTGGTGGTCAGTGGTTTTTGCAGCCTCCTTTAGTTGGTGGCCAGTGGTTTTGGTGTTCTCTTTTAGTTGGCAGTGAGTAATTATGGTGCCCCCTTTTTATTGGTGGTCAATGGTTTTTGCAGCTTCCTTTAGTTGGTGACCAGTGGTTTTGGTGTTCTCTTTTAGTTGGCAGTGAGTAATTATGGTGCCCCCTTTTTGTTGGTGGTCAGTGGTTTTTGCAGCCTCCTTTAGTTGGTGGCCAGTGGTTTTGGTGTTCTCTTTTAGCTGGCAGTGAGTAATTATGGTGCCCCCTTTTTGTTGGTGGTCAGTGGTTTTTGCAGCCTCCTTTATTTGGTGGCCAGTGGTTTTGGTGTTCTCTTTTAGCTGGCAGTGAGTAATTATGGTGCCCCCTTTTTATTGGTGGTCAATGGTTTTTGCAGCTTTCTTTAGTTGGTGGCCAGTGGTTTTGCAGCCTCCTTTATTTGGTGGCCAGTGGTTTTGGTGTTCTCTTTTAGTTGGCAGTGAGTAATTATGGTGCCCCCTTTTTGTTGGTGGTCAGTGGTTTTTGCAGTCTCCTTTAGTTGGTGGCCAGTGGTTTTGGTGTTCTCTTTTAGCTGGCAGTGAGTCATTTTGGTGCCGTCTTTTTGTTCATGATCAGTGATTTTGGTGGCCCCTTGTGGATGGTGATGAGTGATTTTGGTGTCTCTTTTAGGTGTTATTCAGTGGTTTTGGTGTCCCCATTTAGATGGTGATCAGTGATAAGTTTGGTCTTCACTTTTAGTTGGCTGCCAGTACATTTTGGTGCTCCCTTTTTGTTGGTTGGTTACGCATTCATTATTTTTCGATTGATCAGATTATGAGATTGTATGTTGGGAACAGAGATGCTATTGATAACTTACGATCATAACTTTCAAACAATTGATCAAAATCCTATTCCCTGTATGTGATATATCGATTGATTGGGTTGTTGAGTATAGATTGACTAATCATATTGATCAGATAAGAAATCGATCAGAGTGTATGCCCACCAATAAATATGATCAATCTCAACCACTTGCCGACCGCCTATCGCAGATATACTGCAGCAGGCTGGCTCAGCTGCGCGAACTGACGTATGGGTATGTTGGTTCGCAGAAGTGCTCCTAGGGGCGCGCGCTGCCGGAGGGTCGCGCCCGCCCCAATTAGGAAGCGGGGAAGCCGATCCACAGGGACCGGCGGCAGTGATTGCCGTTGAGCACCCGCAATCGCTCCCCGTTGAGAGAGAACGACGGTCAGCTGTTGTAAACACAGCAGACCGTTGTTCTCTCTGGAATGAACACAGAGTGCCTGTGATCCTCCTATTTAGAATCACAGGTCTCTGTGTTAATTCCACAAGTCCCTCCCCCATACAGTTAGAAAACACCCCGTAGGCTCACGCTTAACCCTTTGATCACCCCTGGGTTAACCCCTTCCCTGCCAGTGTTGTTATTACAGTAACAGTGCATATTTTTAGCACTGATTAATGTAGGAATGTCACTGGTCCCCCCAAAAGTGTCAAAAATGTCAGTTAGGGGTCCGATCTGTGCACTGCAATGTTGCAGTCCCGCTAAAAATCGTTGATCGCCGCCATTACTAGTAAAAATAACCTTTGGCGCAAATCAATCAAAATACGCATATTGGGATTTCTTTTTAACCAAAACTATGTAGCAGTATACAAATTGGCCTCAAATTATGAAAACTTCTGATTTTTACATTTTTTTATTGGGAAGGTTATATAGCAGAATGGGAAAAATATTGTTTTTTTTTTTTTTTTCAGAATTGTCGCTCTTTTTTTGTTTATGGCGCAAAAAATAAAAATCGCGCAGGTGATCAAATACCACCAAAAGAAAGCTCTATTTGTGGGAAAAAAAGGACATCAATTTTATTTGGTAACATCGCCGCACGTCCGCGCAATTGTCCAACGCAGTGCCGAATCGCAAAATATGGCCTGGTCATTAAGGGCCGGTTCACACTCTTGCGAGTGCGGCGATCGCATGTAATTCGGAGCGCACTGCTCCTTCATTACATGCGATCGGATGTGTACATTGTATGGCTGAAATTCGCACTGCACCCGCACAAAAGACGCACAGGACCCTTTTTTGCAGCCGCATCAGGATCGGATCGCACAGTGGTTCACACTTGTGCAATCCGATCCTGTGCGAACTGTCAGATCGCACTGCGATATGCGATCAAACTGGGGGTGTCGTTAACATTTCATTGACACCCCCTGCGTATCGCATATGGCAGTGTGAACTGCCAGATGTGCGTTTGCGATGCAGGAACAGGCTGCAAATTCGCAGCCTTCCCGCATCGCACAAGTGTGAACCGGGACTCAAGGGGAAAATCTTCCGGTCCAGAGGTTGAGATGGTGAGATGGTTGAGATGGTGATAATAAAAAAACAATAATAAACATATATCACAGCATGTAATAATTAGAAATATAATATATAAAGTGCAATACAAAGCATTAAACACCTATAAAGTGCAACAATAGTGCAAAGACCTCGTCTCTGATTAAATAAAGACGTTTTATTGCACTGGTGCACTTTGGAGTGCTTTTTTATTTTCTCCACACTCCAGGATACATTGTTTTACTTGCACTTTATTTAATCAGAGACGCGGTCTCTGCACCATTGTTGCACTTTATAGGTGTTTAATGCTTTGCATTGCACTTTATATATTATTTCTATTTATTACATGCTATGATATTATATGTTTATTATTGTTTTTTATTATCACCATTTTAAGCAGCGCTATCACATTTTTTTATTTTTATTTGTTCATCTTATAAATGTGGGAATACATTTGAGTGCCGGGTCACACTTGTGCGATGCGGGAAGGCTGCGAATTCGCAGCCTGTTCCCGCATCGCAAACGCACATCTGGCAGTTCACACTGCCATATGCGATACGCTGGGGGTGTCAATGAAATGTTAACGACACCACCGGTTTGATCGCATATCGCAGTGCGATCTGACAGTTCGCACAGGATCGGATCGCACAAGTGTGAACCACTGTGCGATCCGATCCTGATGCGGCTGAAAAAATGCCTCATGTGTGACTTTTGTGTGGGTGTAGTGCGAATTTAGCCATACAAAGTGTATGGCTGAATTCGCACTGCACATCCGATCGCATGTAATGAAGGAGCAGTGTGAACCGGCACTGAGCGGTAGCAGCAGCTTTTATAGATTTCTTTACTGTTGGTGTTTCAAGGGTAACGCACAATAATTTTTTTCCCCTAATTTTATTTGGGTACAGCGTCACACAGTCACGTAATTTTCCGTTAAATAACGCAGTGCCGAATTGCAAAAAATGGCCTGGTCATTAAGGGGGTAAAACCTTTCGGTCCAGAAGTGGTTAATAAGAGTTGTAAAACACAGTCCCTCCATTTTGATTGGTTTAGTGAACCTTAGTTCAAATTTGTCTGAACTTTATTGATTGATTCTGATCGATCAAGCAAATATGTGCGTGTGTGTCAGACAACTGATCACAATGGTGGCCGTACAAATAACGGTCTGAAAATTAAGTCAAATAAACATGGCAGTAGTGTGAACAGAAGGTTATGACTGACATAATGACAGTAAGAGAAGCCTTTCAGTGAACTGTAACATCCTAATAAAGTTTGTTGACGACAACAAACAAAAGCCTGAGGCCTACATCTCCCAGGAGCTCTCTGAGCCTTGTCTGTTGCCACGGTGACCGCAGACACAACAATGTCAGCTGGGAGCCTGAGAGGACGAGGACTCAGGTGTACGAGGGAGGAAGGATGGCCGAGGAATTCGATGAGCACAACCTGCACGAACTTTATTCCTGGGTGGACAAGATCCCGTTCTCCCGACCCAAGAGGAACATCGCCCGCGACTTCAGCGACGGAGGTCTGACACCCTTAACCCTTTCGCTGCCAGAGCCCTTTTTGCATTTTTTTTCTTTTATCATTTTAGGCAGTGTTGGGGGTAACGAGTTACAATGTAACGGATTACAGTAACTACGTTACTTTTTTTGGTAACGTAGTAATGTAACGAGTTACATTGGTAAGATCAGTAACTAAATTACTTTACATGGCTTGAGGAACGCACTTTCCTGCGTTACTCAAGCCGTGAGGTCATATAATCATCAGGGCAGCTTTATTCCCAGGGGCTTTTACATTAAATAAGATTCCCAGGAGGGTCCCAGGAGGCGAACTATTTCTCCATTTTCGGGCGCGTAGGTATACATGCAGAAGCGCCGCTGCATTGCACTTGAACTAAGTTCCGGCTGGGCGCCGGCCAGTCCGCCCACTGCCTGAGTGCCTGCCTAGCCTATCCTCTGCGGCTCTGCCCTCCTCGTCAGCGGAGTGATTCTCCCGCCGCAGGAGCCGTGGGCGTGGACTCGGAGACAGTGAGGGAGAAGAAATGAGGTAGCGGGCTGGCGGCGCTCCGCTTTTTTAGCACAGAGTCTGTCTAGCCTAGCAGGTAAGTGTCGCGACAGCCCCTTTCCTAGCTCACTGTCACTGCTCAGCCGTGCCCCCAGTTTTGCTTCTGGCAAAAGCAGCATTTAGCACAGACAGTCTTCTCACTGCCTCCATAAATGATCGGCTTTTTCAGCTCCCTGGCGCTGCCCGCTGGCATGATGTAAATGATCGATCATGGGTCCTTCTGTCTGTGCACTCTCCAACCATCTGGGGGCACGCTGTGGTCACTCTGTGGTCAATCTGGGGGCATGCTGTGGTCAATCTGGGGGCACGCTGTGGTCACTCTGTGGTCAATCTGGGGGCACGCTGTGGTCAATCTGTGGGCACGCTGTGGTCAATCATGGGGCACGCTGTGGTCACTCTGTGGTCAATCTGGGGGCACGCTGTGGTCACTCTGTGGTCAATCTGGGGGCACGCTGTGGTCAATCTGTGGGCACGCTGTGGTCAATCATGGGGCACGCTGTGGTCACTCTGTGGTCAATCTGGGGGCACGCTGTGGTCACTCTGGCATTGAAAGGTGGCACGCTGTGGTCAGTCTGCATTGAAAGGAGGCACGCTGTTGTCAGTCTGGCATTGAAAGGGGGCACGCTGTGGTCAGTCTGGCATTGAAAGGGGGCACACTGGTCACTCTGGCATTGAAAGGGGGCATGCTGTGGTCAATCTGGGGGCACGCTGTGGTCACTCTGGCATGGAAAGGGGGCACGCTGTCGTCACTCTGACTATCGTGCCCCCTTTCAATGCCAGAGTGACCACAGCGTGCCCCCTTTCAATGCCAGAGTGACCACAGCATGCCCCCTTTCAATGCCAGAGTGACCACAGTGTGCCTCCTTTTAATGCAGACTGACTATCGTGCCCCCTTTCAATGCCAGTCTGCATTAAAAGGGGGCACGATGGTCACTCTGCATTGAAAGGGGGCACGCTGTGGTCAATCTGGCATTGAAAAGAGGCACGCTGTGGTCAGTCTGGCATTGAAAGGGGGCACACTGTGGTCACTTTGGCATTGAAAGGAGGCACACTGTGGTCACTCTGGCATTGAAAGGGGGCACGATGGTCACTCTGCATTGAAAGGGGGCACGCTGTGGTCAATCTGGCATTGAAAAGAGGCACGCTGTGGTCAGTCTGGCATTGAAAGTGGGCACACTGTGGTCACTTTGGCATTGAAAGGGGGCACACTGTGGTCACTCTGGCATTGAAAGGGGGCACGATGGTCACTCTGCATTGAAAGGGGGCACGCTGTGGTCAATCTGGCATTGAAAAGAGGCACGCTGTGGTCAGTCTGGCATTGAAAGGGGGCACACTGTGGTCACTTTGGCATTGAAAGGGGGCACACTGTGGTCACACTGGCATTGAAAGGGGGCACGATGGTCACTCTGCATTGAAAGGGGGCACGCTGTGGTCAATCTGGCATTGAAAAGAGGCACGCTGTGGTCAGTCTGGCATTGAAAGGGGGCACACTGTGGTCACTTTGGCATTGAAAGGGGGCACGCTGTGGTCACTCTGGCATTGAAAGGAGGCACGCTGTGGTCATATATATATAACAATAAATATTGTATTGTTTTTTGTGCACTACAAATAAATATGCGCATTGGAATTTGTTCATATTTTTTTTCAAAAGTAAAGTAAAGTAATAAGTAGTGAAGTTACTTTTCAAATGAAGTAACTAGTAAAGTAATCTCATTACAATTTACAGAAGTAACTAGTAACTAGTTACATTTTTTGAGTAACTACCCCAACACTGATTTTAGGCCTGAAGATTGCATAAAACCCTCCAAAACATGATATATTTTCTGAAAGCAGAGACCCTGGAGAATAAAACAGTGGTACTTCCAATGTTTTATGTCACACTATATAAGCGCAACAGTTTAGGAAACGTAAAATTCCAGCAAAAAATACACTAAAGGTAACTTTAGGGCTCCCAGACTCAGTATAATTCCCAATCTTTTGGTAAAATATAAAAGATGCGGTTGTGCCGAGTAAACCTACGAACACGCCTATGCACTTTTTGGTGCGTTTTGCGTCTAGAAGAAACGCACTAGTCCATTTAACATTGTTTCCCTATGGATGTAGTTCACATCTGTGCGCTGTGTTTTTAGAAAAGGGTCAGGGACTTTTTTACCCGCAGCATATTGCGCTTTGCGTATAATAGACTTCAATGGAGTCGCACCAAAAATGTGAGTTTTTAGCATTTTTAATGCGTTTTACATTTTGTTGTGGTGGGGGGGGAGTTTCGCTTTTAAAACCCCGTGTAAAGCTGGTTGCTAAGGAGCGTGTTGGGAAGTCGGCCACAGGGTCCTTTACAACCGATGAGTCATCAGCTGAATGTAAAAAAAAAAAAACAATTACCGGCAGAGAAAAAAAATGTAAAAAAAATGGCGTTGGGTCCCCCCCCAAATTCATACCAGGCCCTTATCCAAGCATGCAACCCGGCAAGTCAGGAAAGGGCAGGGACAAGCAAGCGCCCCCCCCCCCTCCTAAACCATACCAGCCCGCATGCCCTCAACATGGGGGTGCTTTGAGGCAAAGGGGGCACCGCCCTCATCCACTCCAAAGCACCTTGTCCCCATGTTGATAGGGACAAGGGGCTCTTCCCCCCCCCCCCCCATAACCCTTGGTTGCGGTTGTGGGGATCTGTAGAGCCCCCCCCCCCCATATTGAGGGCATGTGGCCTGGTATGGTTTGGGGGTTCTCACTAGTTTCCTGACCTCCCCGGGCTGCATGCTTGGATAAGGACCTGGTATGGATTTTCAAGGGGGACCCCAGACCGTTTTTTATTGTTTTTTTTTTGGCGGTAATTCTTTTTTTTACATTCAGCTGTCATGGGGAACCCCGCTGACAGCTGATGACTCATCGGTTGTTCAGGACGTAGCGGCCCACTCCTTAGCAACCAGCTATATACTTCTGGACCGGAAGGATTTTCCCCCTTAATGACCAGGCCATTTTTTGCGATTCGGCACTGCGTTATTTAACGGAAAATTACGTGGCTGTGTGACGCTGTACCCAAATAAAAGTTAGGGGAAAAAAATAATTGTGCGTTACCCTTGAAACACCAACAGTAAAGAAATCTTTAACAGGCAATTGCGCGGCCGTGCGACACTGTACCGAAAATATAATAGAGCTTTCTTTTGGCAGTATTTGATCACCTCTGCGATTTTTTTTTTTTATAAATAAAAAAATAGCGTCAATTCTGAAAAAAAAAAAAAAAAAAAACAATATTTTTCGCATTCTGCTATAGAACTGCTATAGAACATCCCCCCCCCCCCCCCAAAAAAAAAAAAATAATTCATCCTTCTTGGCCAATTTGTATTCTGCTACATATTTTTGGTAGAATAAAAAAATCCCAATAAGCGTATTTTGATTGGTTTGCGCAAAAGTTATCGCGTCTACTAACTAGGGGAAAGATTTATGTTATTTTATTTATTTATTTTGTTTACTAGTAATGGCGGCGATCTGCGATTTTTAGTGGGACTGCGACATTGCGGCAGGCAGATCGGACCCCTAACTGACATTTTTGACAGTTTTTTGCGCTATAAACAATAAAAGAGCGACAATTCTGAAAAAAAAAAAACAATATTTTTCACATTCCCATTGTAAAAATCTAATTTTTTCATAATTTTAGGCCAATTTGTTTTCTGCTACATATTTTTGGTAAAACAAATCCCAGTAAGCGTATTTTGATTGGTTTTCGCAAAAAGCTATTGTGTCTACAAACTAGGGGAAAGATTTATCTCATTTTTATTTTATTTTATATTTTTACTATTAATGGCGGCGATCAGCAATTTTTAGCGGGACTGCGACATTGCGGCGGACAGATCGGACCTCTAACTGACACTTTTGGGGGCACCAGTGACACTACTACAGTAATCAGTGCTAAAAATATGCACTGTTACTGTAATAATGACACTGGCAGGGAAGGGGTTAACCTAGAGGTGATCACAGGGTTAAGTGTGTGCCTAGGAGGTGTTTTCTAACTCTATGGGGGCGTGGCTTGTGAAATGACTATAGAGATCTGTGATCCTATATAGAAGAATCTCAGGCACTCTGTGATCATTCCAGGGAGAAGAACGGTCAGCTGTGTTTACGCCGCCGGCCCCGTGCATCGGTAGGGGCGGGAGTGCGCCGCCGGCAGCGCGCGCTCACCCTCCCCAACACCACGCGTGTGAATGACGTAGAGCAACGTTGGTTCGCAAAGTAGAGGCGGCCTGCCGCAATAAATTTGTGTGCGGGCGGTCTTAATGTGGTTAAAGTGAAAAAGAAAAATGCAAGATGCGTGAAAACTGCATGCAAAAACACATCAAAAAGCGGGTTTAAAAACGCAAAACGCATCACGCGCAGCCGCATAGACGTAAACCTAGACTTAAATGAGATACCGATCGTTAGTGGAGACTTTCTTTGACAGCAAGCACGCCCTCAGAGCAGAAATTATGGCGGCCCGGTGACGCATGTGTGTGGCATGTTGGCGTTAAACACACACTTTTGCCGCCACATGTATGTGTTATGTGGTCAGCAACAGGTTAATATTGTCACAGGCGTATAAAGTGATCATACACGTGGTGATTTGTCATTGGTTAACCTCTTCCGGACTGCCCGCCGCCTTTTTACTGCGATAGTGCGGCCCTCCTGCGCAAACCGACGTAGACCTATGTCGGTCGCGCGCCTGCAAGTAGGGGGCGAACGCACGCCACTGGCGGCGCCCTTCCGCCCCCACTGGGCAGCGGGGAAGCCGATGCAGTGGGCAGGCGGCTCCGATTGCCGCCTGACACCTGCGATCTCTCCCCGCTGAGAGAGAAGAACGGCCGGCTGTTGTAAACACAGCTGACCGTTCTTCTCCCTGGAATGATCACAGAGCTCCTGTGATCCTTTTATATAGGATTACATGTCTCTATGATCATTTCACAAGCCCCGCCCACATGCAGTTAGAAAACACCCCCTAGGCTCACACTTAACCCCTTGATCACCCACAGTGTTAACCCCTTCCCTGCCAGTGTCATTATTACAGTAACGGTGCATATTGTTAGCACTGATTACTGTAGTAATGTCACTGGTCCCCCCAAAAGTGCCAAAAATGTCAGTTAGGGATCCGATCTGTCAGCCGCAATGTCGCAGTCCCGCTAAAAATCGCTGATCACCACCATTACTAGTAAAAAAAAAAAAAAAACAATAAAAAGTACATAAATCTTTCCCGTAGTTAGTAGACGCGATAACCTTTGTGCAAACCAATCAAAATACGCTTATTGCGATTTTTATTTTTTTTTTTAACAAAAATATGTAACAGAAAACAAATTGGCCTAAAATGTTAAAAAAATGTTGGTATTTAAATGTTTTTTTTTGGGAATGTTATATAGCAGAATGTGAAAAATATTGTTTTTTTGGTCGCTTTATTTTGTTTAGAGCGCAAAAAATAAAAATCGCACAGGTGATCAAATACCACCAAAAGAAAGCTCTATTTGTGGGAAAAAAGGACATCAATACAAAATCGCATCTCATTGACTTCAATGCAAAAATGCCCCCTAATGACTTCAATGCAAAATCACATCTCATTCCATTGACTTCAATGCAACAACGCCCCCTATTGACTTCAATGCAAAATCGCGTCTCATTGCCTTCAATGCAAAAGTGCCCCCTAGTGACTTCAATGCAAAATCGCGTCTCATTGACTTCAATGCAAAAATGCCAACCACATTAATAATTTTTTTTTTTTTTTAAACTGTCCATTTTGATTTTCAGTGAAGTGCAACCTGAAGTTTCGGGAATTTTGATTTCGGTGCGCCACCACCTCGGTTTGTATTTCTGTCCGAGCTGCTGTTGCAGATTTTCTCTCACTTACTGTGTGGTGAAGGTGATGACAGCAGGACAGGAAGTGAGAGGAAATGTCAGCACAAGAGTCTCAGATAGCAGCAGAAACCTGATAATAAATAAATTGCCTTTAAAGCGGAGTTCCAGCCTTTTCACTCACCTGTCCAACGGTCCAGCGATGCGGCCGCCGGAAGCCTCGATCCTCTCCCTCTGATCTCGGCGGCGCCGGCATCACTGCTGTGGGCACCCGGCTGTGACAGTTTGCGGCTTCACAGCCGGGTACCCACTGCGCATGCGCGAGTCGCGCTGCACATCTTGATTGGCCGGCAATCTTCTGGGACCTCTGACATGTCCCAGAAGATTGCAGGGAGGAAGGGGGAGAGGAGAACTTCCGTTCAGGGCGCCGCGGCGCTCCGAGCGGAAGTGGGAGCGGGTACATGTCAAAACTAGGTACCCGCTCCCCCCCCCCCCCAAAAAAATGACATGCCAAATGTGGCATGTCAGGGGGTTAGAATACCTAAAGCGGAAGTTCCACTTTTGGGTGGAACTCCGCTTTAAAATTCAAATGTTCTATTACTGATTCTTTCATATTACTGCAGAAGAATCTTAAAGAGCAACTCCAGATTTTTTTTATTTTAGTTTTGGACAGAAAGAGGAAGTGTTGGAGCCTCTGTCAAGTTTTTATTAAAAAAAAAACACAACACAACACTTGGTCTTTTTTTTTTTTTCCATCACTTTTCTGTTTCTTGGTTTCTATGATGAAAAATCTCTTTAACCACTTGCCGACCAGTCACGTTGACTGTACTGCGGCACAGTGGCTCGTTATCGTCTGGTGACGAAGACCTACGTCACCAGACATTCCCCTCTCTCGGCGGCGCACGCGCCACCGGAGGCTAGCTCCCGCTGTATTCAGTTACAGCGGGAGTCGGGCCAGGGGAGGAGAGGCGGTGATCACCACTGCTCTTCCCCGATCGTCTGGGATCAAGTGTGGAAATCCGGCCGCTTGTGTAAACAAAGTGGGCGGATCTCCTAAGTGACAGACAGGGACAGATCACAGGATTCAGCATAGCTGAACCTGCGATCTGTGTCTGTGTCACTCAATCCCCTCCCCACCAGACATACATTAACCCCTCCCTCTCCAATAACAAATTAACCCCTTCCCTGCCAGTGTCATTATTACAGTAACAGTGCATATGTACAGCACTGATTACTGTAGAAATGTCACTGGTACCCCCAAAAGTGTCAACAATGTCAGTCAAGGGTCCGATCTGTCCGCCGCAATGTCGCAGTCCCACAAAAAGATCGCAGATCGCCGCCACCAAAAATGACAGAAATCTTTCCCTTAGTTAGTAAACGCAATAACTTTTGCGCAAACCAATCAAAATACGCTTATTGCGATTTTTTTACCAAAAATATGTAGTAGAAAACAAATTGGCCTAAAATGATAAAAAAAAAATTGATTTTTAAATTTTTTTTGGGGGGGGGGGGAATTTCATATAAAAAAAATGTGAAAAATATTGTTATTTTTTCAAAATTGTCGCTCTTCTTTTGTTTAAAGGGCAAAAAGTAAAAATCTCACAGGTGATCAAATACCACCAAAAGAAAGCTCTGTTTGTGGGGAAATTTAATTTGGGTACATCATTGCACAACCGCGCAATTGTCCGTTAAAATAATGCAGTGCCGAATCGCAAAATATGGCCTGGTCAGGAATGGGGTAAAACCTTCCGGTCATAAAGCCGTTAAAAATACGCTCATTGAGAATTTTTTTGTCAAAGACATGTAGCTGAATACATTTTGGCCTAAATATATGACAAAAATTGAATATATTGGATATTTTTTAACTGTCAAAGTAGAAAAATATTATTTTTTCAAAATTTTCGCATATTTTTATTAATATCGCAAAAAATAAAAAGCTCAGAGGTGATCAAATACCACCAAAAGAAAGCTCTGTTTATGGGGAAAAAAGGACGTAAATTTCGTTTGGGTACGGCGTTACATGACCGCGCAATTGTCAGTTAAATTTGCACAGTGTCGAATCGCAATAAGTGGCCTGGACGTAAGACAGCAAGATCCTCCGGTGGTAAAGTGGTTAACAGAGACATCTAGTAAAAGACTGAGGACATCTACTGGCAGAAAAATGTACTGCAGGGGGGTAGATAGCACAGAGACATAACACACTTCTAGTAGAGTAGGGAAGGGTAAGACTATCTGACAATGTATGCTATAGTGGACTGAGTTAGGCCCCTTTCACACAAGCGGACCGTTCAGATCCGCCTGTCAGTTTTTTTGGTGGATCTGAACCAATTTTTGTTTTTTGTTTCTTGTTTTTGCTTCTATGCAACAGGGATGGAGACTCAGTTGGTCATGAGTCTCATATAAAGTCCCACAATTCTTCCCCTTCCCACTTGGATCTGAACAGTCACCCAATGCATGTCTATGGGGAATCGGATGTCAGAGGTGACATGTCCGCTGACATCTGATCCGATCTGATCCTGTCCGTCAAATCTGGACGGATGGAAACCCTATTTTCCAGTGATAAGGTTACAATGTTTGTTTCTGTATTGTGCAATCATAGCTGGAATACACGTTATTCACCCATTGCAGTGTACAGTGATTAGCAATGAGATGAATAAAGTTCACCATATTACAATCTGTTACAATCTGATTGTACAATCACCTTTAACCACTTGACCTCTGGAAGGTTTTACCCCCTTCATGACCAGGCCTTTTTTTGCTATTCAGCACTGCGCTACTTTAACTGTCAATTGCGCAGTCATACAACGCTGTACCCAAATGAAATAAATATCTTTTTTTTTTTTTTTCGCACCAATAAAGCTTTCTTATGATGGTATTTGATTACTTCTGGGTTTATTATTTTTTGCTACATGAGTGAAAAAGACCAAAAATTTGGGGGGGGGGGGGGGGGTGAACACGTTTTTCTTTGTCTCCTTTTTAAAATTTTGCAAATAATCTTTCTTCATAAATTTAGCCCAAAATGTATTCTACTACATTTTATTTGGTGAAAATAACCCAAATCAGTGTATGGTATTTAGTCTGTAGGAAAGTTATACAGTACACAAACTATGGGATAGATCTTAAAATTGATCACGCCTCATGTATTGGCACCCTATCTCAATTCTTGAGGCCCTAAAATGCCGGGACAGTACAGAGATATCCCCTAAATGACCCCTTTTTCGGAAAGTAGACAGTTTGAAGCATTTAATAAGATGCATGGTGAGTTTTTTGAAGTCGTAATTCTTTGTCACAATTTTTTGGAAAATTAGGAATTTTAATAATTTATTTATTTTTTGTTTGTTGTAAATACTGTCACCTGAGCAGTGCAGGGTCATTGTATAACTGGTGTGGTGGTGATCAGGGACAGTGACTGGTGACAGTATGTTAAAAAAAGGAGGTAAATATTTTTTGATTAATTTTTTCAATCTTTTTAACATTTCTTCCTAATTTATATATTTTTTGTACATCCTGTCATAATAGCTAATTTTTAATTGGGGAGGGGGGGGGGGGGTGGTTATTTATTTTTTTTTTTTTTACAATTTTATTGCTTATAACAGTGTGATCATCAGATAGACCGACAGTCATGTACCTAACAGTAACATTCTTGATAAGATTGTGTTTCCAGGAAGAATATTCCCCTATGTATGAACAGTATGAACATTATAAAGTATAAATATTATACTATGTATTATATTGATAATATTATATTATATTATAAATATTATATTTATAATTATATTATAAATATTATACTATATTATAAAATATTATAACAGTATAAAGTATAAATATTATACTATGAACAGTATAAGGTATAAATATTATACTATGTATTATATTAATAATATTATATTATATTATAAATATTATATTTATAATTATATTATAAATATTATACTATATTATAAAATATTATAACAGTATAAAGTATAAATATTATACTATGAACAGTATAAAGTATAAATATTATACTATATTATAAAATATTATAACAGTATAAAGTATAAATATTATACTATGAACAGTATAAAGTATAAATATTATACTATGTATTATATTAATAATATATTATATTATATTATAAATATTATAAATATTATATTTATAATTATATTATAAATATTATACTATATTATAAAATATTATAACAGTATAAAGTATAAATATTATTCTATGAACAGTATAAAGTATAAATATCAATATGTATTATCAATATGTATTATATTGATAATATTATATTATATTATAAATATTATATTTATAATTATATTATAAATATTATACTATATTATAAAATATTATAACAGTATAAAGTATAAATATTATACTATGAACAGTATAAAGTATAAATATTATACTATGTATTATATTAATAATATTATATTATATTATAAATATTGTATTTATAATTATATTATAAATATTATACTATATTATAAAATATTATAACAGTATAAAGTATACATATTATACTATGAACAGTATAAAGTATAAATATTATACTATATTATAAAATATTATAACAGTATAAAGTATAAATATTATACTATGAACAGTATAAAGTATAAATATTATACTATGTATTATATTAATAATATTATATTATATTATAAATATTATATTTATAATTATATTATAAATATTATACTATATTATAAAATATTATAACAGTATAAAGTATAAATATTATACTATGAACAGTATAAAGTATAAATATTATACTATATTATAAAATATTATAACCGTATAAAGTATAAATATTATACTATGAACAGTATAAAGTATAAATATTATACTATGTATTATATTAATAATATTATATTATATTATATTATATTATATTATATTATATTATAAATATTATAAATATTATATTTATAATTATATTATAAATATTATACTATATTATAAAATATTATAACAGTATAAAGTATAAATATTATACTATGAACAGTATAAAGTATAAATATTATACTATGAACAGTATAAAGTATAAATATTATACTATATTATAAAATATTATAACTGTATAAAGTATAAATATTATACTATGTATTATATTAATAATATTATATTATATTATATTTATAATTGTATTATAAATATAATACTATATTATAAAATATTATAACAGTATAAAGTATAAATATTATACTATGTATTATATTAATAATATTATATTATATTATATTTATAATTGTATTATAAATATTATACTATATTTTAAAATATTATAACAGTATAAAGTATAAATATTATACTATGAACAGTATAAAGACTATCCCTCCTTGTATGAGAATAGGATATCCCTTCTAGAACACATTACAGTGGCTCACATCACCGTATATCTTGTGCTTCTCCATGCAGTGCTGACCGCCGAAGTGGTGAAATTCCATTTTCCTAAGCTGGTAGAGATGCACAACTATGCCCCAGCCAACTCCACCCAACAGAAGCTCAGCAACTGGGCCACCCTGAACCGGTAAGTGACTCTCCTCACCTGCTGACCCCAAAAGGGCCGATTTCATCTCCACCCTTCCAGTAGCAGCCAGGGAATGGGTAATATCCGCAGTTTGGTGAAGAGTGACCATTGGAGGATCACCATTGATTACATGAGGTTTGAGCCCTTCTTTGACTCCAACGCAATCTTTCATATTACTGTACCTGTAAATGCTCATGCCAACTGTGTAACTAGGGTCGCCACCCGTACCAGGATTCACCCGGACAGTCCGAGTTTTGAATTGTGTGGCCGGGGTTTCAGACCACCGAAAACCCGGACACAATTTTCAGAATGGACTATGGCTCCCCAAGTACCACAACCGCCGAGTGCGTAGGTGTGCACATGGGCGCTACCCCCATACAGAGACAGGAGAGGAGAGAGGGCTTGATCTGCTCCCCCACCCCTAGCCCTCTGTCTGCCCACCCACACACCATACCTCAGCATTCTGTGCCTCAGGAAAGGGGTGTGTGGGCTGGAGGTTTGAAGCTCAGCAACCAGCAAATACATCGTGGATAAAAGGTGTGTGTGCCTGAGCCTCCATCCTCAGGTGAGTGAGCTCACCATCCCCTGTCTGTGACTGAAGTCTCCCCCCTCTCCCACTTCTCTCTCCTGCCTCTAAGCCAGTGAGTACACTAAGGTAAGGGGGCCTCAGATTTAAAGTGGATGTAAACCTGATTCATGAAATTTGACATCTATCTGTAGTGTTTACTTTTCTCTCTTCAAAGTCCTAAGTCCTTCTTTCTCCTGCTCTGTTTTTCTGTTATCAGCATGATAACTTCAGACAGGTTATCTATCAACTGAGATAAACTCAGGCTGAATTATGTGTCAGGGTGGGTGTTATAAATAGATGAGCAGAGAGCTGGTCTATTCACAGCACAGCTCTTTATTTCTCTGCCTATGTGGAGAGGGTGTGTGTGCCTTTCCTCCAATCAGCTGTCTCACAGTGTATGGCCAAACCTCCCTCCCACAGATGAATCAGGAAGAGAAAATTCTAACAGGACGTGCCCTTTTTAAAAAGGTGAAGATTGCACACATACAAGTAAAACTTATGTAGGAGGATTTGTTTCACCTCTGTGTATCATCTGAGGCTGTTCACTTCACTGGGTATATAGGAGGGTTTACATCCACTTTAAGGGGTGGACTCTGATGTAAGGGGGCTTTGGGAAACCTCATTTAAGGGGGAATGCTGGTGAGCAGAAACTCCCTTACATTAGAGTTTCCCTTTACACCACAGAATTCCCCCTTAGAAAAAAATTGCCGTGTGCCGCTGAAGAGCTCAGGTGTGGCATGAAGAAAAGGTGGCAACTCTATGTGTAACACATATACGCACCAGCAAGAAAAATGGGCTTTAACACCCGGCCGCTGCCCATAAGGTTGTGTGCTGTGAGCATGGGTCCCAGTGGGTCCATGGGACCCTGGCAGCACTTTAAGAGGGGTGGCAACAGGGGCACATGGCCCGAAGACCTGAGGCTCCCTCCCCCTAGCGTGCAGTGTCTCTTTGCTGGATTGGGCATGTCTCTTTGCTGGATTGGGCATGTCTCATTTCTGGAGGGGGCATGTCTCTTTGCTGGATTGGGCATGTCTCATTTCTGGAGGGGGCATGTCTCTTTGCTGGAGAAGGCATGTCTCTTTGCTGGATTGGGCATGTCTCATTTCTGGAGGGGGCATGTCTCTTTGCTGGATTGGGCATGTCTCATTTCTGGAGGGGGCATGTCTCTTTGCTGGAGAAGGCATGTCTCTTTGCTGGATTGGGCATGTCTCATTTCTGGAGGGGGCATGTCTCTTTGGTGGAGGGGGCATGTCTCTTTGCTGGAGGGGGCATGTCTCTTTGCTGGAGGGGGCATATCTCATTTCTGGAGGGGACATGTCTCATTTCTGGAGGGGGCATGTCTCATTTCTGGACACTACTGAGTGGCCGGAGTCCACCCACGGACCATTGGACATACTATCGCTCCCAAAGTAGAGGACCTTAGGATCCCGAATTCCTTCTGGGACGCCTACACACCACGGACCCCCAGGGACGACCCCCGACATCCCCCCATCACAGAAGGGAGATAGGAGCCAACGGAGCGACCTTCGCTTGCACCTAAATACCCGCTCTATACCCCTGTGTGGGGTGGGTATATCTGGTTAGTAGGACATTTACCTTAGGGGTCACCCAGCACCTCACCAGTTACCCACCACGGGGGCCACCCCAAGATTTACCCACAAAGTCACCTGTACATCCATTCAGTTATGGACTAACCTGGTTATCTATACACCACCATCGCATCACTGGCTATTAAGACTTTCTCCCAGCCAGTCACTTTATTATATTTATTAGTCACTTTTGTGCACCTTATTGCACTATTTTTGTCACTTTCATTTTTCTGAGTGCTTATACCACTTTCTATACCTTTAGTGCATTTTTTTTGCACTTTTGTTTGCCACTGCCACTTTATCTTGTTTATATCAGCATTGTTCCAATTTGTATATTATATTTTATTCACTGCTTGATTATATTTATATTTTTTATATTCACTCTGTCACTTGGATTGCACTTTACCACGGGGATATTGATATTTATTAGTCACTATATTTTATTATATTATATGTTGATTTTATATTTTTATATTTTTAGATATTTATCTGTTGCACTGACAACTTATTGATCACTATATTTTTATATATACACTACGGTGTATTTATATATCAGTTTACTGATCATCGTTTACACCTCAGTCCTTTAATATAGGCAGCGCCAATTACCCTAAATTCTTCCCCAGTTCTAGATATTGTGGCTGCATTAATTTTCTTTTTTCAAGATTGTGTTTTTTATTTTACCCTGGAGATTATAGGATGACAACACTTGCTCACCATTCTGTAGCAGGACAACAAAAACGGGACAGGATTACATAACCCCGCCCCTCTCCCGTTGTTCATCACATAGAGGAGGGGTGTGGTTCTGTAATCCTCAGAGAACAATGTAATTGATAACTTTAACATCACAAGCTAATAATATGGTCCCACAAATAAGAGCTGTCCACAATCCAACCAGCAGCAACCTGGAAGTGGCACTGGGAACCTGATAACTCTCTCAGGGACTCTATTGGTGAGAGCTCTGTGCTGAGTTTTTGGCTTTGCACACCTGCTGCGACTATTTTGAGGGGTTCCCACCATCCCAATGCTTGGTTTCTGGGGTATGTACACCTGCTGTGCCAAATTAAGGGGTTCCCACCATTCTCTGTGCTTAGTTCCCAGAACTGCACACTTGCTGTGCCCATTATGAGGGGTTCCCACCATCCTTGTACTGAGTACCTGGGTCTGCACGCTTGCTGCGCTCATTATGAGGAGTTTCCACCACTCCTGTGCTGAGCTCCTGGGTCTGCACATCTGCTGTGCCCATTATGAGGGGTTCCCACCACCCCTGTGCTGAGTTCCCGGGTCTGTACACCTGCTGTGTCCATCATGAGGTGTTTCCCACTAGGGATTGACCAATTATCGGCAATGCAGATATATCAGGGGCCGATATGCACTTTCCCCGATATATCGGAATCGGCCCCTGAGGTTACCGATATTGCCGATATTTCGGGAAAGTGCTGTACCGGAGTGATGCCTGCAGCTAGAGGCATCACCCCGGTACCGACGTCCATAGCTGACAGTTGGCTGTCTTGTAATGACAACTGATGCGGCTGAGAAGCCGCTCTGCTGTCTTTACAAGGAGCGGGAGGGGACGTCTCCCCCCTCCCTCCACCTCCCGCGGCACGGCCAACTAGCCTGCATGGCCGCCGAAGACCCGATCAAAGCCGCATTCGGCTCTGAATCTGGTCTCCATGCAAAAATCCGGACGTGATGTCATGACATCACTTCCGGGTGACATCACTTCCGGGTACTTGGCAGCAAATAAAAAAATATGTGAGCATTCAAAACAGCCAAACTTGGCGTTTTAAATGCTTTTAAATGTAGAGGGGTTTGGGGTCTTTTAGACCCCCAGGTCCCTCCACAGTAGTACCTGTGAAAAATAAAAATAAAATTATTTTTTTAAATGTCTGAAAATATCGGCCAGTATTGGCCGATACTGATATCTGATGACCAAAATATCGGTCTCGGCACTAAAAAAATTATATCGGTTGATCACTAATTCCCACCATCCCTGTGCTGACTTCCTGGGTCTGTGCGCCCGCTGTGCCCATTATGAGGGGTTCCCACCATCCCTGTGCTGAGTTGCTGGGTCTGTGCGCCTTCTGTGCCCCATATGAGAGGTTCCCACCATCCCTGTGCTGAGTTGCTGGGTCTGTGCGCCTTCTGTGCCCCATATGAGTGGTTCCTACCATCCCTGTGCTGAGTTGCTGGGTCTGTGCGCCTTCTGTGCCCCATATGAGAGGTTCCCACCATCCCTGTGCTGAGTTGCTGGGTCTGTACACCTGCTGTGCCCATTATGAGGGGTTCCCACCATTTCTGTGCTGAGTTCCTGGGTCTGTACACTTGCTGTGCCCATTATGAGGAGTTCCCACCATCCCTGTGCTGAGGTCCCGGGTCTGTACACCTGCTGTGCCCATTATAAGGGGTTCTCACCATCCCTGTGCTGAGTTCCCGGGTCTGTACACCTGCTGTGCCCATTATGAGGAGTTCCCACCATCCCTGTGCTGAGTTCCCGGGTCTGTACACCTGCTGTGCCCATTATGAGGAGTTCCCACCATCCCTGTGCTGAGATCCCGGGTCTGTACACCTGCTGTGCCCATTATGAGGGGTTCTCACCATCCCTGTGCTGAGTTCCCGAGTCTGTACACCTGCTGTGCCCATTATGAGGGGTTCCCACCATCCCTGTGCTGAGGTCCCGGGTCTGTACACCTGCTGTGCCCATTAAAAGGGGTTCTCACCATCCCTGTGCTGAGTTCCCGAGTCTGTACACCTGCTGTGCCCATTATGAGGGGTTCCCACCATCCCTGTGCTGAGTTCCCGAGTCTCTACACCTGCTGTGTCCATTATGAGGAGTTCCCACCATCCCTGTGCTGAGTTCCCAGGTCTGTACACCTGCTGTGCCCATTATGAGGGGTTCATACTACCCCTATGCTGAATTTCCAGATCTGCGCATTTGCTGTGCCCATTATGAGGGGTTCCCACCATCCCTGCTGGACTTCTTATTTATTTAAAATTATGGAGAATGTAACAGGAGAAGCTGGAATACACAAAGGTGGTGAGCCTAAAGCTCCCAGATATTCAGGAACAGAGCTGGGAACTATGTCTGGGGATCCCAATGCTTGAGTATCCAGGACGTAGAAGAAGCCAGGGGCTGAGTGTCTTATGGGGTTCAGTCTCAGGTATCAGTGAGGGTGTTTTAGAATCACAGTTGTCGATAACTCATCTCTATTTTCTTATTAGGAAAGTTCTGAGTAAACTGAACTTCTCAGTACCGGATGATGTGATCCGGAAGGTTGTACAGTGCTCACCGGGAGTGGTGGAACTAGTACTGAACACGCTGCGACAGAAGATCGAGGAGAAGCAGAAACAGATCTCCGCTGCTGGAGACACATCAGAGGTAACATTGTCAGGGCAATGCTGGCACTGAAGGGTACCTGTCAATGGGGGAGTGAAGAACATCATTCCAGTGATTAAGTTTTTAAGTCTATTGTTGTAATGTTTTGTTTGTATTTTACTATGGCACTGCTAGGAAGTTAGGTTGGTGACAATTAGGCGTAATCTCTCTCTTTCTCTTTGTCTGTCTGACAGGCTTCTGTAATGAGACAGCAGTTAGAATTATGTCCAACCTGTTATAACGGAGAGAGAAGAAGAGAGAGCCAGTGAGAAGGAAAGAGAGAGAAGAGAGAGCAAGAGAGGATAGAGAGAAAAAAGAGATAGTCAGAGAGAAGGAAAGAGAGAGATGAGAGAGCCAGAGAAAAGGATAGAGAGAGAAAAGAGAGCCAGTGAGAAGGAGAGAGAGAGAAGAAGAGAGAGCCAGAGAGAAAAAAGGAGAGGGGGAGAGTAAGAAAGAGAGAGAGAAAGATAAAAAGAGTGGGAAGGGAAGAGAGAGAAGCAGGGATGGGGAAAGAAAGAGGGAGAAAAGAAAGAGGGAAAAAGAAGAAAGAGAGAAAGAGAAGAGAGAGGAGGAGAGAGAAAGAGAGGGAAGGGGGGAGAGAGGAGAGGAAGAGAAAAAGAGAGGAGAGTGTGAAAGAGAAGAAAGAGAGAGAGAAGGACAGAAAAAGAGAGAGAAGGTGAGAGCGAAAGAGGGGGTTGAGAGAAAGAGGGAGAGTGAAACAAGGTGAAAGAGAGAGGAAGAAGGTGAGAGAAAGAGAGGGGGGGGCAGGGGAGAGAGAAGTAGAGGTGGGGAAGAGAGAGGATAGAGAGAGAGAGGACACTGAATTTCAAAAGAGCCAATTTCCCAAAACTGCGCTCTTTGCTAGAAAATATCAAATGGGATAGAACCCTGGGAACAAGCAACACGGAGGAAAAATGGGAGTGCTTCAAGAGCATACTAAACAAAGGGATTGGCCAGTGAATTCCAAAGGGAAATACATTTAAAAGAGCAAAACTAAACCCTGGGTGGCTAAACTCCAACATAAAAATGCATGTTAATACTAAAGAAAAGGCCTTCAAAAAATACAAGGCTGGGGGGTCATTGGCAGCATTCAAGCATTACAAAGAGTGTATTAAGAAATGTAAAGGTGAAATCAAGGCAGCTAAAATAGAACACGACAGACATATAGCGGAAGAGAGTAAAAAAAAAACCCCAAGAAATTCTTTAAGCATATAAATAGTAAGAAATTGAGGCCAGAACTCATTGGCCTCATAAAAGACGACAAAGGGAATCTGAGCCGAGATATATCCCGGGTAACTATAGGCCGGTCAGCCTAACATCAGTAGTCTGCAAGATTTTGGAGGGGATGTTAATAGGCTATATACAAGACTATAGTAATGAAAATGGTATTATTAGTAGTAATCAGCATGGATTCATGAAAAATCGTTCTTGCCAGACCAATCTATTAACCTTCTATGATGAAGTGAGCTGCCACCTAGATAAAGGGAAGCCTGTGGATGTGGTGTACCTGGACTTTACAAAGGCTTTTGACACCGTTCCCCACAAACGCTTACTGTACAAACTAAGATACATAGGTATGAACCATAAGGTGAGTACCTGGATAGAGAACTGGTTCCAGGGGAGAGTCCAAAGGGTGGTGATAAATGGGGAGTACTCGGATTGGGCGGGTGTGCAAAGTGGGGGTCCCCCAAGGTTCTATCCTGGGAGCAATCCTGTTTAATTTATTCATAAACGACCTAGAGGAGGGGATATCTAGTACAATCTCAGTATTTGCGGATGATACTAAACTAAGCATGCCAATATCTTCAATGCAGGATGTGGAAACCTTACAAGCGGACCTGAACAAAATAATGGGGTGGGCAACTACATGGCAGATGAGGTTTAATGTTGAAAAATGTAAAGTAATGCACTTGGGCATCAGAAACACGAGAGCAAGCTACTCACTAGGGGGGGAACCACTGGGTGAATCTAAGATGGAAAAGGACCTGGGGGATACTGGTGGACAACAGGCTTGGCAGTGGCATGCAATGCCAAGCCGCTGCAAGCAAAGCCAACAGAATACTGGGATGTATAAAAAGGGGATTCCCTCCAGAAATAAAGAGATTATTCTCCCACTCTACAAGACTCTGGTCCGGCCACATCTGGAGTATTCCGTCCAGTTCTGGGCACCGGTCCTCAGGAAGGATGTGCTGGAACTGGAGAGAGTCCAAAGAAGGGCAACAAAAATAATTAGGGGAATGGAGGACATCAGCTATGAGGAAAGACTACAAGCACTGAACCTATTCTCTCTGGAGAAAAGACGATTGAGGGGGGATATGATATCAATGTACAAATACTGTACTGGCGACCTGTCAGCAACAGGTGTGACCAGAAATGTGTGGACTGACACAGAGAACATTAGACATAATTAAGGTGTAAAGAATATAATTTATTTAAAAATAAGTGAATAACACAAATGTAAACGCACCTCCAGAAAACTATAACTGTGTAAATCCAATCAGATACCCAAACAATAATGACACACAGCAAACAACTGCTCAAACCAAATATATACAAAACAGGATAAATGAATAGTAATAGTAACAGAGCCGGGGTCATACACGGGAGATCAAGCAGAGGGAGCTGGGAGCAAGACAGAACAGAGAGAGGGTTGCAGGAGACGGAGTAAGCAAACAGGAAGGAAGGAATCAGGCTGCAGGGTCAGGGTCAGGATCAGAGTCCAGGATCAGGATACAGGGACACAGGCATGCAGGTCAGGCGCACATGGAGACAATACCAAGGCAGTGAGAAGAAGCATACACAGGGTTTAAATATACTTCCTGCAACCAGCATCAGGTGATGACTGATTGCATAAGATGTTCGCTTCTGACTACTGAGAGACACCCGCTGGTGGACACTGGAACTGCAGCGTATGGATCTGGGAGCTACAGTGCCACCAGCAGGTGAGCTCTTTCCTGACACGACCCTAGCATATGGAACAAACTTTTCAGAGAAAGGGAATACAATAAGACACGTAGGGCTATGTGGAGATCCCAAAAGCCTTAGTAATGAGTGTAGCCAACATCCCTGGGAAAATGTCTTGAACAAAGTTGGTGCCTTAGGCCGGGGGGGGGGGGGGGGTATTGGGGACTTTATGGGCTAAGTAAGACGATAGTATAAAAATTTGAACAATTTATTGAAAATGAAGCATAAAGTCGTTGAAAACAACACTTGATCATGTGTGTGGGTTACAATAAGACACGTGGCCACTCACTAAAACTAGAGTAAAAACGGTTTAACCTTACAATACGTAGGGGGTTCTTTACTGTCAGAGCAGTAAGGATGTGGAATTCTCTTCCACAAGCAGTAGTATCAGAAGGGAACATTGATAGCTTCAAAAAAACTATTAGATGGGCACCTTAAAGACCACAACATACAGGGGTATACAATGTACGGTTAACAGCAAACACACACACATATTAGGTTGAACTTTTTTCAACCTCACAAACTATGTAACTATAAGAGAGAGAGAGAAAGATACAAATAAAGGGAATGGGAGGGAGAGAGAGAAGCAGGGGTGGGGAAAGAGAGAGGGAGAGAAGAGAGAGAAAAAGAAGAAAGAGAGAATGAAAGAGAGGAAGAGAGAGAGGAGGAGAGAGAGGGAGGGAAGGGGGAGAGAGAAGGGGGAAAGAGAGAGGAGAGGAAGAGAAAAAGAAAGAGGAGAGTGAGAAAGAGAAAAAGAAGAAAGAGAGAAGGAGAGAGAAAGAGAGAGAAGGGGAGAGCGAAGGAGGGAATAGAGAGAAAGAGGGGGAATGAGACAAGGAGAAAGAGAGAGGAAGAAGGTGAGAGAAAGAGAGAAGGGACATAGAGGGGTGTGATTCTGTAGTGCTCAGAGAACAATGTAATTGATAACTTCATCATCACAAGCTAATAATATGATCCCACAAATAAGAACTGTCCACAATCCAACCAGAAGCAACATGGAAGGTGGCACTGGGAACCTGATAACTCTATCGGTGAGAGCTCTGTGTTGGGTCCCTGGTTCTGCACACCTGCTGCACCTATTACGAGGGATTCCCACCATAACCTGTGCTGAGAAAGAGAGAAGATGAAGGTAAGGGAAAGAGAGGGAAAGAGATTGAAGGAGAGAGAGAGAGAAGGCGATAGAGAAAAGAGAGAGAAAGAGAGAAGGAAAGGGAGAGAAAGAGAGAGGGAAGGGGAGAGAAAGAGAGAGAGGTAGGGGAGGATAAGAGAGAGAAAGGGAAGAAAGTGAAGTAAAAGAGGATAAGAGGGAGAGAGGTAAGGAGAGGGAAAGGAGAGAGACAGAACAAGAGAGGTACAGAGAGAGAAGGAAAGAAAGAGAAGGCGAGGGAGAGAGAGAATTAATGGGGGATAAGGGGGGGGGGAGTACGGGAGCATAAGAGAGAGGGAGAGAAAGAAGAAGAGAGAGTAGAGGGGAGAGAAGGAGAGAGGGACAGAAGTAAAGAGAGGGTAAGAGAGAGAGAGGGGGGGGGAGAGAAAGTGAAGTAAGGAAGGGTAGGAGAGAGGGGGGGAAGGAGATGGAGAAAAGGAGAGGGAGAGAGTATGAGAGAGGGACATATAGAAGGTGAGAGAGAGATAAGGGAGAATAAGAGAGAGAGAGGGAAGGGGAGAGAGAAAAGGGGGGGGGGGAGAGAGAGAGATAATGAGTTAGGGACAGAGAGAGAAGGTGTGTGAGAGAGAGAGAGAGAGAGAAGTACTGTAAGGGAGGATATGAGAGAGAGAGAGAGAAGGTGAGAGAGAGAGAAGTACTGTAAGGGAGGATATGAGAGAGAGAGAGAGAGAAGGTGAGAGAGAGAGAAGTACTGTAAGGGAGGATATGAGAGAGAGAGAGAGAGAGAGAAAGAGAGAAGGTGAGAGAGAGAGAGAGAAGTACTGTAACTGCCGGTTCACACTACCGCAACTTGTCAGGTGACTTGGTCGCCTGACAAGTCGTGCTCCATTCTGTTCTATGGGAACCGTTCTAATAGGAGCGACTCAAGTCGCTCCGACTTAGAAAAAGGTTCCTGCACTACTTTTGACCGAAGTCGGAGCGACTTGCATTGACTTCCATTATGTGAAGTCCGTGCAAGACGCGCCGAAGTCGTGGTGCACGGCGACTTCACTAGTCGCCCCCGAAGTCGTGTCGCCATAGTGTGAACCGACTCTAAGGGAGGATATGAGAGAGAGAGAGAGAGAGAATAAGACAGACAGAGAAGGAAAGAAAGAGAAGGAGATAGAGAGGGAGAGAGACAATGTGCTATGGATCATATCTATCTATCTATCTATCTATCTATCTATCTATCTATCTATCTATCTATCTATCTATCTATCTTTTATCTATCTATCTATCTATCTATCTATCTATCTATCTATCTATCTATCTATCTATCTATCTATCTATCTATCTATCTATCTATCTATCCATCTATCCCTCTCCAGCATTTTTATTTAATGACATGACGTGTTCTTCCTCCCTCACAGGAGCTGAGTCCTCGGCCTCAACCCACCAATCACACAGAGCCAGGTAACATCTGATTCATCACTTTCCCCCATAGCTCTCTCTCTTTTCTAGGTCAGTTGAATAGATCACATCTGAGATTGGTCCTCTTTGCCGTGGCAGAGCAGAGCTGTGCAGGAACATTCACCCATGTGTTTCCTGTACATGGTTAGTCATGTGATCTGAAGTCACATGGCCAATCACAGGGATACAAAATAAAACCTAACTCCAGTCAATTTATTTTCTCTAGTGAAGAACAGGGAAGAGTTCAATTCTCAAGTGGTCCAGGAGATGGGAATGCGCATTGTATAGAATTTCTGGATTATAATGCTATAATAAAACCCACTCAAGAAGATCATTTGGTTTACAGAAAATTAGCCCAAAAAAATATTTTCGTACTTTTTCTGCTGACAATTCCCTAAGAAAGATCTTTCATATGAGTGATATATCTCTCACACACGCACCTATTTTACTTAAAATATTTATTTCTTTTCAGCTGATTTTTTTTTTCAATTTCATAAAAACAGTGCCAATTGTCTTTTAATTATTCATTATTTTAATATTATTGTTTGTCATTAAAATGGTCATTTAATCAATATTTTTTGGCATGCCCTAAAAGGGTCAAGTCAAAATGTTTGCAGCCACATTAAAAAGCAACCAAGATTGTCCAGCCCCTCCAAATCATACTCTTTGATTCCCCTTTAAAACAAAAAACACAATTGAAAACAGTTAAAATGGTAATAAAATTAAAAGTAGACTGGATTAACGACTAATTGGATTGAAATGTGTGTGTGGGCACTGTTTGACCCCGGAATAATGACTCCTATTTATTACGGTAGATATATCAGCTCTGTATATTGTATCTGGAATTGACAGATGTCAGATAATTAGTTGCTTCCTTCTCCTTCTGCTGGAAGCCAGACATTCATACGGTACATTCATGATTTTTAAAGGGAAAATAAAAAAATCAATATCTGTCATCACGACTTTAATTGAAATCCCCAGACTTAATGACTCTCTCATTAGGATGAAGATATAGAAATAAGAGGCTGCTGAGCGATTGAGTGCAGACCTTTAAAGCTGTAGATGTCCAAACCTTGAATGATTGCAGCAACTTTTAATTTAAAGCTTGCAGCGCGGGCTCAAGAACAAAGCCCTGTGAACAAAAAATTTAGCGCAAATCACAACATGAAAAATATAATCACAAAAGTGATATGTGCAAAAAATAAGAGAAGAAAGAAGATGGGGCTTTACGGACCAACGGGAGGAGAAAGATCGCAACTACAAAAAGAATGTATATTAAAAGATAATTTTATTGTACAACTTTAAAAATGTACATGAGCAAAAATGCGCATGTTGAAAATAATTAAAATAAAAAGATAAATCAGGTCACAATGTAGAAATACTTCCCAACAAGGGAGAGCTGGTAGCCTGTATAGATGGATAGTGTAAGGGTCTCAGATGGAGCACGGTCAAGGAAAGTCCCCAGCAAGCCGACGTGTTTCGCACAAGGCTTCCTCAGGGCCAGAGAGACCAAGATAGACCGATATTTCCAGTGTGACTCAGGAGGTAGCAGGCAACAGCAGCACGCAGCAAAATGTCCACAAAGAAATAGAAACAATGTAAATATAATTCCCCAATTGACACCAGTGACCAGAAGTTTCACTATCACAGCATATGTGGATATGTATCCATCTCCATATTCCAGGCCTGATTGGCTACTCAATATATCTCTGTGGATAGCATATGATCAAACCCGTTAAGGGCATCACAGTAGTAGGATGACTAAAAGGTCCTATATGTCATAGGCTCTAGAAGCAGCATATAGTGAATGTCAAGTACGTAACACTTCTAGTCTATCAGAGGTCAAGAGGGGAAAGGGGAACAGTCCTTGTTCCTCCTAGAGATGCCAGGTATATTGGGCCTATACACAGTATATAAGCAGCCCAGGGCAGGTAGCACTCCAAAACATCACCGTCCTATATTAGGAAGGGGGTTACAAATGGACACCGGGCCAAC
The DNA here is from genome assembly GCF_965119305.1 of Pelophylax lessonae. Lineage (NCBI taxonomy): Eukaryota > Metazoa > Chordata > Amphibia > Anura > Ranidae > Pelophylax > Pelophylax lessonae. The sequence goes on from NC_138768.1 coordinate 860,355,752, forward strand.
AGTAAGCCTTCGCATATCCTCCGTGTGTGTGCCTGCTTTGTGATATGATCCTCCATATTCCCTGGACTCCCCGGGGCACAAGAAAGGGACAAGGTTCTCTTTTTTTTTCTGAGCCCAAGGTGCTGTGTACAAAAACAAACCAAAAAAGTGTACTAGGGTGTGTCATATGGTCTCCTCCCAAAGAGGAAGGACCCTTCCCTGACCCCTGGGGCACAAGACCCTTGATAGGAGCAAGGCACACTCTGATCCACCTAGCCAAAAGGCTTAGCATCCTCCTTTCCTTGTGATCAGCCAAAGCTGACCACTGAGTACTAGGATAGGGGCTCCCCTGATGAGAGACCCCCCAAGGCAGAGGAGGAAGGAACCTAAGGGCCACATATCCTCCCCATAGACTTCAGGATGGACCTACACCCTACAATCCTGAGAAAAAAAGGCTAAAAAAAAAATCAATGCAATGACATACAGTGAGGAAAAAAAATAAAGTGCCAATGTGCAAGATAATGGCTAGACGGTGTGGCCTGGTAGCAGAAATTGCCCTGGTCTTGGCTAAAAGACCTAGAGGTTCAGTGCAGAAAAAGAGCTGGGATATTGTGTCCTAATTATTTTTCTCACAGTGGGGTCACAAACCTATAGTGATACTAAGAGCACCCCTGGATCACCACTTCCATGAGAGAACTGACATTGCAGGCATTCTGCCTTCCCAACCCCTGGCCAGTCAACTGCAGCCCCATTCCTATCAGAAAGGCACTAGCACCTATGGAGGGCCTACAACCGGGGACAAGCCTGGTGCAACATGAGAAAATCAAACCAGGAGCAAAGGAGCCATCCCACAGTACTCACCTTCGTACTAACCAGCTCCCAACCCTACCCCTAACCATGCTCAAAGGACGCGTTCTGTTCCCAAAAACTGATCAGAACAGATACTACACCTATGGCCAGAATACACCATAAGAAAATCGTCTGAAAATTTCCGTTCAGCGAACGAATGGCCGATATTCAACTCGTTAATGCCCAGCCATCAATGACCGATATTGTGAACGGAAAATACAGTTTGAAAAAAACGAAAAATTCTGTTGTCTCGTTTGTGAATGAACGATATTCTATACATTGGTGTTAAGGTCGTTCATTTGAAATCTGTAGAACATCATCACGCTGAACACTGTTTCAATGGTCAGCGGTCAACGGTCGGGCGATATTCGGTGTGTGTATGTTGGCAACGTTTTCGACCAACGAACACTTTTTCATAAGTCGGCGGTCGAATGATCGGGCGATATTCTAATCGTGTATTCCGGACATTAATTTTAGCCAAATGGCAGGGTACTATTGTCCACTTGGCCAAAACCAAGAGAACCTATTACTTAGAGACCAGCCAAAGCCAGTCTAGTGGTGAGCACTCTCCAAAAGAAAGAGTCCCACCATGGGGATAGGAAAAAAAAGCAGAGGGCCACAGACCCCGCTCTTGACTTCAGCACAAGCTCTGAAGAACCTGCACTCTTTGTGCCAGGTGCATGAGTTGGCAGGCCTTTCAGTAGACTGGTTTTATTTTTAAAGAAATATTGTCTTGCTTCAGTTTTGTGTATTTACGCTCATTTTTTTTTACTTACTATTCAAAACCTTCATTTAACAAATATATATTCCATACAGAACATTAGAAGCAGAAGTAGTTTGCTTTCAAACACTCTCTTTCTAACTGAGTAAAAAGAAGTTTCTCACAGCCAACAGATTCACGCATGCTTTGAAACTTAGAATTTGATTGGTAATACAGCTGGAAGAGAAAATTGAGGTTCCTCTGGCTTCAGGAACTACACACCCAGTACACTTCCAGGGAGCTACATGAGGACCAGCTGATTATCAAGAAATATTAGGGTCAGGGTTGAAGAGTTTAAGGGTTAGGATTAAAATTGGACGTAAGATGGACTGCCCTATGGGTGAAAAAATGCCCCAAAGAAGATTCAAAACCTATTTTTGGGTGGAGCACGGTGTGTTTTTTCACCACACCGGTTGGCGCACGTCAAACGCGCTGAAAATGCATGCCCACTACCCACGCTTGGAGTACCATTGACAAATAAGGGCACCACAAATGAAATGCATGTCAAAACCATTTTTTTGTTCACTTTTTTGTGTGTTCTGGAAATTCCAAGTGTGAATGGAGCCTTATGCCTCGTACACACGCAACGATTATCGGCAGACCGATCGGCCGTCTTTTGTCCAGTGTTGTTGTGTTGGTTGGAATGTGCTCTAGACTGCACACGAATTTTCTCGGCCAACAAAAATCAACTTCAGAAGTGATGTCATGTGATGGTTGACTTTCCGTGTGTTTTTTCTTCTCTGAGCATGCCCAGTCTTGCTCATCAGATTTTTGTCTGCCGAAATCTGTACTGACTGACGGAAAATCGGCCGTTGTGTTGACGGCCAACAAAAATTTTATAGCCTGCACACCATTTTTTTTTTTGGCCGAAAAGTCGGAGTCGGTTGTGGAAAGCATCATACTAACTAGCCGATAATCGGCCGATCGGACATTGGCCGAAAATTCACGGCCAACTATCGATGCGTGTGTACGAGGCATTAGGGTTTGGGAGAGGGAGGATCAGCTCCAGATCACATTCACACCTCTGTCATTTTCATGTAAAGCAGATACAGTGTGGGATGTTTTAGAAGAATTTTATTGGAAATCAAACATCACATTACTAGAGAAGTGAATGTAGATAAGAGTTGTAGGTAAGTGTCACAGCTCAGCGGGAGACCTTCTACACAGGTTTCTCGGTGCAAAAAAATAAAAATAAAATTATGCCAATTTTCAAAACTCAGGATTGTTTCTGGAGTTCAAGGTGCTGTCAGTAGCTTGTAGGCACTGTGGATTTCTGTCCTATGTTTATTACTAATGAATTTTATTTTAATTTGCATCCCTGTCTCAGGTTACTCTACAAAGCAGAAGAGTAATGGTGTGGAGAACAGCCCACGAGCAGCTCCAAAGGGTGAACATGGCAGGTGAGTTTCCATATTTTATGTATGGGTCCTCTCACCCCTCTGTTCTATGCGCAGGTCGTGAGTCCACTCACTCCTCTGTTCTAGCTATCTTTGTTTACATGGACAATATATGAATTGGGCTAGGTGACTTTACTGGTTGCTATTGACTCCATTGACAGCTGTTGATGGGACAAATGCCTGAACAAGCAAAGTTTGGTCCAAACCTGTGTTCAGACCAAACCACAAGCTCCTCCCTATCCAAGAACTGCAAACAGAGGAGAGGATGAGAGGGTCTAAGACCTACATACAGGGAAGAGGGGTAAGGAGTCCGTCCCAAGACCTGCATGCAAAAGAGTGGTGTAAGGGAATCCCAGGAATAGGGCCGGTGCAAGGATTTTTGCCGCCCTTGGCAAAATAAAAATTGCGCCCCCCCCCCCCCCGATATGCTCTCCCACCCCCATCCCAAGTTGCTGAAGGGGTTATAACCAGTGGCGGCTGGTGCAGACCTGGCCCCCTGTCACTCCAGAGTCCAATCCACACCATATCCTCCCCCGCGGGCGCCAGTTCACTTACCTTGTACCTCCGGACAGCGACGGCTTCCCCCTCGGTCTCCTCCATGTCCCCTCTAGGCGGCCATCTCCTCCCTCCTCCTCCGCAAATAGGATTGCTTCTCCTTTGGTCAATTAGGAAACAGGTCTCAGGACCCACTACCTGATTGGCCCGGGAGGATAATCAGTGTGGCAATAGCAAATATTCATTCGCTATTGTCACACAACTGGGTGGGCTCGGGGCGCAGTGCTTCGCACCCCAAGCCCACCCTTTTTCGAAGCCTATTAGAGCCTCTAGATCTAATCACCTGCTTAAAAAAAAAAAACCCTCATTGGAATCCATGTATTCGGCACCCTGCATGTAGATTAGGGGGCCGGACGCATGGATGGGAGGGCGGCGCCCCTACCCCACTAACGGACGGGCTGGCTGCCACTGGTTAAAACCCCTTCAGTGACTTACGGTAAGTCGCTTACCTCGGGTCAGGCGCCCCCTGCTAAGTTGCGCCCTGCGCGGCTGCCTAGGTCGCCTTACTGGTAGCATCGGCCCTGCCCAGGAACTGTACACAGAGGAGAGGGGTGAAAGGTCCCAGGATCTGCACACAGAAGAGAGCTTGGATTTAGCTGGTTGCACATGGTCTTTGAGGTGAGCTCTGTATGTGTCAAGAAACCCCCACAACCTCACATAGGATGTTGAGTTTTGCTTTTATGATATTACTTATATTGTCCCTTGCCCCACCCTTTCAGGTAATGCCACAGCTGCCCCAATTTATATTTCCACCCTTTGTTTCCTGTGTTCCCAGCAAGCAGCATCAGGGATATGCTCACGGAGCCAATGCCGACACCAGTCTCCGCATACAGCTGGCAGAAAAGGAGCAGGCACTGCTAGAAGCACAGGAAAACATCCAGGTAAGAACAATTTCCATCATCCTCTTTGCCACATTTTTTATCATAAACCTTGCAAAAAAGAGTGACTCAAAGGCGGAACGCACTCCCTCTCCCACCAGAGAAGGTACCATACGGTCACCCACCACAGTTGTTTTCCGTGGTCTTCCGGGTCTTTTGGTGTTGCTGAGCTCACCGGTGCGTTCTTTCTTTTTAAGGATGTTCCAAACAGTTTTGGCCACACCTAATGTTTGTGCTATCTCTCTGATGGGTTTGTTTTGTTTTTTCAGCCTAATGATGGCTTGCTTCACTGATAGTGACAGCTCTTTGGATCTCATATTGAGAGTTGATAGCAACAGATTCCAAATGCAAATAGCACACTTGAAATGAACTCTGGACCTTTTATCTGCTCCTTGCAAATGGGATAATGAGGGAATAACACACACCTGGCCATGGAACAGCTGAGCAGCCAATTGTCCCATTACTTTTGGTCCCTTAAAAAGTGGGAGGCACATATACAAACTGTTGTAACTCCTACACCGTTCACCTGATATGGATGTAAATACCCTCAAATTAAAGCTGAGTCTGCAGTTAAAGCACATCTTGTTTGTTTCATTTCAATCATTCCATTCCATTCCCTTGTGGTGGTGTATAGAGCCAAAAAGGTTAGAATTGTGTCGATGTCCCAATATTTATGGACCTTACTGTAGGATAACACTAATTAGCTTCTAGGAGATGAAAATTAAATGCTTATAACAGCTTCTAGGTGCTTAAAAAAACGCTAGTGTACATAAAGCCTAAAAGAAATATTGAAATTAAGAAAAAACACTATTTGAGAATTTTTTTTTTTCTTCTGATAACACTATTGTGCAGTTTAAAAAACCTTTCCCAATGGCTATTGTGTATCCCAGGATAGGTCCACCACAAGCCATTCTCCCTACACAGTGGCGTAGCGTGGGTTGTCAGCACCCAGGGCAGGGCAAGTAATTTGTGCCCCCTAACTCTCGGGATTTTAGCACTCGAGTCTCTTCCACTAGTTTAGTTAAAGAAACCCTTACCCCCTAAGCACATGTATTGTTGAAAATACTGATGTAATTAAAGTAAAATGCATCTAAATACAAGTTTGAATGACCAGCGTGCCCCCTTTCAATGCAGAATGACCAGCGTGACCCCTTTCAATGCAGAGAGACCAGCGTGCCCCCTTCAATGCAGAATGACCAGCGTGCCCCCTTTCAATGCAGAATGACCAGCGTGCCCCCTTTCAATGCAGAATGACCAGCGTGCCCCCTTTCAATGCAGAGAGACCAGTGTGCCCCCTTTCAATGCAGAGAGACCAGTGTGCCCCCTTTCGAAGCAGAATGACCAGCGTGCCCCCTTTCAATGCAGAATGACCAGCGTGCCCCCTTTCAATGCAGAGTGACCAGCGTGCCCCCTTTCAATGCAGAGTGATCAGCGTGCCCCCTTTCAATGCAGAGTGACCAGCGTGCCCCCTTTCAATGCAGAATGACCAGCATGCCCCCCTTCAATGGAGAGAGATCATCGCGCCCCCTTTCAATGCAGACAGACCAGCGCCAGGCTGCTGACTCACTCGCTGCTAAACTGACTGAGCAGTGAGGAGAGGCGGCATAGGCGGGGCTTGGCTTGCAACACCACCCCACCCTACACCAATGGACAGGTGAGGCACAGTCCAGCCCCGCCCGACCCGCCATTTTCAGCCATAGGGCAGCCGCGCTGGACATCTCCCAGCCTAAAGATGGAGGCAGCCGCAGACAGTGTGTGAACTGTGTATGTCAAAGTCAGGCAGAGAGAGTGACACTGCAGATGCGCCCCCCCCAGATGTTGCGCCTGGTGCGGCCGGCCCCCCCTGCACCCCCCACGCTATGCCACTGTCCCTACAGACTCCTACTACAACTGATATGGTAAAAAATAGACCTGAGTGACACACTCCCCCTTTTAATCCCCCATATTAATTAGTTGTACATAGTCTGAACTCCCCCCCCCCTACACAATCTTCTCAGAAGAGCCCCTGGAACTTCCTGCAATGCCCACCGGTGGTAGCTTCCACCCAGTTTCTCCAGGACACTCTTCAGCAGATGAAGTTTCAATCCTGGTGCTCCAGTCTAGGTCTCGGCTTTACTCCTCCTGGATATACCCTCCAGCAAGGCAGTGCAAGCCTCTCGAACCTTCCTTCTCCAAGCTCAGTCAGCAGGCCTGGCAGGTCAGGGAACAGCTATACACACCTTCTCCCCAGATGAAGCCTGGGAAGCAAAAGAGCTTCTAGGGGTCACTCCCAAATATTTATCCCCTCCTCTACCACTGGCAATAAACCACCTACCCTGTTTCCCCGAAAATAAGACAGTGTCTTATAATAATTTTTGCTCCCAAAGATGTGCTAGGACTTGTTTTCAGGGGATGTTTTATTTTTCCATGAAAAAGAATACGGTACACATTTATTGTTGAACAAAAAAAAAGGAAATTTATTACCTGTATACGGTACGGTAGTAGTTGTCATCACAAACCAGAAAATTATATCCTCCTGTGTCATTTTGATTCCCCCCCCCCCTTCTGATCCTTCTGTGTCATTTTGATTGCCCCCTCTGATCCTCCTGTGTCATTTTAAGTGATCCCACTCCCCCCACCCCTGTGCCAGTGGACACCTTCACCAGACATCCACCCCACCCCTTTATCAGACATTTCCCCCCTACCTCAGTCACCCCTGTGTGTCCACACAATGTGCCCGACTCCTGCCCCGCGCGACTCACTGTCTAATTGTGAGTCAGCCAGACTCCGTCAGGGCAGAGTGAGCAGCAGGCGGCAGCTTGTCCTGGCGGCGGCGCGGGCTCTCTGATTAAAAGAGACCTCGCACTTCCTGTCTGCTCTGGCTGCACTGCGGCCAACAGTGAGCTGCGCGGCAGTGCCCGCCGCTACGGTCCAGAGTTACGGGGGGCCTTATGTTCGGGGGAGGCCTTATTATCGGGGAGGTCTTATTTTCGGGGTGATGCCTTATATTTCAGCGAGAGGCAAAACTGTAAGTAGGTCTTATTTTCAGGGGATGTCTTACTTTCGGGGAAACAGGGTAGTAGTTGGCCAGGGAGACATAAAGGGAGACTCGGGCCTTCCTTCTCCAACTTCAGCAGGCCTAAGAGGTCAGGGAACAGCTATACACACATTCACTCCAGGTGAAGCCTAGGAAGCAAAAGAGCTTCTAGGGGTCACTCCCAAATATTTATCCCCTCCTCTACCACTGGCAATAAACTGCCTAGTAGTTGGCCAGGGAGACCTAAAGGGAGACTCGGGCCTTCCTTCTCCAAGCTCAGTCAGCAGGCCTAGAAGGTCAGGGAACAGCTATACACACTTTCTCTCCAGGTGAAGCCTGGGAAGCAAAAGAGCTTCTAGGGGTCACTCCCAAATATTTATCCCCTCCTCTACCACTGGCAATAAACTGCCTAGTAGTTGGCCAGGGACACATAAAGGGAGACTCGGGCCTTCCTTCTCCAAGCTCAGTCAGCAGGCCTAAGATGTCAGGGAACAGCTATACACACTTTCTCTCCAGGTGAAGCCTAGGAAGCAAAAGAGCTTCTAGGGGTCACTCCCAAATATTTATCCCATCCTCTACCACTGGCAATAAACTGCCGAGTAGTTGGCCAGGGAGACATAAAGGGAGACACGGGCCTTCCATCTCCAAGCTCAGTCAGCAGGCCTAGAAGGTCAGGGAACAGCTATATACACCTTCTCTCCAGGTGAAGCCTGGGAAGCAAAGGTGCTTCTAGGGGTCACTCCCAAATATTTATCCCCTCCTCTACCACTGGCAATAAACCGCCTAGTAATTGGCCAGGGAGACATAAAGGGAGACTCAGGCCTTCCTTCTCCAAGCTCAGTCAGCAGGCCTAAGATGTCAGGGAACAGCTATACACACTTTCTCTCCAGGTGAAGCCTAGGAAGCAAAAGTGCTTCTAGGGGTCACTCCCAAATATTTTTCTCTTACGTCCTCCGACAGTCGCCGCCTCTTCATATTCGTCACATATGGGGGTATTAGACTTTGCTCCGAAGGAGTAGCTAGGCAACAGAATATGTTAACATTAAAGCTTTTAACATATCCCACCCTCAAGGGGTGGTCCCCTCAGTCAATACCCTCCTACTTCCTGCAACCATATCTCAGTTTTAATGTCTAGCTTGTCAGGAGTGGCTGGCTTTTCCTGTGCTGGGGCTTTCTGCCCCAGACTCTTTCTTCTTTTTGAAATTTTGTTTGAGTTTTCTCTCTACCTTTACTTAGCTGTTATTTTTGTCAGCGTTAGTTAGTTCTTCTGATGAAGAGGATCATGCGGGCTGGGTCTCGGGCTGATCCCCCTGGTCGCAGGTCGTGGGTCAGTGGCTTCCCAGCCTGCCATCGAGCGTTCAGCCAGGTAACGCTCCTGGCACAGTGAACGACCCATCCCTGTTCGGTGCAGGGATGATTGGTGAGGTGGCTACCTCACTGGACGCTGTGCGGTTTCTTAACCCCCATTTTGTGCGTCTTGCATTGCGACTCTCCCTGCCTCATGTGCAGCGGCTTGTTCGCCTGTGCGGGTCCCCCACGCCATTGAGAGGTAAGTGTATCTATGTGGGGACCTGTCTGTCTGGGGGGGTGTCAGTCTGGGACTGTGTAACCTGCCTCTATTCACACTGCTTGTCTCCCTATCTCTCGGCTGCATGCTGTGGGCTGCAAGGGGGGGGGGGGGGAGCTGTGTGACACTGTGTGTGTCAGCCTGGTCAGTGTGAGAAGCTGTGTGCTGTGGGGCATGTTTTTTTGGCATGTTTGGGCATATACAGCGATCGCTGCGGCGATCTGACATGTATTCCTATACAGGGATGTCACGTGTGCATTACCGCACTGTGGAGCGGCGGTTTCGGCGCCAAACGGCGCCATTTTGCCTACACTCGCTCCGGCCGCATGTTTTACATGCATGGCGGCCATTTTCTTGTAGCCTCCATAGGCTTTCATAGAGCGCCCTGGCAGCATCACTTCCTCTTTCCAGGAACACCGATCGAGGCAGCAGCAGCGGCGAGGGTCTCCTCAGGTTTTATCCTTCTGTTCTTGCTATCCATTGCCTGTGTTCAGTTTGCATATTCCCTGTGGGGGTCTCATTGTGCTTGAGTGTGGTGCGGTGGGCTGCGCTTGCCGCGCTTGCTTAAAGGGGCAGTTAACCCTTTATTGTCTGGCATTACAGGGGCAATGGATTCTCAGGAGGGCAAATTTCCTACCGCCTTGGTGGAAAGCCAGGGGACCGCTGTTTCCCCCCCAGGGGGGGATTTAGCCACTATTGTGGCTGGCCTTGCTGCTCAGGTGCAGATGCTGGTGGCTGCTCAATCTACTAAAAGACCCAGAATTGCTCTTTCCTCTGATTCTGAGGGTGAAGGTGATGGGGTTGTTATGGCGGGGGCCTCCTTATCGGGGTCCCGCTCCTCCCTAGATCTAGTGGGGTCCGAGGTGGAGGCTGAAGTTGAGGGGGTTGATAATTCTCCCCCTGGCTCGCCTGAAGAGCTTGCAATCATGGATGAATTGATTGCTTCCATAAAGCAAACACTGCGTTTGCAGGATGAAGTGTGTCCCCCCGCTGCCTTGGCGGCCTATGGGACGCAGAGAAAACGCAGGACGCCGCAGGTTTTTCCCTGCAATGATGATTTTCAGCGCGCTGTTAAGGAACAATGGCGCAATCTGCGCAAACCTTTTGCTGTACCAAGTAGGTTCAAGCTGCGTTATCCTTTCTCGCCTTCCACTGATGAAAGGTGGTGTGTGCCTCCCCCAGTGGATCACGCAATTGCGGTTTTAAACAAGACCACTGCGATTCCTGCAGAGGATTCCCCTGTGTTCCATGATGCCACGGATAGGAGATTGGAGTCTCTTGCCCGTCATACTTATTCTGTTACGGGTTCTATGCTTAAAGCTCTGTTTGCTTCTCTCATGGCGGCCCAGGCGATCGCAAGTTGGATGCAGATGCTTAGGCGCGTCCTAGTGGCCGACTCGGCCTCGCCGGCGACCCTGGATATGGTGGATCAAATCCACCAGGGTGTCATGTATCTGTGTGATGCGGACCTGGACCTGGTTCCATTGGCTGCACGTGTGCACAGCGTGGCGGTGTTGTCTCGCCGCCTGGTTTGGTTAAAATGTTGGTCGGTGGACCAATCTTCACGTAAGACCTTAGCCAATCTGCCTTATGATGGGTCTCGCCTTTTTGGGGAGTCCTTGGATGTGTTGATTAAGGGGATCACCGGGGGTAAGAGCACTCTCTTGCCCCATTTCCCCAAGGCTAAGGGGGCTTCTGGGAAGAAGCATGCTAATTTTCGGCCCCCTCAGGGGTCCTTTCGTGCCTTTCGGCCGCACTACAAGGGCAAGCCGTTCAAAGGTCGAGGCTCTCAGAAGAAGCCCTGGTCTGGGAAACAGAAGTCCGGCCAATCCGGATCTGCAGCCCATAACAGTTCGGCCTGAAGGGGCGCCCTCACCCAGTTTTGGGGTGGGGGGACGCTTGCTCGGTTTTCTTCAACCCTGGTTGGCCCGTGTGCGGGACAGATGGGTTCAGGAGATTGTTCGATCTGGTTACAAGATCGAGTTTCTCTCTCGGCCGGAGAGCAGATTTTTTCCCTCAAATCTTCAACTGTCTCCAGAGCGTTTGCGGGACCTGCACCTGGCGGTGCGGGACCTGAGGGCTCAGGGAGTGGTGGTTCCGGTGCCTCATCGGGACAGATTTCGGGGTTTTATTCCAATCTGTTCACCGTGCCCAGAAAGGAGGGCAAGGTTCGTCCAATTCTGGACTTGAAGGCTCTGAACCGCTCTGTGCGGGTTCGCAAGTTCCGCATGGAATCCCTGCGGTCGGTGGTGGCTGCCCTGGTTCCGGGGGAATTCATGGCCTCCATCGATTTGAAGGATGCGTATCTTCACATCCCCATTTTCGAGGGTCACCAGAGGTTCCTTCGATTTGCCATTGCGGAGGATCACTACCAGTTCGTGGCGTTGCCTTTTGGTCTCGCCTCGGCTCCGCGGGTCTTCACCAAGGTGCTTGCACCGGTTCTGGCATTATTGAGGGCCCAGGGCATTTCTGTCCTGGGGTATCTGGACGACATTCTGGTTCGGTCTGCGACCAGCCAGGGTCTGGAGAAGGACCTGTCTGCCACGATGCAAACTCTGCAGGAGTTTGGTTGGACGATAAATTTTCCAAAGTCGACACTGAGTCCGTCGGTTCGTCTTCCCTACCTGGGAATGATTCTGGACTCGGTGCAGGCGAAGGTCTTCCTGCCGGAAGACAAACTCAGAACTCTTCAGGAGGAAGTCAGGTCCCTCAGGGACGTTCCGCACTCGTCTCTGCGGACGTGCATGAGATGTCTGGGATTGATGGTCTCGGCCTTCGAGGCGATTCCCTTCGCCCAGTTTCACACGCGGGGTCTCCAAGCGGAGATCCTGTCCAGGTGGGACGGGCGACCTCAATCTCTGGATATTCAAATCTCGTTGAGTCATCGCACCAGAAGAAACCTTCTGTGGTGGCTCCAGTCCCCGATGGTGTCCGGGGGCAAGTCGTTTCGTCCTGTCTCGTGGACGGTGATCACCACGGATGCCAGCCTGTCGGGCTGGGGTGGTGTTCTGGGCGTTCTATCCGCCCAGGGAACTTGGTCGGAGGGGGAGTCTTCCCTTCCGATCAACATTCTGGAATTGCGTGCGATAAGTCTCTGTCTTCTTCGCTGGACGGACCGGCTGCAGGGCTGCCCGGTTCGGGTGCAGACGGACAATGCCACGGCGGTGGCCTACATCAACCACCAAGGGGGCACCAGGAGTGCCCGAGCGGCTCGAGAAGTGGCCGACATTCTGTCTTGGGCTGAGACTCATGTCCCGGCGATAACGGCGGTTCACATTCCGGGGGTGGAGAACTGGCAGGCGGACTATCTGAGTCGCCAGACCCTGGATCAGGGGGAATGGTCTCTCCACCCGGCTGTCTTCCAGATGTTGTGCGCGAAGTGGGGTCTTCCAGATGTGGACCTGTTCGCGTCTCGTCTCAACAACAAGGTGAAAAGGTTCGTGGCAAGGACGCGCGACCCTCGGGCAGACGCGTCGGACGCGTTAGTGGCCCCGTGGCATCAGTACAGGCTGATGTACGCGTTTCCACCGATTCAGTTGCTGTCCAGGTTCCTTCTCAGGTTACACTCGGAACGCAGCACGGTGATTCTTGTGGCACCGGACTGGCCTCGCCGGTCCTGGTACGCAGACCTTGTGAATCTGGCGGTCGACGCCCCGTGGCGTCTGCCTCTTCGAGACGATCTACTGTCTCAAGGACCGATATACCATCCTGCTTTACAGTCGCTGGCTTTGACGGCCTGGCTGTTGAGACCGAGGTCCTGAAGGAGAGGGGTCTCTCTCCAGAGGTCGTTCATACTTTGATCAACGCGAGGAAGTCTTCCTCGGGGAAGGTTTATTGCCGTACTTGGAAGGCCTATTTTGCCTGGTGTGAGTCCAGGGGGTTTTCACCCCGCACGTACTCGGTTTCCCGTGTGCTATCTTTCCTTCAAACGGGTGTTGATCAGCGTTTGGCGCTGGCTACGATAAAGGGTCAGGTGTCTGCACTGGCCGTTCTGTTTCAACGTCCCGTGGCTTCCAACTCCTTGGTTGGCACTTTTGTTCAGGGTGTGCGGCATCTGGTTCCTCCTAGGAGGGATCCTTTGCCCCCTTGGGACTTGAATCTCGTTCTGTCTGTGTTGCAACGTGCTCCTTTTGAACAGATCAGGGAGATCTCGTTGTCTATGTTGTCCAAAAAGGTCGCCTTTTTGGTGGCGATCACTTCGGCTCGCAGAGTGTCGGAGCTGGCTGCTTTGTCCTGCAAGTCTCCGTACCTGGTTGTTCATTTGGATAAGGTGGTCTTGCGACCTAATCCTTCTTTTCTTCCGAAACGAGTTTCGGAATTCCATCTTAATGAGGATATTGTCTTACCTTCGCTGTGCGCGAAGCCTAAACATCCAAAGGAGGTGAGATTGCATTCTCTGGATGTTGTTCGGGCGATAAGGGTTTACCTTAAATCGACTGAGTCTTTTCGAAAGACGGACTCCTTGTTTGTTCTTCCAGAGGGTCCTCGGAAGGGCATGGCGGCTTCGGCCTCTACCATCGCCAAATGGATCAGGCAGACCATTGAACAGGCCTATGCTTTGCAGGGGAAGGTTCCCCCTGTGCCTGTGAAGGCGCACTCTACTAGATCTTTGAGTACGTCTTGGGCCTGTCGTCATGGGGCTTCTGTAGCCCAGGTGTGTAAGGCGGCGACCTGGTCGACCGTACACACGTTCACAAGATTCTACAAAGTAGATGTTCAGGCATCGGCGGATGCTTCCTTTGGCCGCAAGGTTCTTAGTGCGGCAATTCCCTAGGGTCCCTTGTTGGGGATCTCTGGCTGTTGGGATAAGTTTTATATCCCCTGGTTTTTTGTCTTTTCCTGGGTTGTTGCTCCTGTTGAGCACTTGTTTTTTTCTGTTGCCCAGCTGGTTTCCTTCCTTTGGTAAGGTTCCTTTCTTTGATGCGGAGACTGCGTTGCCTTTTCGGCGCGGGTGCGTTTCCCACCCCTCATGTTTGCACTGCTTTGGGACGTCCCCATATGTGACGAATATGAAGAGGCGGCGACTGTCGGAGGACGTAAGAGAAAACGGAATTTTTGTAAAATCTTACCTGTAAAATTCCTTTCTCTGAGTCCTCCGACAGTCGCCGCCCCCGCCCCTCTTTTGGGGTTTGGTTGTATACTCTACTGCTATTCCACTAAAACTGAGATATGGTTGCAGGAAGTAGGAGGGTATTGACTGAGGGGACCACCCCTTGAGGGTGGGATATGTTAAAAGCTTTAATGTTAACATATTCTGTTGCCTAGCTACTCCTTCGGAGCAAAGTCTAATACCCCCATATGTGACGAATATGAAGAGGCGGCGACTGTCGGAGGACTCAGAGAAAGGAATTTTACAGGTAAGATTTTACAAAAATTCCGTTATCCCCTCCTCTACCACTGGCAATAAACTGCCTAGTAGTTGGCCAGGGAGACATAAAGGGAGACTCGGGCCTTCCTTCTCCAAACTCAGTTAGCAGGCCTAGAAGGTCAGGGAACAGCTATATACGCCTTCTCTCCAGGTGAAGCCTGGGAAGCAAAAGTGCTTCTAGGGGTCACTCCCAAATATTTATCCCTCCTCTACCACTGGCAATAAACCGCCTTGTAGTTGGCCAGGGAGACATAAAGGGAGACATAGTTTAGGTTAGTGGATCCTCATATACTCTTGCCAGGGAAACTATCTAATAGCAGGCAGAAGCAATCAATAACATTGAGCTAAAGGAAAACCCGAAGAAAGCAGAACTATCTGTTGGAGCTCAGGCTGATTACAGCCCAGCCATGCTAAATTTAGACTAGGGACCCTCAGGGCAGGGCCCCTATACAATAACGAGGAGTTGAATGCTGATAAGTTATTATGGGTTACCTCATTTTCTCAGATTGCTCTTTGGCTAAATAAATAACCCAAAACCTATTTCAGATTTTACAGGCTAAGCTACGGCGGTTGGAGCAGCTCGTCCAGCTGAAGAACGTCCGGATCGATGACCTAACCCGACGCATGCAAGAGGCCGGGAAGAAATGACGCTTTACATGTATGACCGCCGACAGCCGCATTCTCCATACCCTGCTTCCTGTGTTTTATATTTTGTACTATTTTTATATTTGCTTTTTATTTAATTCTTACACCGCCATGATCCTGAGATGTAAAGTGTGTGTAAATGCGCTTCATTATTCAAATATCACACATCTGAATGATTGAACATTGTCATAAAACACAAAAAGTGTAAAATGTAGACTCCATGCAGAACTGAAGTTGATTATTTAGGCCTAATGCACACAGAATGTTTTTGTTCCTCTCCTGGACGCCCATGCACCAGGGGGGTAAAAAGCTGCATAAAAAATACACCTAAAGCCGGGTTTTGTAAAGCGTTTAGGCACATCAAGCACTTGGGTGCTCACTCATTCCATTGTCCAGGTTCTGCTCATTGGAATGAATGAATGCTCAAGCGCCAATCGTTTAGACCAGGGGCTTAACTACAGGGGTTGCAGGGGTTGCAATTGCAACCGGGCGCCATGCTCCAGGGGGCATGTGCGGCTCCCCTGTACACCTGGATAGGAGGGGTGGCCGGGGCAGCATGTAGAGAAATCATTGTCCTCCTTTTTCCTCCTGTAGCTGCAGTAGGAAAATGGAGGAGATTGGTTCCTCTGTATGCTGCCCCCGCCAGTCCCCATATCCAGTTTACTTGTGTTCTGCTGTCTCTGGGCCCCTGTGTGCTCCCCTGGTCCCCCACCCCCCCACTGTGCTGCCCCCCTCCCCACTGTGCTCCCTTCCCTCTCCTGCCGGCTGCTGCAGGGGATGTGTCACAATAGAGAACCAGGAAGGGGTCGGTAAATATGTAATTTACCAGCTCCTTCCTTTTCTGAATGGACAGAGTCATAGTCAGGGACAATGTAAAAAAATAAAATAAAATGCTTAAAAAATAATACAATTAAAATACCAAAAAATAAAAACTACTGACACCAGTGGGTGAACTTCCAGGATTGCAAAGGTCACACTTGCGACCGGGCCCTGACATTCCACCACCGTGGGGAGGCCCCAAGATGGCAGAAAGGGGGCCCACTGTAGAACTTGTGAAAGGGTCCCGCTGAGGGACCGTAATAAAGGGCCCCGGCAACGAGAGTAAAGGGCCCCCAGGATCAGTGGGAAGAGCCCCAGGCTTGAAGGGAAGGGCCCCGGCCAGGGGTCTGGGGGGCCTTCATGGTTTCTTGCACTGGGGCCCTGAAGGTTCTAGTTACGCCTCTGGTTTAGACGTGTTTACATGCGTTTAGACGTGTGAAGTTTTATATGCTGAAACACTCCACTGCTAAACGCGCTGGCCCTGGGGTCTCTGCCTTTAAACGCCTGTAAGCGCATATATGTTTCATGGACACACAGGTTAACATGGGGGAGCGTTTAGAGGCAGAAAAACAAAAACAAAAAAAAAAAAGTCAAACACCCTTAAAAGTGGTGTCTAGACCTTAACCACTTCCGGACCACCAGCCGCAGTTTTACGTTGGTACTTTGACGTTAAATACCGGGGTTATGGTAGCAGATAGCTGCCATAACCCCAGTATTTTTTTAAGCTGCGGGCGGTCCGCTTTGCCATAAGGGTGGTCCCAGCAGTGGATTCGCCACAAGATCACCCTTTTGGGGGGCGGGAGAGGTGCCCCCCTTCCCGCCGCTTCCTGGTTGTTTTCTCGCTTACCGGAACCGCCGGTAGCGGGGAAAACGATCCGGTCCACTGTCCCCTCAGGCAGGAAGTCGAGTGAGGGCAAGATGGCCCCCACTCTACTCTATGGTCTTGGGGGACCGGAAAGACGTCATACATCGCTTCCTAGCAACCGATTTAAAGTGCCCTTTTTTTTTCCAAGATGAAAAAAAAATTATTATTTTTTTTCTTTTTAGTGTAGATGTGAGATGTGAGGTCTTTTGACCCCAGATCTCACACTAAAGAGGACCTGTCATGCTTATATCTATTACAAGGGATGTTTACATTCCTTGCAATTGGAATAAAAGTGTTAAAAAATTTGTGCTTTATGTCTCCCTGGCCAACTACTAGGCGGTTTAATGCCAGGGGTAGAGGAGGGAACATAAATGAAAATGTATGTCCTTTCGTCCCACAAACAGAGCTTTTGGTGGTGATTGATCACCTCTGCAGTTTTTTTATTTTTTGCACTATAAACAAAAAAAAAAAGACTGACAATTTTGAAAAAAAAAAAGCACTATTTTTTTTCTTTCTGCTATAAAACATATCCAGTAAAAAAAAAAATTTCTTCATAAATTTAGGCTAAAATGTGTTCTGCTACATATTTTTGATAAAAAAAAAAAAAAAAATCCCAATAAGCATATATTGATTGGTTTGCGCAGCAGTTATAGCATCTACAAACTATGGTATATATACTGGAAGTTTTATTTATTTATTTTTTTTATACTAGCAATGGCGGCGATCAGCGACTTATAGCAGGCATGCAATATTGCGCGGACAATCTGACACTTTTGACACTTTCTGGGAACCAGTGACGCTATAACAGTGATCAGTGCTAAAAATATGTACTGTCACTGTACTAATGACACTGGCTGGGAAGGGGTTAAACATCAGGGGTGATCAAAGGGTTGCCTGAGTACCAAACCCATGTTTTTGTGTACACAGTGTGCTGCTTTTACTAAGGGAAGTGATGGATATTATATCCCCAGAGCTCCATCCAGTGTTTCTCCTCGGTGATCAGTGGGTGCCGGTGGACATCCATTGGCTGGCACCTGCTGATCGGCTTCTGTTGTGACTAATCACAGCAGAAGCGGCATGAGAGCGGCATGTGTGCCCCATACCCTGAAGTGCAGAATCATGTGTAATATAATATATATATATATATATATATATATATATATATATATATATATATATATATATATATATATATATATATATATATATATATGTATGTATATAATATATATATATAGAGAGAGGGAGATAGATATATAGCCGACATTCTTTTTTTTTTTTTTGCTGCACCCAGCAACTGTTAGACAGACAGAACCAGCGCTGTATCATTTGGATAAAAAATGTGTATTTGTGTGTTTTCCTAATATTTTATTACAAATAAAAAATAATTTCCAGTAATTTTCAATTCATTTCATGTGATAACCCGAAGTTTGTAGAGTCTTTTATGGGACTGGATTTCACTGCTAATTGCAACAAAGCAAGGATGTGTAAACTGTGGACCTCCAGCTGTTGCAAAACTACAAGTCCCTCTGCCTCTGGCTGTCATGCTTGTGGCTGTCAGAGTCTTGCTTTGCCTCATGGGACTTGTAGTTCTGCAACAGCTGGAGGGCCACAGTTTGCATATCCCTGCAATAAAGTATCATGTGATAGTGCAGCAAACACCATTCCAGTGTTAGCCCAACTTCCCTGTCAACCCTTCCCAGGCTATGCTGTCTGGCAGGCATGCCTGGATCACAAGACTGACTTTTCATAGCTACAAATCCTTAGCTTAGTAAAACTGCTCATATAGATTTTTTTTTTTATGTACTGTATATTAAAGCTGGCGCTTATTTTTCTTATATTTTACCTTCACTGGTTCCCCCCATCTCTCTTATTTTAGACCCAGTGGTGTCATCACTTGGTCTATGTGCTTCTCTATGCAATGCAGGCAGAATTTGGCTTGTGGGAAGGGCTGGCAGGGTACTTTACATTGCTTCCAGAAAACATTACAGCACCCTGTCTCAGTACTCCTCCAGAAGTGGTCATTGTAACGGATCAACTGGCACCCCCCGACTAGGTATCTCCGTTGACGGATGCTCCTAGTGCTTCCCGAGGGCTCCAAGCACTCCACCAGACACCATAACCACTGCAGACTTCACGAACCGCCGCAGCTTGGTTGGGGTCTCGTCTCCTACCCACCCTGGACCTACGACAAGGCTCCAGGTTCCAGTGGGTGAACCTCTCTTTCCCCAGAGAGTGAAGCAGGAACAGGAACAAACTCTTACAAGAGCTTAGTGGTTATTCAAGGGAGTATGAAGAGCATAGCAATCCCTTGTAGCAGATTCCCCCAAAAAGGGACAGGACTCTAGATTGAGGGTAAAGTAGAAGGTTTAATGGTACAGCTGCTCTTTTATTCAGTTTTCCCCCACAAGGTTACCGCCCTGGTGGACCTTGTGGGGAACAGGACATGAAGTTCACAATCCAATAAAAACAGAGTTTTACACTCAGTCACTCCCGTACAGTGTACACAATCCCTCCCCTCTGCCTGATTACATTATCATATGCAGATGAAATTGTATACTGTACAGAATTAGAATTAACCTGAACTAAATATCTAGCCATCTGGACAGAACAATGTGAGGTCATTAACATTTAACAATGGGACAGGCAGACTTAACACAATACACATGATCTCAATACACAAACAATAGGGAGAGCCTGTCTGACATTGAAGGACATGGAACAGAAGCCAATGGGATTAGCTCTTTCAATGAACATGTTCAGAATCAAACAGCTGACAAATATTACTGTCCCACTTGAAGCAATTCAAACCATTACGTATCTGCCTTTCGCTCCCAGTGACGGTTAATACCGTCACAGTACTAAACTTTTTTGTTTACATTTCAGCTCTCAGTGAGGAAGCCCGCTGACAGCTGATGAGTCATTGGTTGTTAAAGACACAGCAGCTGTCTTCCCAGCCCCGCCCCCTAACAACCAGCTATTCTTCACACAGAATTTGAATTGGTCGAGTATTTTTTGACCGATCTGAAACGTTTTGAAAATTTGGAATTCGTTAGAAAATTATTAAACTAAACAAAATGAAATGAAACTTAACTAGTTGCAAAATGAGCGTATGAAACAAATTTAGTAATGTAACAAATCTATCCGAAACTAAACTAATTTTTTCTTTCTACACATGTCTAGTTTTTTTTACCTGCAGGTAAGCTTATAATAAAGGTTACCTGTGGGTGAAATGAATATCTCCTAAACGTGCACCATTCAGGAGATATTCTAGCAGCCAGTGATGTTACCAGCGCATGCACTCTGAAGGAACCGCATACCTGTGACTTTCCTTCAGAGCTGAGCGTCACGGCCGTGACTCCCACGCGCATGCGCAAGAGTGACGTCATCACGGCTTGGCCAATCAGGCAGCCGGAGTTCCCTAACCTGGAATGAAGACCAGGTGAAGATGGAAACCTCTGCAGCGCTGACAGCACACCGCTGGATGGCTTCGATTTAAGGTAGGTCTTTCATAATGTGCTAGTAGGTGGTGCTTACTAGCAGATTATGATACAGTATTGCCTTTTTCTTAAAGATTTTACTAACTCTTTAGGAGACCTAAACGTGTTTATAAACATTGTTCAGATGGGAGATAGAGAGATACAAAGTAACATTGTTTATAAACATTATTTAGACGGGAGATAGAGAGATACAAAGTAACATTGTTTATAAACAGTATTTAGACGGGAGATAGAGAGATACAAAGTAACATTGTTTATAAACATTCTCCAGATGGGAGATAGAGAGATACAAAGTAGCATTGTTTAGAAACATTGAACAGATGAGAGATAGAGCGATACCAAGTAACATTGTTTATAAACATTGTTCAGATGGGCGCTAAAGAGATACAAAGTAACATTGTTTCTAAACATTACTCAGGCGGGAGATAGAGAGAAACAAGTAACATTGTTTATAAACATTATTTAGACGGGATATATAGAGATACAAAGTAACATTGTTTATAAACATTATTTAGACGGGAGATAGAGAGATACAAAGTAACATTGTTTATAAACATTATTTAGATGGGAGATAGAGAGATACAAAGTAACATTGTTTATAAACATTATTTAGACAGGAGATAGAGAGATACAAAGTAACATTGTTCATAAACATTGAACAGATGAGAGAGAGAGCGATACCAAGTAACATTGTTTATAAACATTGTTCAGATGGGCGCTAAAGAGATACAAAGTAACATTGTTTATAAACATTATTCAGACGGGAGATAGAGAGAAACAAGTAACATTGTTTATAAACATTATTCAGACGGGAGATAGAGAGGTACAAAGTAACATTGTTTATAAACATTATTTAGACAGGAGATAGAGAGATACAAAGTAACATTGTTTATAAACATTCTTCAGATGGGAGATAGAGAGATACAAAGTAACATTGTTTATAAACATTGATCAGACGGGAGATAGAGAGATACAAAGTAAAATTGTTTATAAACATTACTCAGACGTGTGATAGAGAGAAACAAAGTAACATTGTTTATAAACATTGTTCAGATGGGAGATAGAGAGATACAAAGTAACATTGTTTATAAACATTGTTCAGATGGGAGATAGAGAGATACAAAGTAACATTGTTTATAAACATCGTTCAAAGAGGAGATAGAGGGAAACAAAGTAACATTGTTTATAAACATTGTTCAGACAGGAGATGGAGAGATACAAAGTAACATTGTTCAGATGTGAGATGGAGAGATACAAAGTAACATGTTTTTATAAACATTGTTCATAACAATGTAAGTAAGTAACATTGTAACTTTTGTATCTTGTGTTTTATAAATGAACCTGATAGGTTAGAAAAAAGTTGTTTTTTTTCCTAAATAAAATGTGTTCCTATTTAACCCCCTATTAACCCTTAGGTAATATCAGCCCTAACTTACTCCACCATGAGGTGTCTGCAGGAATCTCTGTGTGACCTGTAATCATTGCATTTACTATATTGAATCCCACAGACAACATGTGGCAGGGCGCCTTCTATACAATGCGACTAATTGCTGCATTAGACAGTGAAATCTCATTCTCTCTGTGGGGACCCAGCAGGGGATCGCGAGACATACAGTGATACACAGAGGATTACATTAGTAAAACTGGGATCTGTAATTATTATTATTATTAATGACTTAGTCTTTGCAGGTGCAGGAATCTTTCACTTCTGTTTATTAGTAGTAAGCAGTGGCGGCCCGTGCATAGCGGGCGCCAGGGCGCCGCCCCCCTACCCCTAAAAAAAGAAAAAAAAAAAGAAAAAAAAAATGACAGCGAACAAATAAAGTTTAAAAAAAAAAAAAATTGGGTTCGCCGGCCTTTGTAATGGAAGTGGTGGCTGGGGGGGGGGGGGGGGGATGGTGGGGTTACGTCCCAGAAGAGGCGCCGATCGGCAGCCTTCTGGGGGCGTAACCCGATCGCAAGTCCTTGCGATTGGACACCCCCACTTTCGGATATCCTGGCTGTGATTGGTCCAGTCTCCAGCCTGGACCAATCATCATCCAGGACATCCGATCCCTGACGTCACAATGGGGGCGGTGCCGGTGCGTGAGTCAGTCACTCACCGTCACCGCCGCTCGGAGGACGAGGGAAAAGCCGCTCTCCTTCCCGCCGCCGCCGCCGCAGAGAGGACGGACTGGATCGAGGAGGGAAGAACCCGCCGCCGCCGCCAGGTAAGTGCATTAAATTGAAGGGAGCACGCACGCTGCACTCTGCATTGATTGGGGGACAATGCTGTGGGCACTCTGCATTTATTGGGGTACATTGCTGTGGCACTCTGTATTTATTGGGGTACATTGCTGTGGCACTCTGTATTTATTGGGGTACATTGCTGTGGCACTCTGCATTTATTGGGGTACAATGCTGTGGGCACTCTGCATTGATTGGGGGACAATGCTGTGGGCACTCTGCATTTATTGGGGGACAATGCTGTGGGCACTCTGCATTTATTGGGGGACAATGCTGTGGCGCTCTGCAATCATTGGGGTACAATGCTGTGGCACTCTGCAATCATTGGGGTACAATTCTGTGGCACTCTGTAATCATTGGGGTACAATTTTGTGGCACTCTGCAATCATTGGGGTACAATGCTGTGGGCACTCTGCAATCATTGGGGTACAATGCTGTGGGCACTCTGCAATCATTGGGGTACAAAGCTGTGGGCACTCTGCAATCATTGGGGTACAATTCTGTGGGCACTCTGCAATCATTGGGGGACAATGCTGTGGGCACTCTGCAATCATTGGGGTACAATGCTGTGACACTCTGCAATCATTGGGGGACAATGCTGTGGGCACTCTGCAATCATTGGGGACAATGCTGTGGCGCTCTGCAGTGATTGGGGACAATGCTGTGGCGCTCTGAATTGAAAGGGGCATGCACGCTGAACTCTGCATTGTGGGGGCACAGCACAGTGTTCATTGCATTGAAGGGGGCACAGCACAGTGTTCATTGCATTGAAGGGGGCACAGCTTCAAAGTCACGCAATTTTTTTACTGCGTTTTTTGGCGCGAAGCAATACCTATTCCATTTTTCTTTTTGCGCCCCCCCAAAAATTTTGAGCACCAGCCGCCACTGGTAGTAAGGAAAACTCCATCCAAGAGTTTTATTATATTCTAGTTCTAGTTGGAGTCTGGTTGGCTGAATACCCCTGCTGATTTTCATATGTCTTGGCTCTGTTTTTGGCACTGTACCCAGCAAGAACAAGTGTGTGTCTTTATTTACACTTTTTTTGTATTAATGAGTACCCCATACTCATTCACCTGGGGAGGGGGCCAAAATTGGGGTCTCTGTTAGTCTTAAAAGAGGGGTTTCCAGATTCTGATAAGCCCCCCCCCTGCACCCCCCCCCCCCCACATCCACCAAGTCAGAGCTGTGGGAAAGAGACCCTTGTCCTCATCAACATGGGGACAAAGTACTGTGCCAGAGGACCTCTCCCTACCCCCCAGAAAAATGCATCTTTTAAAATTGAAAGTCTGAGTCCCATTGTAATAATTCTAAGGAGACCCAATATGAGAGTGTTATTGGGGGTTACCTGGGTAATGCAACATGGCTTGGCCATGCAACCTTATGCTGCTGCTGGAAGGTGGAACCAGTCATGGTTTGCTCTGGTTTGCCTTCCCACTAAAAATCTACCTATAGGTGGACACAAGGAGAGATTACAGCTGTTCACGGCTCCTTCCAACCTTCATTTACAAGAGAACCCCTTTGTTAGGATTGACACCCCTGGCAGGTTATGTGGGCTCACCCCAGGCACGGAGTCTTTTATGAAGTTGTTGCTTGATCTTCACCATAACACCCTGGGCTGGTGACCCTAATGTCCCCAAGGGGTTGCAGGAACAGAGTGGCTATGCTGTGGAAACAGAGTATGATGTAGCAGAAGGTCAGAGCCTGAGCAAAGTTTGAGGGCAGAAGGCAAAAGAGTAGCTGGAGTCCAGGTAGATGACAAGGCAGGCAATAGAATAGCTGCAGTCCAGGTAGAGGTTGAGGCAGGCGGCAGGCTGCAGGCAAAAGAGTAGTTGCAGTCCAGGTTAAGGTTGAGGCAGGCAGCAGGCAGGAGAGTATTTGGAGTCCAGGCAGAGGTCTAGGCAGGCACAAGGCAAGACAGTAGTTGGAGTCCAAATAGAGGTCATGGCAGGTGGCAGGCAAGAGAGTCGTTTGGAGTCCAGGCTAATGTTGAGGCAGGCGGCAGACAAGAGAATTCTTGGAGTCCAGACTGAGGTCAAGGCAGACAGTGGGCAAAGGAGTAGTTGGCATTCGGGCTGAGGTCTAGGCCGGTGGCAGGCAAGAGAGCAGTCAGTGTCCAGATAAAGGTTGAGGCAGGTAGCAGTCAAGAAAAGAGTTGAAGACCAGGCTGAGGAAAGCAGGCGGCAGGCAAGAGGGTAGCTGAAGTCCAGGCAGAGGATGGCAGACAGCAGGGAAGAGAGGAGTTGAAGTTCAGGCCATGGACGGCAGGCAACAGAGGAGTTGAAGTTCAGGCCGAGGATGGCAGGCAAGAGAGGAGTTGAAGTTCAGGCCGAGGATGGCAGGCAAGAGAGGAGTTGAAGTTCAGGCCGAGGATGGCAGGCAAGAGAGGAGTTGAAGTTCAGGCCGAGGATGGCAGGCACCAGGAAAGAGAGGAGTTGAAGTTCAGGCCGAGGATGGCAGGCACCAGGCAAGAGAGGAGATGAAGTTCAGGCTGAGAATGGCAGACAGCAGGCAAGAGAGGAGTTGAAGTTCAGGCTGAGGATGGCAGGCTGCATGCCAGAGATGAAAACATTAATGGGCAAAGTTAGCAACAAGGGCAGGAGACTAAAGCGGAGTCAGGCAATTTGGGTCACCAACAAGAAAGACAGAACCACTGTACTGTAATTTCGCGCACTAGATAGATGGCAAGAAGACACACCAGCCACCATAAGATAAGGCATTTATATACCATAAGCTATAATTTCTTTACATTTTTCAGATATTGACCCATGTCTACAAGCAAAGTTTTTTTAAAGGAGTTCAGCTTTTTTTATATTTAAGAGAAAGTAATAGAAATTGGGAACCCCCCCCCTAGGTGCTCGGGAACACCCAACACCCAAACAGAAAACTACTGCAAGGAAGGTGGGCCTGCTTGAGTCCATATGACATGTACCACTACTCCCATGGGAGCTGCTGGTTACGGATTCCCCTGGGTTACCCATAGCAACAACACGACAGTTTAGCATTTTCAAAGTGCTTGGCTCAGTCAGAAAACAGTCCAGGGGTTTTGTTTTTTTGTGGTTTTATTTGAGAACTTGGATAGGAGAAGGGATGAGTGGGATACTCCAACTTGAATAACTATGCACAATTGCTGGGACTGCTGAATAACTGAATGCGGCAAGGCCGCTGCTTCACCTTGACTATGCAGTGAAGAAGTATTTAGGTGAGCTGCACTGTACTGTAGACAGGGCTGTCTTTAAGGCAGGGCCAAAGGGGCAGCTGCCCTGGGCCCAGTCATTGCTGTGGGGCCTAAAGAAGCTGCTCCTTGAGCCTGCACTGCCTGAGAATAGTTGATAAGTGGATTTGGGAGGGCCGAAGAAAATGTTTGCCCAGGGTCCAATCAATATTAAAGACGGCCCTGACTGTAGAACACTCTTCAGGGCCCTTCCTGGTATCCCCTTTGTCCCTATTCTTCAGTGCTCTCTACACGGCACCCCCTTTACTGTAACTCTCTGTGTGAGCTGGCTCCCTGATCCCCTGACTCCACTGGAGTGGTCCCCCTTCCTGGGCAGACCATTAGGCAAATCTTTTGGTACTCATGGACAGTGTTTTTCCCGAGAGACTCTGCCAGCAGCTCCACTGTCAGCTTCACTGGATCCTCTGGAGCTCAGCACACCTGGTTCACTAGGCCGTCTGCCTCCTCCTGGGACTCCTGCTAAATACGCCCTGTCACATGTCCCCCCAGGCTTTATGGATAATCCCAGGATGCATTGCGAGAATGCCCTCCCACTGGGACTCCCACAAAGCCAATGTGTCACTGGCTGGGTTTCCTCCACTGTCCAACAAGCTCCCTCGTTGGATACAGTGGGGACACTCCCTCAGACCCAATGAATCACACCTGGAGACATGTAACAGGCAACCTAACAGATCAGACTCCCCTGATAAGCAAAATGAGCAATGGATGCTTTTGCCTAGCACCTACCTAGGAGGGTGCTACATGACATATAAAAACCCATCAGGCGACTCAAACCCACCAGACTTCGCTTGTAACTAGAATGTCAATTCTGGGTGAGCAGATCCTTTAACCACTTGCCGACTGGTCACATTGACCGTACTGCGGCAAAGTGGCACGATTCTGTCCAGCGACGTAGACCTACGTCGCTGGACTCCTCCCCCTGTAGGCGGCGCTCTCCTGCTGTTTTCATTCACAGCGGGAGTCGGGCCAGGGGAGGAGCGGCGGCGATCGCCGCCGCTCTTCCCCGATCGTCGGGGAGTCTAGTTTGGAGATCCGCCCGCTTGTGTAAACAGAGCGGGCGGATCTCCTAAGTGACAGGGAGTGACAGATCGCAGTCTTCAGCATAGCTGAACATGCGATCTGTCCCTGTGTCACTCAGTCACCTCCCCCCCCACACGTCAGTAAGCACCAGGCATACATTAACCCCTCCCTCTCCAATAAAATTAACCCCTTCCCTGCCAGTGTCATTTTTACAGTAACAGTGCATATTTATAGCACTGATTACTGTAGTAATGTCACTGGTACCCCCAAAAGTGTCAAAAATGGGTCCGATCTGTCTGCCGCAATGTCGCAGTCCCGCAAAAAAAAATCGCAGATCACCGCCATTACTCGTTAAAAAAAAAACACCAAAAATGACAGAAATCTTTCCCTTAGTTAGTAAACGCAATAACTTTTGCGCAAACCAATCAAAATATGCTTATTGTGATTTTTTTTTACCAAACATATGTAGCAGAAAACAAATTGGCCAAAAATTTTAAAAAAATTTTGATTTTTACATTTTGTTAAAAATATTGTTATTTTTTCAAAATAAACGCTTTTTTTTGTTTATAGCGCAAAAAGTAAGAATCGCACAGGTGATCAAATACCACTAAAAGAAAGCTCTGTTTGTGGGAAAAAAAAGGACGTAAATTTCGTTTGGGTACGGCGTCGCACGACCGCGCAATTGTCAGTTAAAGTCGCACAGCGCAGAATCGCAAAAAGTGGCCTGGACGTAAGACAGCAAAATCCTCCGGTGGTAAAGTGGTTAATCCAGTGACAGGACATTCCGTACAGAGCTGAGAGGCAGCAGATTGCATCTTCCCGTATATACTCAGCGACTGCCAATTAAACAAACTCCATTGTCATCCTCACTCCGGAGAATCTAAACATACAAGATGCTAAAATGGAAAATGGATGGAGCTCCTGGTACACAAACACGCAGTGACATCTGTGACCAGAGTGTAACTAATTACTGTGCATTGCTTCCTAACGACGCAGGCGGGGTGTGGATATGTACTGTGTGAAAGCGAATATCCTTCTCTGTGTGGGTGCATGGCTTCCTGTGTCTTTTCGGGTAGGTGGATTCCCACCAGCAGCATGTCAGGGCAAAGATGACCTGTATGTGCACTAACCCACCCACCAGCAGACTTTCCACTCACTGCAATCTCATCACTTAAAGCAAATCTCTCTTTCCCAATAGAACTGCTGCAAATGTTACCTTGTTACGTTAAATCTGACCTTCAGCCTTCCATTCAGCCTTGCCCAGTTGTACCAGCTCCTCTCCTGGCTTCCTCTGATTTCACTGCACACTGTGAGCTTCTCACCATATGCATTAATATAATTATCTCCATTGACCATAAGCATCATCTAGTGGCTATGATGCGTTTTACTTTCCTGATTAAGATATTGTAACCACTTTAGTACCGCGCTATAGCTAAAAGAAGGGTAGAGCACAGAACTCTAGTTCTGGGAGGGCGTCCATAGACGTCCTTCAACAACCCCTGCCCCCCTATTTACTGATACAGTAAATTAATATACACTGGGGCATGTCCCTTCCTATGAATCGCACCCTTCTGTTTCCTTTAACCTCTGGAGATACATCCCCAGACCCTGGAGCTCCATCACTTACTGTACTCATTACCCCGCACCCTCTGGCTGCAGCCGCAATCCACACAATTTAGTTCCTATTTCTCTTCTTCGCAAGACCAGACTACCTTTCTCTTGCGCCCTTTGGAATGCCCGCTCTGCAATAAACTCACCTCTCTCCATGACCTCTTTATCTCTAATTCATTTAATCTACTCGCTATTACCGAAACTTGGCTTCATAAATCCAACACTGCGTCTTCTCCTGCCCTATCCCATGGTGGTCTTCTCTGGACTCACTCCCCCAGACCAAGTGGACGCAAGGGAAGGGGTGTCGGAATTCTTCCAGCCCCCACATAGCACCTTTCAGGTAGTTCACCCACCTCCCTATCTGTCATTCTCCTTATTTGAGGCACACTGCATTCGTCTTTTCTCACCAGTTTCTCTAAGAATAGCTATGATCTACCGGCACCTGGACCCGTATCAACCTTTCTTTATGAGGTCTCTGCCTGGCTACCCTACTTTCGCTCTTCTGAAATCCTCACAATTATCGGTGACTTCAACATCCCTATTAATACTAACACTCCTGTCACTTCCAAACTTCTCAGTCTAACCTCCTCCGTTGACCTGAAGTAATGGATACATGCTTCTACCCATTCTGAAGGCAACATCCTTGACCTTGTTTTCAACCACCTATGCACGCCATGCAACCTCTCCATATCCTTTCCCTCTCTCTGATCACTACCTTATTAGCTTCACTCTCTCCCTCGCCTCCACTTCCTCTCCCTCCAACCGCCTAACTGTTACCCCTAGAAACCTACGCCATCTCAACCCTTCTCTTCTCTACTCTGCTACCAACCACCTCTATTGCAAAATCTCACCTCTGTCCTGCACCAACCTAGCCACTTCTGTCTACAATGCTTCACCTTTAGCCTTCCTGGTCACTCTGACCCCCCCTCACTACACACCGAATCAGACCCCGACCCCTTCAACCTTGGCAAACAGATAACACTAGAAGGCTGAAAAAGCATAGCCGTGCTCTTGAGCGCCTGTGGTGTAAGACTACAGTAGGTCTGAGAAAGATTTCAACCAATATAAATATGCTCTCCAGAAATACAATTCCAGTCTCCTCACTGCCAAACAGACCTATTTTATTACTCTTGTTAACATCTTATCATCCCGTTCCCATCGACTCTTCTCTACCTTCAACTCTCTACTTCGTCCTCCACTGTCTCCACCCACTAACTTACTCACTGCCCAGTAGATTGCCAATCACTTCAAACAGAAGATTGATACAATTCGTGAGGAGATCTCTGCTGTTCAGATACCTTCCACAGTTTACACTTCAAGCCCACAGGTACAATCATTTCTTCCCTCATTCAACCCCACCACTTTAGACGAGGTTGCTAAACTACTTCCTAACGTCCAGCTGCCCTCTGGAGGATCCTGTTCCCTCGTAAATGCTGCGTTCACCCTCTGGCTCTATTCTACGCTCTCTAACCCATATCTTCAATCTCTCCCTCTCTTCTGGCATCTTCCCCAACTCTCTAAAACATGCACTAGTCAGTCCCATACTTAAACAGCCCTCACTGGACCCAATCGATCTTAACAACCTACGCCCTATTTCCTTATTCCCCTTTTTATCCAAACTCCTTGAACGTCTGGTCTACGATCGACTAAACGACAACCTTGCTGGAGAATAGCCTTCTAGATCCCCTTCAGTCTGGATTTTGTCTTCAAAAGTCCACATAAACTGCTCTCCTAAAACTAACAAAGATCCACTAACGGCCAAAACCAATGGGCACTATTCTTTACTACTACTCCTGGACCTTTCTGCTGCCTTAGATAAGGTTGACCACACCCTCCTCCTCAAAAAAATCGACACCTTTGGTCCCCATGACTGTGCTCTTCGCTGGTTCTCTTCTTACTTATCCAACCACACCTTTAGCGTTACAATTCTACTTCCTCCTCTCCTCTTCGTTTCTCTGTTGGAGTCTCCCAGGGTCCTGTTCTTGGACCTCTCCTATTTTCAATCTCCTCTCTGGGTCAGCTGGCAGCCTCCCGTGGCTTCCAATACCATCTCTACTCTGACGGCACCCAATCTGTTTCTCTACCCCTTAGCTCACTCCCTTAGTCTCCTCACGTATCATTAATTTACCAGCAGATATATCAGTCTGGATGTCACATCACTTCCTCAAATTCAGTCTATCCAAAACCGAGCTTATAAATTTTCCTCCACCACGTGCCCCTTCCCCCGATCTCTCTGTCAAAATTGATGGCACAACTATCAGCCCATCCCCGCATGCCAAGGTGCAAGGTTTAGTCCTGGGTTCTGAACGCACCTTTAAGCTCCACGTCCAATCACTGTCCAAATCTTGCCGCCTCAGCCTCCGCAACATCTCCAGAATACGCCCCTTCCTAACCAATGACACAACAAAACTCCTAGTTCACTCCCTGGTCATCTCGTGCCTCGACTACTGCAATTCCCTTCTCATTGGCTTACTACTACATACTTTTGGCAATCCTGCCTTCAATCCATCATGAATGCTGCTGCCAGACTCATCCACCTTACCAGTCGCTCAGTGTCCGCTACTCCTCTCTGTCAATCCCTCCACTGACTTCCGCTCACCCATCCAATTAAATTCAAAATACTAACAACATCTTACAAAGCCATCCACAACTCTGCCCCAGCTACATCACTAGTCTAGTCTCACAATTCCAACCTAATAGTTCTCACTAGTTCCCTCGTCACATCCTCCCATGCTCGCCTCCAAGACTTTTCCAGAGCCTCTCCAATCCTATGGAACTCCTTACCCCAATCTGTCCGATTATCTCCTACCCTATTAGCTTTTATAAGATCCCTGAAAACCCTCCTCTTGAGAGAAGCTTATGCTACCCACACCTAACAACTGTATTTCCATTTTCTCCATCAGCTCACCCCCCACAGCTTTTACTAATGAGTAATTATTCAATTTAAATTAATTTAAATAAAATAATTTAAATAAAATAAAACATTATTATTTATTCATAATAATAATAATAATAAATAATATAAATGTGTGAAATAATAATATTACATTAATAATACATGAATAAATGAATGTATTTAAAGTTAACTATTAATATATAATTAACATTTCATTACATTAATAATTTAAATAAAATAAATTATTATTTATTCATAATAATAATAATAATAATTACTATAAATGTGTGAAATAATAATATTACATTAATGAATAATACATGAATAAATGAATGTATTTAAAGTTAACTATTAATACATAATTAACATTTCATTACATTAATAATCTAAATAAAATAAAACATTATTTATTCATAATAAAAATAATAATAATAATAAATAATATAAATGTGTGAAATAATAATATTACATTAATGAAAAATACATGAATAAATGAATGTATATAAAATTAACTATTAATACATAATTAACATTTCACTACATTAATAATTTAAATAAAATAAACAAAACATTATTTATTCATAATAATAATAATAATAATAATAATAATAATAATAATAATAAATAATATAAATGTGTGAAATAATAATATTACATTAATGAATAATACATGAATAAATTAGTGCATTTAATATTAACTATTAATACATAATTAACATTTCATTACATTAAAAAAATGTAAATAAAATAAAACATTATTATTTATTCATAATAATTATAATAATAAATAATATAAATGTGTGAAATAATAATATTACATTAATGAATAATACATGAATAAATTAGTGTATTTAATATTAACTATTAATACATAATTAACATTTCATTACATTAAAAAATGTAAATAAAATAAAACATTATTATTTATTCATAATAATTATAATAATAATAATAAATAATATAAATGTGTGAAATAATAATATTACATTAATGAATAATACATGTATAAATTTATGTATTTAATATTAACTATTAATACATAATTAACATTTCATTACATTAATAATTTAAATAAAATAAAACATTATTTTTTATTCATTATAATAATAATAATAATAATATCAATAATAATAATAAATAATATAAATATGTGAAATAATAATACTACATTAATGAATAATACATGTATAAATTAATGTATTTAATAATAACTGATAATACAGAATTACTATTTCATTACATTAATAATTTAAATTAAATAAAACATTATTATTTATTCATTATGATAATAATAATAATAAATAATATAAATGTGTGAAATAATATTAATAATACAATAATGAATAATAAACATATAAATTAATTTATTAAATAATTATTAATACATAATCAACATTTCATTATTTAATAATAATTTAAATAATATAACTAAAACATTATTATATATTTATAATAATAATCTATTTTTTACAATATATATGCAATTAATGTAAATGTGTGAAATAATAATAATAATACATTGGTGAATAATTCATGTATAAATTAATTTATTCAATAATATATTATTATTAATGAATAATATATGATCAACATTTAATTAATGAATAATAATTAAAAAATATAAATAAAACATTTTAATTCATTTTAGTTAATAATGATAAATTCATGAATAATAAACTTATAAATTAATTCATTCAATAAATATTAATACATAATAAACATTTCATTAGTTAGTATTGTTTTAAATACTATAAATATTAATATAAATAAAACATTAGTATTAATAATGATAATAATAATACAGTTCATTCATTATGGTTCTTCCTTCACAATCTATTACAGCGCCCTCTACCGGTTCATAGAATATCTGCCCAGAACCACAAGCGAACACATCCATCCGACCCGCGTTCCATTTGACAGCTTGGACACGCCTTCCTCACGAGGCCAATAGCGAGGCCGCTCTCGGTGAAGACGCGGTCCATAGGCCGTTGTCTATAAAGGTGGGCAGGGTAAAACCGCTCGCCCCCAAGAAAGCCAATAAGAAGCGGTGCCAGAGGTGTGGGCGTGGCACAATGGCACGCATTCCCTCCACTCGTTGAACATTGTCTATATTAGATGTGGATAAAAAAATTGGGCGGCCTCACCAAGGAGGGCCAATGAGGAGATTCAGCAAGCAGTGTGGGGGTGTGGTTAGGAGGTTCGTGCAGTGTGGAGGGGAAGGATCAGGCTGTGTAGTTCAGTCTGTGCCCGGGACTGGAGACGGGCGGATCGGGGGAGGGGGAGTATTTCGCTCTTGGACAGAACCATTGATAAGAGGTGAGTGAGGGGTGCTGTCAGTGTGATGTGTATGGAGGAGGGAGCATGCAATGTCATCTGGGAATACATTTATACCTCAGCTATACTGCAATCACTTAAAGGGCATGTCCACCCCAGGCTGATGTATAGCTATGTATGAGCACCATGCTGCCTCCTCCCCTCTCATTTCTTATTTCCTGCCTGTTGTTGTCCTGGAGAAAAGCAGAAGAGCTTCTGTCTGTGCTGTAACTTCCTCTACAGGAGGAGAATGCTGGGTTCAGGAAATGCTGACACCATTCATCAGTCTGCAGGGAAAGACCATTGCACTTTGTATGGAAGCAGTGGTCTCTCTGCAGAGGTCTGACACGCCCCCTGAGGATCAGAGCTCTCCAATCAGCAGACAGCATTAACTTATTGTTGCTTGCAGAGTTCTGCCTCTGACTTGGGGGGTGCTTAAAGGAAAGTCTTGGGTGGTCATGCCCTTTAAGTGATTGCATTGTCGGTAATTCTGCCTATGTATAGGGAAGCAGTGGTCCCTAATCTGCCTGTGTATAGGGAAGCAGTGGTCCCTAATCTGCCTGTGTATAGGGAAGCAGCGGTCCCTAATCTGCCTGTGTATAGGACGCAGTGGTCCCTAATCTGCCTGTGTATAGGACGCAGTGGTCCCTAATCTGCCTGTGTATAGGACGCAGTGGTCCCTAATCTGCCTGTGTATAGGGAAGCAGTGGTCCCTAATCTGCCTATGTATAGGGAAGCAGTGGTCCCTAATCTGCCTATGTATAGGGAAGCAGTGGTCCCTAATCTGCCTGTGTATAGGGAAGCAGTGGTCCCTAATCTGCCTGTGTATAGGGAAGCAGTGGTCCCTAATCTGCCTGTGTATAGGGAAGCAGTGGTCCCTAGCCTGTGTATAGGACGCAGCGGTCCCTAATCTGCCTATGTATAGGGAAGCAGTGGTCCCTAATCTGCCTGTGTATAGGGAAGCAGCGGTCCCTAATCTGCCTGTGTATAGGGAAGCAGCGGTCCCTAATCTGCCTGTGTATAGGGAAGCAGCGGTCCCTAATCTGCCTGTGTATAGGGAAGCAGCGGTCCCTAATCTGCCTGTGTATAGGGAAGCAGCGGTCCCTAATCTGCCTGTGTATAGGGAAGCAGCGGTCCCTAATCTGCCTGTGTATAGGGAAGCAGCGGTCCCTAATCTGCCTGTGTATAGGGAAGCAGCGGTCCCTAATCTGCCTGTGTATAGGGAAGCAGCGGTCCCTAATCTGCCTGTGTATAGGGAAGCAGCGGTCCCTAATCTGCCTGTGTATAGGGAAGCAGCGGTCCCTAATCTGCCTGTGTATAGGGAAGCAGCGGTCCCTAATCTGCCTGTGTATAGGGAAGCAGCGGTCCCTAATCTGCCTGTGTATAGGGAAGCAGCGGTCCCTAATCTGCCTGTGTATAGGGAAGCAGCGGTCCCTAATCTGCCTGTGTATAGGGAAGCAGCGGTCCCTAATCTGCCTGTGTATAGGGAAGCAGCGGTCCCTAATCTGCCTGTGTATAGGGAAGCAGCGGTCCCTAATCTGCCTGTGTATAGGGAAGCAGCGGTCCCTAATCTGCCTGTGTATAGGGAAGCAGCGGTCCCTAATCTGCCTGTGTATAGGGAAGCAGCGGTCCCTAATCTGCCTGTGTATAGGGAAGCAGCGGTCCCTAATCTGCCTGTGTATAGGGAAGCAGCGGTCCCTAATCTGCCTGTGTATAGGGAAGCAGCGGTCCCTAATCTGCCTGTGTATAGGGAAGCAGCGGTCCCTAATCTGCCTGTGTATAGGGAAGCAACGGTCCCTAATCTGCCTGTGTATAGGGAAGCAACGGTCCCTAATCTGCCTGTGTATAGGGAAGCAGTGGTCCCTAATCTGCCTGTGTATAGGGAAGCAGTGGTCTCACTGCAGAGCTCCAAGATGGCTCCTGTTTCATCAGAGTTTGAGATTTCCTATCATCTGAGCCTGATTTTTTTTACTGATTGTTCGATCTCCAGCTCTTCATAGTAGGTGGGATGAGGACCTCCTAAATCTGATGTAATCCTAGAAACATAGAATGTGTCGGCAGATAAGAACCATTTGGCCCATCTAGTCTGCCCAATATATCTGAATCCTATGAATAGTCCCTGGCCCTATGAATAGTCCCTGGCCCTATGAATAGTCCCTGGCCCTATCTTATATGAAGGATAGCCTTATGCCTATCCCATGCATGCTTAAACTCCTTCACTGTATTTGCAGCTACCACTTCTGCAGGAAGGTTATTCCATGCATCCACTACTCTCTCAGTAAAGTAATACTTCCTCATATTACTTTTAAACCTTTGCCCCTCTAATTTAAAACTGTGTCCTCTTGTGGTAGTTTTTCTTCTTTTAAATATGCTCTCCTTCTTTACCGAGTGGATTCCCTTTATGTATTTAAAAGTTTCTATCATATCCCCTCTGTCTCTTCTTTCTTCCAAGCTATACATGTTAAGGTCCTTTAACCTTTCCTGGTAAGTTTTTTCCTGCAATCCATGTACTAGTTTAGTAGCTCTTCTCTGAACTCTCTCTAGAGTATCTATATCCTTCTGGAGATATGGCCTCCAGTACTGCGCACAATACTCCAAGTGAGGTCTCACCAGTGTTCTGTACAGCGGCATAAGCACTTCTCTCTTTCTACTGCTTATACCTCTCCCTATACATCCAAGCATTCTGCTGGCATTTCGTGCTGCTCTATTACATTGTCTTCCCACCTTTAAGTCTTCTGAAATAATTACTCCTAAATCCCTTTCCTCAGATACTGAGGTCAGGACTGTGTCAAATATTCTATATTCTGCCCTTGGCTTTTTACGCCCCAGGTGCATTATCTTGCACTTATCCACATTAAATTTCAGTTGCCAGAGTTCTGACCATTCTTCTAGTTTTCCTAAATCCTTTATTATCAGTGCAGAGAAATTGGAAAAGGAAGGGGGATTTATTTATTTTTTATTTTTTGTATCTTTTTATAACCAATCTTCTTTCCACTCTTTTGGCTTTCCAGTTGGGTGTCAGAACTTTGAGTCCAGTTTTTATGTGGGAAAAGTTGGCTGATACGGCAGAGTACCTTTTTTTTGTGTTTGTTGACCTTTTTGAGAATAGTCTTCACCTTCAGTAGAGAGAATGTTTAAACGGACTGGACGGAAAGCCCATCCTGTGACTGATACCTCTACACTTGTATGAGGTTTCCCACACTCTAAATGGAGGAGGGGATGGGGGGTGTTCTGTGGTAGAGAATCAAGTTTTGTCCTTAGACAATTGGTTCATCTGAAAGTCTTCCTTAGAAGTAGTGAATGAAGGCTCCTACTTCATATACACCTCTGGACAAGAGTTTTGAGACTGAAAAATATTAATTTTCACAAAGTCTGCTCCCTTAGTTGCTATGATGGCAATTTGTGTTTATTATTATTATTATTATTATTATTATTATTATTATTATTATTATTATTATTATTATTATATACGGTTGTATTTATATAGCGCCGACAGTTTACGCAGGGCTTTACAACTTGAGGGTAGACAGTACAAATACAATACACTTTAATACAGTAGGAATCAGAGGGCCCTGCTTGTTAGAGCTTACAATCTAAGAGGGAGGGTCAAGAGATAGAAGAGGTAATACTGTATATACTCGAGTATAAGCCGAGATTTTCAGCATGTTTTTTCATGCTGAAAGTGCCCACCCTAGGCTTATACTCGAGTCACTGGCTTCACTGTGTTTTCTAAAAAATGGCTCCGACGTGTCACTGCGCATGTGCGGCATGCCCCGGGAATAGCCGAAGGTGTTCGGGTTTTCCCGAGCATCGGCGGCGCATTTGCGGTGACGTAGTATTGGCGCCGGGCGGTGCGATTTTTAAATCGAAAGCGGCTCACCGACAGGTAAGTGAGACTCCTCTGCAGCCCCTGCATTTACTCATGCAGTGCTGCGGGCATGGTACAGGACATTCTCCTGTACCATGCCCGCAGCACTGCATCTCCTGTGCCATGCCTGTGCTATGCCTGTACCATGACCTGTGCTATGCCTGTACCATGACCTGTGCTATGCCTGTACCATGACCTGTGCTATGCCTGTACCATGACCTGTGCTATGCCTGTGCCCTGACCTGTGCCCTGACCTGTGCTATGCCTGTGCCCTGACCTGTGCTATGCCTGTACCATGGCCTGTGCTATGCCTGTACCATGGCCTGTGCTATGCC
Source organism: Pelophylax lessonae (assembly GCF_965119305.1). Lineage (NCBI taxonomy): Eukaryota > Metazoa > Chordata > Amphibia > Anura > Ranidae > Pelophylax > Pelophylax lessonae. The sequence goes on from NC_138768.1 coordinate 860,393,451, forward strand.
TGTACCATGGCCTGTGCTATGCCTGTACCATGGCCTGTGCTATGCGTGTACCATGGCCTGTGCTATGCCTGTACCATGGCCTGTGCTATGCCTGTACCATGGCCTGTGCTATGCCTGTACCATGGCCTGTGCTATGCCTGTACCATGGCCTGTGCTATGCCTGTGCCCTGACCTGTGCAATGCCTATACTATGACCTTCGCCATCTCCTGTACCATGACCTTCGCCATCTCCTGTACCATGACCTTCGCCATCTCCTGTACCATGACCTTCGCCATCTCCTGTACCATGACCTTCGCCATCTCCTGTACCATGACCTTCGCCATCTCCTGTACCATGACCTGCGCCATCTCCTGTGCTATGCCTGTACCATGACCTGTGCCCTGACCTGTGCAATGCCTATACTAGGACCTGCGCCATCTCCTGTACCATGACCTGTGCTATGCCTGTACCATGGCCTGTGCCCTGACCTGTGCAATGCCTATACTATGACCTGCGCCATCTCCTGTACCATGACCTGTACCATGACCTGCGCCATCTCCTGTACCATGACCTGCGCCATCTCCTGTACCATGACCTGCGCTATGCCTGTACCATGACCTGCGCCATTTCCTGTACCATGACCTGTGCTATGCCTGTACCATGGCCTGCGCCCTGACCTGTGCAATGCCTATACTAGGACCTGCGCCATCTCCTGTACCATGACCTGTGCCCTGACCTGTGCAATGCCTATACTATGCCCTGCGCCATCTCCTGTACCATGCCCGCAGCCCCTGTTTTGTGTCGTGTAGTGGTCCAGTTGGGTCCAGTAGCTGCTGCATTTCCCACCCTAGGCTTATACTCGAGTCAATAAGTTTTCCCACTTTTTTTTTTTGGGTAAAATTAGGGGTCTCGGCTTATATTCGGGTCAGCTTATACTCAAATATATACGGTAACTGTGGGGGATGGGCTGAAGGAGAAAATAAAAGTACAGTTGTTAGGTGGATGCCAGATAGGTTTCTCTGAAGAGATGTGTTTTCAGGGATCGTCTGAAAGTAGACAAAGTAGTAGATAGTCGGACAGATGGGGGTAGAGCATTCCAGAGGATGGGAGAAGCTCGGGGGAAGTCCTGGAGGGGAGCATGGGAAGTGGTTACAAGGGAGCTAGAGAGCAGGAGGTCCTGGGAGGAATGAAGAGAATGAGTTGGTTGGTATTTTGAGACCAGATTAGTGATGTAGCTGGGCGCCAAGTTATGGATGGCTTTGTAAGTTATGGTTAGTAACTTGAATTTAATTAGTTGGTTGAGTGGCAGCCAATGGAGGGATTGGCAAAGGAGTAGCAGACACAGAGCGGTTTGTAAGGTGGATGAGCCTGGCAGCAGCGTTCATGATGGACTAAAGGGGGGATAGTCTTTTTAAAGATAACCCAATGAGAAGGAAGTTGCAGTAATCGAGACGAGAGATAACCAGGGAGTGGATTAGAAGCTTTGTGGCATCATTGGTTAGGAAGGGAGGTATCTTGGAGATGTTGCGGAGGTTGAGGCTTTGGACAGTGACTGGATGTGTGGCCGAAAGGAGAGTTCAGAGTCCAGGATTACACCTAGGACCTTGGCATGGGTGGACAGGTTGATAGTTGCACCGTTGATATTGACAGAGAAATCAGGGGAAGAGGACCATGGGGGAGGAAATATCATGAGCTTGATTTTGGATAGGTTGAGTTTGAGGAAGTGATGTGACATCCAGGCTGATATGTCTGTTAGTAAGCTGGTGATGCGTGAGGAGACTGATGGAGTGAGCTGAGGGATGGAAAAATAGATTTGGGTTCCATCAGCGTAGAGATGATATTGAAACCCATGGGAGGCAATCAGCTGACCCAGGGAGGAGGTGTAGATTGAGAAAAGGATGGACTCCAGTATGTTATGAAGAGTGATCAGATGAATTGGAATTAATTGCAAAGTCCCTCTTTTCCATGAAAAATAACTTAATCCCAAAAAAACACATTTCCACTGCATTTCAGCCCTGCCACAAAAGGACCAGCTGACATCATGTCTGTAATTCTCTTAACACAGGTGTCAGTGTTGACCATGACAAGGCTGGAAATCACTCTGTAATGCTGATTGAGTTAGAATAATAGACTGGAAGCTTTAAAAGGAGGGTGGTGACTGAAATCCTTGTTCTCCCTCTGTTAACTAAGGTTACCTTCAAGGAAATGTGCAGTCATCATCTCTTTGCACAAAAAGGGATTTATAGGCAAGGATATTGCTGCTACTAAGATTGCACCTAAATCCATTTATCGGATCATCAAAAACTTCAAGTCCAGAAGTTCAGTTATTGTAAAGAAGGCTTCAGGGTGCCCAAGAAAGTCTAACAAGCTCAAGGACCGTCTTCTACAGTTGATGCAGCTGCGGGATCGGAGCACCACCAGTGCAGAGCTTGCTCAGGAATAGGCAGGTGTGAGTGTATCTGTACGCACAGTGAGGAGAAGACTTTTGGAGGATGGCCTGGTGTCAAGGGCAGCAAAGAAGCCACTTCTCTCCAGGAAAACCATCAGGGACAGACTGATATTCTGCAAAAGGTCCAGGGATTGGACTGCTGAGGACTGGGGGAAAGTCATTTTCTCTCATGAACCCCCTTTCCGATTGTTTGGGGCATCTGGAAAAATAATTGTCTGGAGAAGAAAAGTTGAGCGCTACCATCAGTCCTGTGTCATGCCAACAGTAAAACATCCTAAGACCATTCATGTGTGGGGTTGCTTCTCAGCCAATGGATTGGGTTCACTTACAATTTTGCCTAAACACCGCCATGAATAAAGAATGGTACAAAAATATCCTCCGAGAGCAACTTCTCCCAACCATCCAAGAACAATTTGGTGAGGAACAATGCCTTTTCCAGGACGATGGAGCACAAAAGTCATAACTATATGGCTTGGGGAACACAACCTTGACATTTTGGGTCCATGGCCAGGAAATTCCCCAGACCTTAATCCCATTGACAACTTGTGGTCAATCACCTAAAGGAGGTTGTACAACCCCCCCCCCCCCCCCCACAAATTCTGACTAACTCCAAACATTGATTATGCAGGAATGGGCTGGCATCAGTCAGGATGTGGCCCAGAAGTTAATTGACAGCATGCCAGGGGAAATTGCAGAGGTCTTGAAAAGGAAAGGTCAACACTCCAAATATTGAGTCTTTGCATAAACGTCATGTAATACTCAATAAAAGCCTTTGACACTTACGAAATTCTTGTAATACTTTAGTATACCATTGTAACATCAGACAAAAAAAGATCTAAAAACACTGAAGCAGCAGATTGTGAAAATTTTATGTTTGTGTCATTCTGAAAACTTTTGACCAGGTCTGTAGCAGACTCGGATTACTTTGTTCTCTATGGATTATCTCTTGGTGCTCTGCTTCTGTAGTTCTGATTGCTATGTACTATATAGCCAAACATTTGTGGACACCTGACCAACACACCTGTATGAGCTTGTTGGACATCTTATAACCTATCCATGGGTATATAATATTTAGTTGGTTTCCCCATTTATAGATGTATTGGCCTCCTTTCTTCCGGAAAGGCTTTCCACAAAATTTTGGAGGGTATCTGTGGGAATTTGTGTCCATTTAGCCAAAAGAACATTTTGTGAGGTCAGGTACTGATGTTGTATGAGAAGACCTGGCTCACAATCAGTTTTTCGGTTCATACAAAAGGTGTTAGTAGGGCTGAGGTCAGGGATCTCTACAGTAGGGATCGACCGATATTAGGGCTGCAACTAACGATTAACTTGTCTGTCGACTAATCTATCGATTTATTTTTACGATTAGTCGACTAATCTAATGATTGATTATTTTTTTGCTTAATTGAGTTTTTTTTGATTAGCTAATTCTGTAATTAATACAGTCCCCTCAGTAAGCCCCCCTTCCAGTACAGACCGCTCAGTAAGCCCCCCTCTCAGTACAGACCCCTCAGTAAGCCCCCCCCCTCTCAGTACAGACCCCTCAGTAAGCCCCCCCCTCTCAGTACAGACCCCTCAGTAAGCCCCCCCTCTCAGTACAGACCCCTCAGTAAGCCCCCCCCTCCCAGTACAGACCCCTCAGTAAGTCCCCCTCCCAGTACAGACCCCTCAGTAAGCCCTCCCACCTAGTACAGACCACTTAGTAAGCCCCCCCCCCCCTCCCAGTGCAGACTCCTCAGGCTCACCTGCGATCACATGCTGCTGCTGGAGTGGCGCGTGGCATCTCGTCTGTGTGGGACAGTGGGAGGGATCAGCCTGCAGCGGCCCTGCCGGCAATGCTTAAAGCGGCGCTGCGGAACTTGCCGAAAAATCCAACTCTCGTGCACAGTGTTCTCCACTGTGCACAGGCATCGAGGGCATTGCATTGGAAGTCTTATTGGAAGTCTCGTACTCGCAGCGGAAGTGAAGTTGAAACAACCGGCTGTATCTTTGGTATCCCAGTAGGCGAGTCCGGCCAGGGGGTGTGTGACGTCACTTGTTGACGCGTCAACGCCTTTCACGCACGTCGACGATTTTTCGTAGTCGACGCGTCGTTGCAGCCTTGACCGATGTATCTGTATCGGCCCCGGAACTGGCCAATATTCCAAGTATTGCTCATGTAAGGGTAAAATGATGTCACATAGTATAGTTCCGTTTTACAAATGTTATTGAATATGCCACTCGCATATGTACAAATTAAAGATGGAGCGGGTGAGAGACAGAGCAGTGTTGAGTGGATGCCGAACGGAGCGGTATCACCCGGGTATCGCTTACGGCACGTAGGTGAGAGATACCGATCTGCTAATGTGGAATTGCTTATATCTTTTGTACATATGTGAGTGGCATATTCAATAACATTTGTAAACAGAATTATGCTATGTGACATCATTTTACCATTATATGAGCATCACTACCTAATGGTTGGAGGAGAAGACTAGTCTCGGACCCTGACATAGGATGTACAAAATATCGGCTGATACCGATATGCAATGGCCAAAATATCGGCAACGAAAAACCGATATCGGTCGATTCCCTACTCTGTAGTACACTTGAGTTGTGGGAACATGGTTGAACTGCACAAAGCCCTGACCTTCACCCTACTGAGCACCTTTGCACCATAAAGACATGGTTGGACCAGTTTGGCATGGAGGAACTTGAGTGGCCTACACAGGTCCCTGGCCTTCACCCTACTGAACACCTTTGCTTCATATGCACATGGTTGGACTAGTTTGGTGTGGAGGAACTTAAGTGGTCTTCACTGTTCCCTGACCTCAACCCTACTTAACAGCATTGCTTTGTATAGATATGGTTGGACCAGTTTGGTGTGGGGGAACTTGAGTGGCCTACATAGGTCCCTGGCCTTAACCCTACTGCACACCTTTTAGGATGAATTAGAATGCCTGATTAGGGATAGGTCTCCAAACTATCATCAGACCATGACTTTATGGAGCTGTCTTTGTGCACAGAGGTACAATCCTATTGGAACATACAAGGACCTTCCACAAACTTTTTTTTTAATGCTGTAGTATTAACACTACCCTTCACTGGAAATACCTGAATTCAGTCTGTTGGAGGGTAATAGACAACTTTTGGCCGTATGGTGTACCAAAGATTCCAAGGTGTTACCAAGGGACTATGCGGACCCCTACAACCCCTACTATACGTTATGAGGACTGTAACCTAGAAATCCATTCAGTCTATCTAGCGCCACCTTGTACCTTCAGGCATGGTCATCCCAGTTCCTCGTTCCAGTCTAACATACTGGTAGTTTAACAAATTCTCAGGTACTTTCTCATTGTAGGAAATTGTTAATACCATGCTATTTTTTTTTTTTTATAAATTCAGAGTATGGGATGTGGTTTTTGGATACTATATTGCTCTGTTTCTTCACTTTCAGGGTTAATACTTTGAATCCTTCCATTTTCAGTAAAGTGCCTATACTAATGGTGTTCAAAAATGCATTTATTTTTTTTAAATTTGTTTGAAGTTCAGCATTTGTTAAATGAAGCTGTAATAAGCTGGATAAATTGCACTCCAGTGGGCTATTAGATTTTCTTTTGACCTTCATATTGATGGAGTCTGTCAGCGTGACACTGTGAAGCTTTAAAAGCCACTCTTAGCGATTTTCATTGATTATTTGAGAGATCCAAGTGGTCATCAGTGTTCAGTAAATAGGTGTTGTGTAAGCTCTCGGGAATGATTTGTGTTCCATGGGTTGAATAAAGTGAGTTTGCAGCAGGTGTCTGAATGTTGTACCCATCTCAGTCTGCCTAGTAAGATGAGTATATTCTGGGCCTGGAAAATGCGCTCCTCTTAGCGTGGGTGATGGCATAAAATTAGAGGTGCACCAACCGGAAATTTTGGTGCCCAAACCGAAAATACAGGATGCACTTGGCCGAAACCTAATATGACAGTTTAAAAAAAAAAAAAAAAATATATATATATATATATTATTAATTTCATACATTTTTAAATTAATTTATTTTTGGCACCTTTTTTAGCGCACGAAAAGCTGGAGTAAAATGCATCACTTCAAATTCTATATATGTGTTCACACTGGTCCCTTGCCATTGTAGTGCGCATATGTCAGCAGATCCCGGCCAATGATTCACAGGTCGAATCACGATGTGTCGAATCACAGGTCAGAGCTCTGTGTTGACAATCAACACAGAGCTCTGTACAGAAGGAACGATCTTTGTTTCTTTTCTTTACAAAGCAACCCCTTGTTCGCCCTAGATGTTAACCACTTGTGTGTACGGGCCTTTATTGTCCCTCTCAAGCAGCCCATATTTGCCTTTTTCTATTGCTATTCTGCTGGTCTGATCTGCCTCTGGGAATGAAGGAAAGTCCTATTGTAATCCTACAGGAAAGCTGTGTGAGTGCATATACAGGGTTATGGTACTTGCGTCCTTCTCCATACCCAGAAGTGAAGTTCTGGGTACTTTGTTCCAGGATTGGTAGAGAAGTAAAGGAAAGGCAAGTATATCCTGGGGAGAGGTGGAAGGCAGTTCTCTTTGGTCTGAACGTCCATAGCCTGAGCACAGGAATACTTTAAAGTGAGAGAAATACATGGGCTGCCTTCTGAAAATGCTGGTTTCTTGGCCATCGCTAAGCTTTTGTACTTTATTGCAGGTCAGCGACTATCAATTTGGGTGAAGCAGAACATCTGATTTGCATAGCTGTTCTTTGTCAGTGTGGAAGTCGGGGATTGATCAGGTCTTGGAGCGATCAGATGAGATTAATCCCTACTACAGAATACTTTTTGTAGCTTTCACCCTAGGGAGTTCTTTGTTCACCTGTTTAGCACTGGAACACTAGTCTAAGGGCCCCCATAGATGGGTTGAATTTTAGCTGATTTCTGCTGTTCCTGGCAAAATTCAAGCCATTGCTTGGCCCAGCTGGACAAGTAGATTTAAATAACGACTGAGTCTGCTGGGAACTTATCAGATGAAATCCACGGTTTGGCAACACCATTGCTTTCAGGCAGCCATGGGTGCCTTTGACCCCGTTTTGTAAACGGCAAAAGCTTTGCATTTGGCCGTGGCTGGAGAATGGCTCCACCAATTTAAAAGAAAAGAAAATGCTACTTTTTACATACCTGGATGTGTGGACTGTTAGGCACCGGGCCCTAATGGCCGGAATACACTAGTAGAATATCGCCCGATCATTCGACCACCGACTTATGAAAAAGTGTTTGTTGGTCGAAAACGTTGCCAACATACACGTGCCGAATATCGCCCGACCGTTGACCGCCGACCATCGAAACAGTGTTCAGCGTGATGATGTTCTACAGATTTCAAATGAACGACCTTAACACCAATGTATAGAATATCGTTCATTCGCAAACGAGACGACAGAATTTTTCTTTTTTTTTCAAACGGTATTTTCCGTTCACAATATCGATATCGCTCATTGATGGCTGGGCATTAATGAGTAGAATATCGGCCATTAGTCTTCTCTTGTCTGGACTGCGGAGTGGGAGGGTTTTCTTCGAGTGTCCACTCAGCTGCTTAAAGACTCCAGAAGACTGCAGCCCCTTGGCGACATCTTTTCGTAGGGTGTTTGTTTTTAATCTAGTTTTTGTTTTTCTCTAGCATTTTCTACCTTGGAGCTCAAAGCACTAAACAGTGGTACCCAACCTCACTAATCCAGTACCTCTAACAAGTCATGCTTTCAGGATTTCCTTCACCATTACGGGTGCGTTTAAATTACTGTCAATGGATTGGTATTTGAGAGCTGTTGGGGGTACTTGAGGACTGAGGTTATGACCCACTAGCTTAGGAGCTGAGGCGGCCAATTAACCTTCCAGCATGTCTTTTGAGTGTGGAATATCCAACAGAAACGTACGCAAGCACAAGGAGAACATGAAAACTCCATTTAAGGAGTATATCCCAAAACATGTCCTGACGGGGGGGGGGGGGGGGGGGTACTTGATGACTGAGGTTGGGAGCTATCTTGGGTGCACTCAGTTGAGCCAATTAACCACTAGCTTAGGAGCCGAGGCGGCCAATTAACCTACCAGCATGTCTTTTGAGTGTGGAGTATCCAACGGAAACCTACGCAAGTACTAGGAGAATATACAAACTACATTTAAGGAGTATATCCCAAAACATGTCTTGTTGGGAGCTATCTTGGGTGCACTCAGCTGAGCCAATTAACCTACCAGCATGTCTTTTTGGCGTGTGGAGTACCCAAAAGAAACTTACGCAAGTACAAGTAGAACATGCAAACTCCATTTAAGGAGTATATCCCAAAACATGTCCTGTTTGTGGGGGTTACTTGACGACTGAGGTTGGGAGCTATCTTGGGTGCACTCAGCTGAGCCAATTAACCTACCAGCATGTCTTTTTGGCATGTAGAGTACCCAAAAGAAACCTGCGCAAGGAGAACATGCAAACTCCATTTAAGGAGTATATTCCAAAACCTGTCCTGTTGGCTCCCAACCTCAGTCGTCAAGTACCCCCTAACAGGACATGTTTTGGGATATACTCCTTAAATGGAGTTTGCATGTTCTACTTGTACTTGCGTAGGTTTCTTTGGGGTACTCCACATTCTAAAAAGACATGCTGGTAGGTTAATTGGCTCAACTGAGTGCACCCAAGATAGCTCCCAACCTCAGTTGTCAAGTACCCCCCTATCTTGGGTGCACTCAGTTGAGCCAATGAACCTACCAGCATGCCTTTTTGGTGTGTGGAGTACCCAAAAGAAACCTGCACAAGGAGAACATGCAAACTCCATTTAAGGTCTACAGTATATCCCAAAACATGCCCTGTTGGGAGCTATCTTGGGTGCACTCAGTTGAACCAATTAACCTACCAGTATGTCTTTTTGGTGTGTGGAGTACCCAAAAGAAACCTACGCAAGCATAAGGAGAACATGCAAAGTCCATTCAAGGAGTATATCCCAAAACGATATGTCCTGTTTGGGGGGGGGGGTACTTGACGATTGAGGTTGGGAGCTATCTTGGGTGCACTGCACTCAGTTGAGCTAATTAACCTACCAGCATGTATTTTTGCCGTGTGGAGTACCCAAAATAAACCTACGCAAGTACAAGTAGAACATGCAAACTCCATTTAAGGAGTATATCCCAAAACATGTCCTGTTGGGGGGGGGGGGGGGTACTTGACGACTGAGGTTGGGAGCTATCTTGGGTGCTCTCAGCTGAGCCAATGAACCTACCAGCATGTCTTTTTGGCGTGTGGAGAACCCAAAAGAAACCTACGCAAGCACAAGGAGAAACTGCAAACTCCATCTAAGTAGTATCTTTCCAAACCTCCTTTTGGAGGTACTTGGGAGGACTGAGGTTGAGAGCCAAGCAAGCACAAGGAGAACATGCAAGCTCCATGCAGGTAATGTTCTGCACCCCAAGGACCCCAGTGCTACAAAGGAATAAGTGCTAACTGTGCTGAATTAACAAGGCCAGTTGACCAAAGCGCTAGATCGTGGCCTCCACTTTCAAGAGACGGTCATGTGAGGGTGGACTCGGGTAAAGCCTCGTACACACGTACCGATTGTTGGCCGTAAATATTCGGCCAACGTCCGATCGGCCGATTGTCAGCTTGTTAGTATGATGCTTCCGACAACCGACTGCGACTTTTCGGCCGAACAAAATCTGGTGTGCATGCTATAAAATTTTTGTTGGCCAACAACAGAACGGCCAATTGTCCGTCAGTCAGTATAGATTTCGGCCAACAAAAATCAAATGAGCAAGACTGGGCATGCTCAGAGAAGAAAAAACACACGGAAAGTAAACCAGCACATGACATCACTTCTGAAGTTGGTTGTTGTTGGCCGACAAAATTTGTGTGCAGTCTAGAGCACATTTCAACCAACACAACAACACTGGACAGAAGACGGCCGATCGGTCGGCCGACAATCGGTGCGTGTGTACGAGGCATTAGTCAAAGTAGTTTTAGAAGGTTAGATTTTTCTTTGAATTGTGAAGGATGGGGGATGTTTTAGCCTGGAGATGGTCGTTAAAATAGAAAAAAAGGAATTCCAACCTACCCCTGTGGATGATGCAGCTTCTTCTAAAATCTATTTCTAGCATATTTTTCAGCTGATTGAAATGTTTTTCCATCAAAGAGACTGACAGGGACAAGTTCAGACGCAGCGTGCTGTTTGGTATGATATGTTATCTCAGTTTGTAGAATGTTCTGCTGTTTGTTTTGTTCGTTAGGCAGTGACGGAAGCTGAAAAATTCTTATTTTATCTTTTTATGACATGCTGGGCCTTGGCATAGAAATACTTTTTAAAGTGGCTTTATCGCTAAAATAGATAATGAATATAAAGTCCTCCCTGCAAAGAAAACTTCAAATGCCCCCTTTCCCATGCCAATCTCTGCGGTGGGGACTTGGGGGGGGCCAATGGTTCAAACCACAGGGAGCAGCGGGTGACCAGTGATCGGACATTCCTGAATACATTGTGCTTAAGCAAACTCAATGTTATCCAGTTGGAGTTTATATCTAATTTAAAATAAATGAATAATCTATATGGACACATATGTGATAACTTTCATATCGAATAAACCATTACCAGAGGAGGCATGATCCCTAGAATTATAGTTCAAAACAAAAATAACGGGACTCTATGCCTCCAATAGTAGGTAAAACATCAATTGACCACTTAAAGGACTGGAAAGGTTTTACCCCCTTAATGACCAGGCCATATTTTGCGATTGGCACTGCGTTATTTTAACTGACAATTGCGCGGTCGTGCGATGCTGTACCCTAATAAAATTGATGTCCTTTTTTCCCCACATGAAGAGCTTTCTTTCGGTGGTATTTGATCACCTGTGCGGTTTTTATTTTTTGCGCTATAAACTACAATTCTGAAAAAATTAAAAAAATAAATAAAAAATGTTTTACTTTCTGCTATAAAACATTCCCAATAAAAAGTAAATTTTTTATCATTTTAGGCCAATATGTATTCTACTACATTTTTGTTTAAAAAAAAAAAAAAAAAAAAAATATATATATATATATATATATATATATATATATATATATATATATATATATATATATATATATATATATATATATATATATATATATATATATATATATATATATATATATATATATATATATATATATTAAAAAATTACTAGTAATAGTGACGATCAGCAAATTTTAATAAAATTATTTAATAATTTTTTTTATTTTTATTTCTTCCCTTGGGACTGTGACATTGCAGACAGTTTAGACTGGGGATAGACCGATTTATTGGCAAGGCCGATATGCACTTTCCCCGATATATCGGTATCGGCCCCGGAACTGGCGGATATTGCTGATATTTTTGTGATGTCATTCTGCCTTCTTAGGTCGCCTACCTCGCCTTGGACAGCCTCGTCTGGAGTCGGTACTAGTCTCGCGGGAGTGTATCACAGCCATATACCCACCCACAGCAGCCTGGTGCCAGCCAGCCAGCCACAGGCCCTGTGCCAGCCAGCCAGCCACAGGCCCTGTACCAGCCAGCCACAGGCCCTGTACCAGCCAGCCACAGGCCCTGTACCAGCCAGCCACAGGCCCTGTACCAGCCAGCCAGCCACAGGCCCTGTACCAGCCAGCCAGCCAGCCAGCCACAGGCCCTGTACCAGCCAGCCAGCCAGCCACAGGCCCTGTGCCAGCCAGCCAGCCAGCCAGCCACAGGCCCTGTACCAGCCAGCCAGCCACAGGCCCTGTGCCAGCCAGCCAGCCAGCCACAGGCCCTGTGCCAGCCAGCCAGCCACAGGCCCTGTGCCAGCCAGCCACAGGCCCTGTGCCAGCCAGCCACAGGCCCTGTGCCAGCCAGCCACAGGCCCTGTGCCAGCCAGCCACAGGCCCTGTGCCAGCCAGCCACAGGCCCTGTGCCAGCCAGCCAGCCAGCCACAGGCCCTGTGCCAGCCAGCCAGCCACAGGCCCTGTGCCAGCCAGCCAGCCAGCCACAGGCCCTGTGCCTGCCAGCCAGCCAGCCACAGGCCCTGTGCCTGCCAGCCAGCCAGCCACAGGCCCTGTGCCTGCCAGCCAGCCAGCCACAGGCCCTGTGCCTGCCAGCCAGCCAGCCACAGGCCCTGTGCCAGCCAGCCAGCCAGCCACAGGCCCTGTGCCAGCCAGCCAGCCACAGGCCCTGTGCCAGCCAGCCAGCCACAGGCCCTGTGCCAGCCAGCCAGCCACAGGCCCTGTGCCAGCCACCCACCCATCACAGGGTGCCAGCAAGCCAGCCATTAAGCGTTAAACAAAAATGAACACATTCAGTATCAGATTTGTGTCAAAAATTGTCTTAATTTTCAAAACTTTAAATGAACAAAATATCGGCCGATACCGATACCTTGTGACCAAAATATCGATATTGGTATCGGCCCTGAAAAAAACATATTGGTCTATCCCTAGTTCAGACACCTAACTGACAATATCTATACGTCTAATGAAAATAATATGAATCCATGTGGTTTTGATATAGAAGATTAGTAATAAGTGATTGCAGTTGGCTATGGAGGAATAATTTTGGAAAATAATGGGTTAAAGTGGATTCGATTAGAAATTGTGATTATGTAGACACACGTGTGTAGTGTGAGGCTGGGCTCACGAGGGAAAAGAGATAAAAGATTGTACTGAGGATTAGTGCTACGCATGCAGCTTGATGAAGGACATATGCGTGTCCGAAACTGTGCAGTCGCTTGAAAATGTATGTTTACTTATTTCTATTACAAGGAATGCTTACATTTCTTGTAATAGGGAAAAAGTGATAACAAATAAATAAAGGGATAGTATAAAAATTAAAATAAATGAGTGAACCAATACATAGGTCACGCACTGATATGTAAGCGGTATTCACACCACATGTGAGGTATCATCGCAAATGTTAGAGAGAGCAATAATATCTAGTGCTAGCCCCTCTCTGTAATTCAAAATGGGTAACCTGTAAAGGCGTTTAACAACTTAAGCCCCGGAAGATTTTACCCCCCTTCCTGACCAGGGCCTATTTTGCGATTCGGCACTGCGTGACTTTAACGGACAATTGCATGGTCGTGTGACGCTGTACCCAAATGAAATTGACGTCTTTTTTTTTTTTTTTCCCCCACAAACAGAGCTTTCTTTTGGTGGTATTTGATCACCTGTGCGATTATTTTTTTTTTTTTTTTTGCGGTATTGCGGCGGACAGATCGGACCCTTGACTGACATTTTTGACACTTTTTGGGGTTACCAGTGACATTACTACAGTAATCAGTGCTATACTTATGCACTGTTACTGTAATAATGACACTGACGGGGAAGGGGTTAACTGTATTGGAGAGGGAGGGGTTAAGTGTGTCCTAGGGGCGTGTTTCTAACTGTGATTGGACATGGCTACTAGTGTAAAAACAGATCAACGGTCCTACATAGTAGAACCGTCTGATCTCCATTTTTACACAGGGGAGAATGACAGGCGGCTTGTTTACATTAGCCGCCTGCCTTTCTCCCTTCCCGGCGGACATCGGGTCCGCTGGTCACATGCACTGACTTGTTGGGGAACGAGCCGGGGCGGGCGCGCACCTCAGCGGGCGCGCGCTCACCCGCTATTGGCTCACAAGCGAGTGACCGGCTAGTGACGTACCGGTACGTCACTTTGCCGGGCCGGGGCTGACCACTGCAGTATATGTACTTGCGGCGGTTGGCAAGTGGTTAAATCATGGGTGTCCAACCTTTTTTAGCTTCTCTGGGCCACATTGAGTGCAGAGAAATTTTCTCGGGCCGCATATAAAATATACACTATAGTTAAGGTACAGTGGGTACGTAAAGTATTCAGACCCCCTTCAATTTTTCACTCTTTGTTATATTGCAGCCATTTGCTAAAATCATTTAGGTTCATTCTTCTTCCTCATGAATGTACACATAGCACCCCATACTGACAGAAAAACACAGAATTGTTGACATTGTTGCAGATTTATTAAAAAAGAAAAACTGAAATATCACATGGTCCTAAGTATTCAGACCCTTTGCTCAGTATTTAGTAGAAGCCCCCTTTTGATCTAATACAGCCAGGAGTCTTTTTGGGAAAGATGCAACAAGTCTTTCACACCTGGATTTGGGGATCCTCTGCCATTCCTCCTTGCAGATCCTCTCCAGTTCTGTCAGGTTGGATGGTAAACGTTGGTGGACAGCCATTTTTAGGTCTCTCCAGAGATGCTCAATTGGGTTTAAGTCAGGGCTCTGGCTGGGCCATTCAAGAACAGTCACGGAGTTGTTGTGAAGCCACTCCTTCGTTATTTTAGCTGTGTGCTTAGGGTCATTGTCTTGTTGGAAGGTAAACCTTCGGCCCAGTCTGAGGTCCAGAGCACTCTGGAGAAGGTTTTTGTCCAGGATATCCCTGTACTTGGCCGCATTCATCTTTCCCTCGATTGCAACCAGTCGTCCTGTCCCTGCAGCTGAAAAACACCCCCACAGCATGATGCTGCCACCACCATGCTTCACTGTTGGGACTGTATTGGACAGGTGATGAGCAGTGCCTGGTTTTCTCCACACATACCGCTTAGAATTAAGGCCAAAAAGTTCTATTTTGGTCTCATCAGACCAGAGAATCTTATTTCTCACCATCTTGGAGTCCTTCAGGTGTTTTTTAGCAAACTCCATGCGGGCTTTCATGTGTCTTACACTGAGGAGAGGCTTCCGTCGGGCCACTCTGCCATAAAGCCCCGACTGGTGGAGGGCTGCAGTGATGGTTGACTTTCTACAACTTTCTCCCATCTCCTGACAGCATCTCTGGAGCTCAGCCACAGTGATCTTTGGGTTCTTCTTTACCTCTCTCACCAAGGCTCTTCTCCCCCGATAGCTCAGTTTGGCCGGACGGCCAGCTCTAGGAAGGGTTCTGGTCGTCCCAAACGTCTTCCATTTGAGGATTATGGAGGCCACTGGGCTCTTAGGAACCTTAAGTGCAGCAGAAATCTTTTTGTAACCTTGGCCAGATCTGTGCCTTGCCACAATTCTGTCTCTGAGCTCTTCAGGTAGTTCCTTTGACCTCATGATTCTCATTTGCTCTGACATGCATTGTGATCTGGAAGGTCTTATATAGACAGGTGTGTGGCTTTCCTAATCAAGTCCAATCAGTATAATCAAACACAGCTGGACTCAAATGAAGGTGTAGAACCATCTCAAAAATGATCAGAAGAAATGGAAAGCACCTGAGTTAAATATATGAGTGTCACAGCAAAGGGTCTGAATACTTAGGACCATGTGATATTTCAGTTTTTCTTTTTTAATAAGTCTGCAACAATGTCAACAATTCTGTGTTTTTCTGTCAGTATGGGGTGCTATGTGTACATTCATGAGGAAGAAGAATGAACCTAAATGATTTTAGCAAATGGCTGCAATATAACAAAGAGTGAAAAATTTAAGGGGGGTCTGAATACTTTCCGTACCCACTGTATATAAATAATAAAACGCCTCCGCGCCCCCCCCCCCCCTCGCGCTAATTTAACACAACCAGAGGATGATAAAATATAATGGAATCAGTATACAGAGGTCTACTTCTTCTGAGAGATATTAAAGGAACACTCTAACCACCATGACCACTTCAGTGATTTGAGTACGAAACACTGCACATGCTGGGATATTTACAGTTATGTGCTGGGGGATAGTTGCACCCCTAGCACATGTGACTTAGGCAGCCAGAAAATGTCATGTCCTTATTCATACATGTATGAACAAGGACATGACACATTACGACACAACACAACAAAAAAAACATATTGCAACAATTTACATACGCTAATGCACATACCTTTTCTACTTTTGTTGGCGGGTACTGCTGCTAGGTAGTGTTGGTGGGTACTGCTGCTAGGTAGTGTTGGCGGGTACTGCTGTGTCCATGCACACACAACCTGTTATCAGCATTTTCTGGCTGGAAAAAGAAACCCAGAACTATTTGTGTTTTGAGAGGCGTTTTTTCAGCCGTAAAAATGCTCTAACTCTGATGAAGGCTGAAAAGCGCCCAAAAACGCTGGGGGAAAAAAAACTTGACCATTCAGAGTTTTTGAGCCATTAGCTTTTACGGGAGTATAGTTTTTACTGGACGCTACAGCTGAAAAAAAACGCTAAAAAAACTTTACTGCAAAAAAGCCAGAGAACTCCTTCTACAGCTTTCTACTGGCGTTTTGATGACCTCCCAACCTTTTTTTTTTTTTTTTTTTTTTTTTCCTACTTAAATAGGGATGGAGGTGCATGACACTCCCAATGTGCGCCTCAAGTCCCACACCTCCCCCCCCCCCCCATTTGCAATACAGTTGCCTTGTAGTAACCCTTTGTAATGATTGGAATGTGGTCCTGAGAGGCGGTAATGTGCGTATTCTATACGATTAGCCGCCATGGCCTTGTGCGGCGGTCACCGGAGGAATTCTTCTACACTAACAATGGAAGCAGCATGATATCGGCATATCTAAGAAGTCTATTTATTCTGTAACACGGGATGGTGACTGCCAGGCCTGCCGCAGGAAGGAGCCTAATGATCTATGAATGGAAGGTCAATGTACTCTTTGTGTATGTTAACCACTTACGGACCGGGCCTATTTCTGACACTTGTTTACAAGTTAAAATCAGTTTTTTTTTTTTTGCTAGAAAATTACTTAGAACCCCCATACACTATATATTTTTAGCAGAGACCCTAGAGAATAAAATGGAGAGCGTTGCAATATTTTTTATCCCACCTTATCTGCGCAGCTGTCTTGCAAACACAATTTTTGTTTTGTTTGTGTTTGGTTTTTTTTTTTTTTTTTTTTTTTTTTTTTTAATTTCACTTTTTTGAATAAAAAATATAAAAAAAAAAAACACGTAAAAGTTAGCCCTATTTTTTTTTTTTTTTCTATAATGTGAAAAAATGTTACGCTGAGTAAATAGATACCCAACACGTCATGCATCAAAATTGTGCACGCTCGTGGAATGGCGACAAACATTGGTACTTAAAAATCCCCATAGGCGACACTAAAATTTTCACAGGTTACCAGTTTAGAGTTAGAGGTGGTCTATGACTCAAATTATCGCTCCTAACAATTGCGGCGATACCTCAAATGTGTGGTTTGAACACTGTTTACATATGTGGGGGCGACTTGCGCGCTAGCTAACAGGGACGTGGCACTTTAATTTTTTTTTTTTTTCTTCCCTTTATTTTATTTTTTATTTTTACACTGTGGTGTGTGTTTTTTTTTTTTTTGATCACTTTTATTCCTATTACAAGGAATGTAAACATCCTTTGTAATAGAAATAAGCATGACAGGACCTCTTTAAGGTGAGATCTGGGGTCAAAGACCTCAGATCTCATCTACACTAAAAAGCAAAAAGTCTTTTCTCTTGCGTCCTCCGACAGTCGCCGCCTCCTCTAAGTCATCACTGTTGGGTATTGACTTCCTATCCGCAGGAATAGCTAGGCATATAGACTTAGTCCAAAGACAAAAGGCATTAGCATAATTAGCATATACACACCCACGGGGGCTGTCCCATCTGGTCAATACCCCCCCCCTGCATCACCACTCCCAACTCAGTTTTAATCTGCCTAGCGTCAGGAATAGTCAGGCTTACCTTGTGCTGGGGCTTCAGTCTCAGCCTTCCTAATCTTTTATTTGATTTTCTTTGAAAATGTCAGTTTTTTCTCTTACTTTACTAGCTGTTTATTTTGTCAGCTTCTAGTGTTAGTCTTCTCTTCGGATGAAGATGGCTCATGCGGTGCTGGGATTCGGACTGACCGCCCTGGTTCTCCAGAGCAAAAGGGTCAGATGGACCCCCAGCCCGCCATCGAGCGTTCAGCTATGGTTCGCCCTGGCATTACGAACGACCCATCCCTGTTCGCTACAGGGATGCAGCCGTGAGGTGGCTACCTCACAGGACTCGTCTGCGGTGCTGCAGCGTCATGTCCCTGGCTCACAGCACTCCCTGTCAGATGAGGACAGCGGTTTTCCGTGCATAGAGGCTCCGCCACGCCATCTGGTACAGGTAAGTACTTCTGTGTGGGGCCTCTGTCTGGGGTGGCAGTCTGTGTTGCTGTGTGTCCCCCACGTCTGTGCCTGTGTGACTCCCTGTGGGTATCGCTTGTGCAGATACTGTGTTTGCCCGGGGGTCCCTGTCCCTGTGTAACCTTTAGGTACATTGTTGGGGGTGCAGACGTTTCTGATGGTGCGGCGACCGCAGCGGCGAATTTTCACGTGGTCCGCCATCTTTACTATGGGCTTACATGTATAGCTCCTCTGGGGCGATCCTGCATGTTGTTTTGGCGCCATTCGCCGCCATTTTGTGGGCGGTGGAACGATCGGTCCGGGCTGCATGTCGGCGGCCATGTTTGCGTAGCCTCCAATGCATCCCTATGGGGCAGCCATTTTCCCAGGGTCTGGCATATGGTCCAGCCTACTCCAGCAGCGCTTCCTTTCCATCAGCAGCAGGACATCGGTAGCAACGCTCTGCAAGCTCTGCAGGTTATCACGGTTTCCCTCTGTGCTATCGCTTCTAGCTCAGTTTCTTTTTCCCCTTTGGGGGTCTTTTATCACTGTTGCAGTAGCGGTGGGCTGCGCACACCGCTGCGTTTTCTTAAAGGGGACAGTACTTTGTATTGCACTGTAGTTTGTTCTGATAACTTGAGCAATGGATTCTCAGGAAAGCAAGTTTCCTCCAGCTTTAGTAGGGGGCCCCAGTTCTCCTGTGGCCCCGCTGCGACCCGATCTGGCTGCTGTGGTGGCGACTTTAGTGGCAAATATGGAAATGCTGATGTCTGCACGCGCTGCGAGAAAGAGAGGCCCAGGTTGTCTCTCTCTTCTGCTCAGATGGGGATATGGCTGCTGCTGCGAGCGTGCCCTTTTCAGGGTCCCGCTCATCCTTGGACCCCCCGGGGTCTGAGGGGGAGGCTGAGATGGAGGGGGTTGATACCTCCTCCCCGGGGTCGCCTGAAGAACGGGCGGCCATGGATGAGCTGATTGTGTCTGTAAAGGACACCTTACACTTAGAGGATGAGCCCTGTCCTCCGTGCATTGTCTTCATTTGGGACACACAGGACCCGCAAGTCTGCGCAGGTATTCCCCTGCCCAGCGGAATCCCATTACACTGTTAATGAAATGTGGCGCACGTTGAAACGTCCATTCCGGGTACCTAGTCGGTTCAAATTGCTTTATCCTTTTGCGCCGGCTACAGAATCACGATGGTGTGTGCCTCCACAGGTACATCACACTGTGGCCGTGAACAAGGCTACCTTGGTTCCTACTGAGGATACCCCGGTTTTCCGGGATCCCACGGACCGGCGGTTGGAGTCTCTAGCTCGCCATTCCTATACGGTGGCGGGTTCGTTGCTCAAACCCGTCTTCGCGTCCGTTCTGGTGGCTGAGGCGGTGGCTGATTGGACTAAGATGCTTAGGAGCAATCTCGTATCTGATGGTGTTCCACCTGCCCGGCTGGAAATGGTGGATCAGATCCACCAAGGAGTCATGTACTTGTGTGATGCAGCCTTGAATGAGGCCCCCTTGGTGGCTCGCCTCTCTAGTGTCGCGGTGCTTAACCGGCGACTGATATGGCTGAAGAGCTGGTCGGCCGACCAGTCCTCAAGGAAAACTGTTGCTGATTTTCCCTATGCTGGCTCTCGCCTTTTTGGCGAGGCGTTGGACACCCTGGTGAAAGGCGTTACGGGGGGCAAGAGCACTATGCTGCCCCAGAACCCGAAGAGCATGTATTTTCGAGGCAAGCGGGGTTCTGCGCCTAGATCCAATCAGGGGTCTTTTCGTGCCTTTCGGAACCAATCCAAGGGCAAGCCCTTCAAGGCCCAGGGCAACCAGAAGAAGCCCTCGGCGGGTAAGCAGAAGTCCGGCAATGCCGGCTTGGCTGGTCAATCCGCCTCTGCCTGAAGGGGCGCCCTCACCCATTTCAGGAGTGGGGGGGCGTTGGCGCGGTTTCCTCCAATCTTGGCTGCTCCGGATAGGTGGACAGGTGGGTTCAGGAAATCGTTCGATCGGGTTACAAGATCGAAATCCTTTCCCGGCCGGCGGACAGATTCTTTCCCTCCAATCCCCTCACTAATGTGACTCATTAGTGTTATAAGGTCTCAGCTGTGAATGGGGAATGAGAAAGGTGTGTTGAATTTGGGGTCATCATTCTCTCTCCTAGTGGTCACTGGAAGTTCAACATGGCACCTCATGGCAAAGAACTCTCTGAGGATCTGAAAAAAAGAATTGTTGCTCTACATAAAGAGGGCCTAGGCTATAAGAAGATTACCAAGACCCTGAAACTGAGCTGCAACATGGTGGCCAAGACCATACAGCAGTTTAACAGGACAGGTTCCACTCAGAACAGGCCTCGCCATGGTTGACCAAAAAAGTTGAGTGCACGTGCTCAGCGTCATATCCAGAGGTTGTCTTTGGGAAATAGATGTATGAGTGCTGCCAGCATTGCTGCAGAGGTTGAAGGGGTGGGGGGGTCAGCCTTTCAGTGCTCAGACCATACGCCGCACACTGCATCAAATTGGTCTGCATGGCTGTCATCCCAGAAGGAAGCCTCTTCTAAAGATGATGTACAAGGAAGCCGCCAAAAAGTTTGCTGAAGACAAGCAGACTAAGGACATGGATTACTGGAACCATGTCCTGTGGTCTGATGAGACCAAGATACACTTATTTGGTTCAGATGGTGTCAAGCATGTATGGTGGTAACCAGGTGAGGAGTACAAAGACAAGTGTGTCTTGCCTACAGTCAAGCATAGTGGTGGGAGTGTCATGGTCTGGGGCTGCATGAGTGCTGCTGGCACTGGGGAGCTACAGTTCATTGAGGGAACCATGAATGCCAACATGTACTGTGACATACTGAAGCAGAGCATGATCCCCTCCCTTCAGAGACTGGGCCGCAGGGCAGTATTCCAACATAACGACCCCAAACACACCTCCAAGATGACCACTCCCTTGCTAATGACGCTGAGGGTAAAGGTGATGGACTGGCCAAGCATGTCTCCAGACCTAAACCCTATTGAGCATCTGTGGGGCATCCTCAAACAGAAGGTGGAGGAGTGCAAGGTCTCGAACATCCACCAGCTCCGTGATGTCGTCATGGAGGAGTGGAAGATGACTCCAATGGCAGCCTTTGAAGCTCTGGGGAACTCCATGCCCAAGAGGGTTAAGGCAGTGCTGGAAAATAATGGTGGCCACACAAAATATTGACACTTTGGTCCGAATTTGGACATTTCCATCTAGGGGTGTACTCACTTTTGTTGCCAGTGGTTTAGACATTAATGGCTGTGTGTTGAGTTATTTTGAGGGGACAGCAAATTTACACTGTTATACAAGCTGTACACTCACTACTTTACATTGTAGCAAAGTGTCATTTCTTCAGTGTTGTCACATGAAAAGATATAATAAAATATTTACAAAAATGTGAAGGGTGTACTCCTGTGAGATGTAGATCAATGCATTTTTTTTTTAAACAAAATTTTCGGTCTTTTTCCATTTCTAGCACACAAAAAAAGTCCAGTGATTAAATACTACCAAAAGAAAGCTCTATTTGTGTAGGAAAAAAATACTAAAATTTCATATGGGTACAGTGTTGCATGAACTGAGTAATTGTCATTCCAAATGTGAGAGTGCTGAAAATTGGTCTGGTTAGGAAGGGGGTTTAAATGTCCAGTGGTTCAGTGATTAAAGAGGTTGTAGACATAAAATATGAACAAAGCACATCCCTCTATAGTGTGTACTTGTCTCAGTCCAGAGCACTAAGTGTGATGTCTGATTGCTGCCTCCTTCCTCTACCTTATCAGCATGAGTCACTTCTGAAAAGTTTTCCTGACCCCAAGTGAAGAATGGTGACAGGAGAGGGATCACTAGCGGACACCCTCAGCTCTTCCTGTGTGAAATGGGTGTGCCCTTCTCCTCCAATCAGCTCCCAGAGCTCTCCTCACTGAGCTCTGCAGAGCGTAATTTCAGCTCTCCGTCCCCTTTTTTTCCTGACCTTTCAGACAAGCTGTATACATTCTGCACTTTGAAGTCGCGTGACTTTCAGGTCGTACAAGTGTGAAAGGGCCAACGTGGAACTTCACTCTCTATCAACCTCGACTATATTAAATCTTTATGCTCCTAGCATTAGTAAATAGATAGGAAACGCATTCCTATCTACATAAAGACGTATATCATATTTACTTGTGTAAACTATTTTTATGTTCAGTTACTTCCTGATTTCTTGCCTAGGCAAATGATGTTCTACATCCCAGGAGTCTTCTGGAGGGGAGGAGGGGTTTTCTCAGCTAAGAACACCCTCCTGCCTACATGCCCAAACTGAGGGCAGATGGGATTCCAGGAAGTAAATGCTACTCAAATCATCTGCCCTTAGTCAAGATGGCCACAGCCATAAATGTTAGAGATGTGTTTTTTCAAAGTGATTTTCCCAGCAAAGTAAAGCATGGAGACCTGGATGGATGGGGGGAGTTGGCTTTGAATATTAAAAAGGAATTAAATAGTGTTATTTTGCTTTTGTAGCGCTCGGATGCAGTGTTGTTCTGCTTTAATGTGATGGGCTTTGCCCCAGTAACACATAGTACATATCAGTGCTCCGCACTGACTTGTTTCGTGCCGCTACCAAATGTTGTGATTTTTTCCCACACACTCCTGGATGCCATGGGGCATTGCAATCGGCACTTCAATAGTTTATAAATACCGCAAGGATAAATATACAATGTGCTGTAAACACCTCATTATGTAGTGTGAAGTTTAAATCATGACAATGTTTAACCCTTTCACTCCCAGGTCTATGTTGGTAAATTCCATACTGGGATCTGTAGTACATCCATAGAAAAATCCATGCTGGGACTTGTAATACATCAATTGAAGAAAAAATGCTGGGATCTATAGTACATCTATAGAAAAATCCATGCTGGGATTTTTAGTATATCTATAGAAAAATCAATTTGTGGGAGATGGATGCAGGTAGGTGGGGTCGGGGGGGAAAGCAGCACAACCCCGGGTGTTGGCGAGTGAGGGTAGATGGAGCCTGGGGGGAAAGCTCCACCGCCCACTCTCATGCCACATCCAGGGTGGTAGCATGCCATTGGTGGTAGGTAGGGGAGCCTGGGAAGAGGCATTGCCACCCTTGGTGGTAGGTAGGGGAGCCTGGGAAGAGGCATTGCCACCCTTGGTGGTAGGGGAGTCTGGGAAGAGGCAATGCCACCCTTGGTGGTAGGTGAGGTAGGTAGGGGAGCCTGGGAGGAGGCATTGCCACTCTTGGTGGTAGGGGAGTCTGGGACGAGGCATTGCCACCCTTGGTGGTAGGTAAGGGAGCCTGGGAAGAGGCATTGCCACACTTGGTGGTAGGTGAGGTAGGTAGGGGAGCCTGGGAAGAAGCATTGCCACCCTTGGTGGTAGGTAGGGGAGCCTGGGAAGAAGCAATGCCACTTTTGGTGGTAGAGTGTGACTAGCAGAGCCTGGGAAGAGGCATTACCATCCTTTGTGGGAGGTA
The DNA here is from genome assembly GCF_965119305.1 of Pelophylax lessonae. Lineage (NCBI taxonomy): Eukaryota > Metazoa > Chordata > Amphibia > Anura > Ranidae > Pelophylax > Pelophylax lessonae. The sequence continues at coordinate 860,417,332 of NC_138768.1, forward strand.
GATGCAGGTAGGTGGGGTCTGGGGAAAGCAGCACAACTCTGGGTGTTGGTGAGTGAGGGGAGATGACAGTGGGGGGCTTCACACCCAATCCGATGTCTGCATCCCGCAGGATTGTGTGTGAAACTGAGACTCCTGCCCGTTGGGTGAAAGCATTCAGGCGGCTGCAATGCTGCCTGATTACGAAGCACCCCCCAGTACCGGTGCGTGCCGCCATATTTTTCAGGCGTCGGCTGGCCCATCTGTCCAGGACCAACATGACCGGTGCTGGGAGGGAGAAGGAGACCCTGGGGGCTCGCTTAGATCCTGCAGGTCTCATTAAAGAGACCCGGTCCCCTAAAAAATCATCACATAGGGGACACTTTTTTTTTTTTTAATGTATGAACACTTGGTCAAGGTCTGAAAGGAAAGGGTCAGCCAGGCAACTGACCTTTTTAGACAGGTAGCTTAGGCATGGAAGCCTTGAAATTTCTCTTGAGTACGGTAGGAAAAACCCTAAAGTCTCAGGTGGACAAGAACAGGTTCAAGAATAACAGCAGGAACATCTCTGTTGGAGTAGCCAGGACATTTTATAAGCAGGGGTTGACATGGCCAGAAGGGTCATGAATGGATTGACCCTTGAAAACCAAATGCATAAATTCTTACATAAGTCTAGTTGTGACCTGGTTTTTCTTTCAAAGCCCAATGTCAAGCTCCTCTTCCCGCGGGGTCTCCTTTTTATGTATTTATTATTTATATATATTTTTTCTATATATCCTTTATTTTTCATAGTGATCAGGCCTGTTTTGTGACATGTAGGGTCTCCTCTTCACCTTCTACCCTTCCAATGTTCTTCCGATGATGGGCGGTCTTCCACAGTGTTGGCACCACTCTATGGATCATTAGTGTTTTAGAGCTCTTTAGTGACTCCCCCTTAGGGGGTGGGGTCCATGAAGCCCTGTGCTTTCAGTATGTCATCAGTTTTTGGGTTAACCACTTGCTGCCAAATCACGTACCTGTTACGTCATTTGACTTCAAATGGTTGTACTGGGATGATGCCTGTCACCCCGGTACCATTTTTTAGAGCCGATGGTGGGCTCTCTTGTAATGGCAATCGGAGTGGCTAACTAGCCAGTAGATTGCTATTACAAGCATTGGGATGTCCCCTCCCCCTCCCGCCGCCCCTCTGCGGCTCTCTCAGGAGACCCGAGCTACTAGGCCGGAGACCCATACACACCCAAAATCTGCTTTGATCGGCTCTCCGCTATAGTAACCAGGAAGCAATGACATCAATTCCAGTTTACCTAGCTGTCAGTGGCGCCATTTTTTTGAAAATCAAAAGTATTCAGAACGCAGATATTGAAGTTTTTGAATGCTTTCAAGTAGGGATAGACCAATTTATTGGCAAGGCCGATATATCGGGGGGCGATATGCACTTTCCCCGATTTTATATCGGTATCAGCCCCGGAACTGGCCGATATTGCCGATTTTTTAATTTTTGTGACGTCATTCTGCCTTCTTAGGCTGCCTCCCTCGCCTTGGACAGCCTCGTCTGGAGTAGGGACATGTCTTGCAGGAGTGTATCACAGCCATACACCCACCCACAGAGGCCCTGTGCCAGGCGGCCGGCCACCCACAGAGGCCCTGTGCCAGGCGGCCGGCCACCCACAGAGGCCCTGCGCCAGGCGGCCGGCCACCCACAGAGGCCCTGCGCCAGGCGGCCGGCCACCCACAGAGGCCCTGCGCCAGGCGGCCGGCCACCCACAGAGGCCCTGCGCCAGGCGGCCGGCCACCCACAGAGGCCCTGCGCCAGCCCGCCGGCCGCCCACAGGGTGCCAGCCACCACAGGGTGCCAGCAAGGCAGCCATTAAGCATTAAACAAAAATTAACATGTTCAGTACCAAATTTGTGTCAAAAATTGTCTTTATTTTTCAAAACTTTAAATGTACACAATATCGGCCCATATCGACCGATACGTTGTGACCAAAATATAGGTATCGGTATTGGCCCTAAAAAAAAAAATAGATCGGTCTATCCCTACTATCAAGTGCAAAGGAGGGATTTTGGGGTCTTATTGACCCCAGATTCCTCCAAAAAGAGTACCTGTCACATGCCTATTGCTCTCACAAGGATGTTTTTCGCCTATGGATAGTAAAATGTATGTCGTTTGTCGCACCTTCTGTATGTGTTTTTTTCCCAAAAATAGCGTTTGGAAAAAATTGCAAAACCCACAAATTTTATGTTCTACGCCCTCTCCTTTAAAACAAAATAAGAACTAAATCTAAATAAAAAAATAAATATAAATATAATTTGGGGGTTCTAAGTAATTTTCTAGCCAATAAAATGGTTTTCACATGTATACAAAAAGTGCTAGAAAATGCCTGGTCTTCAAGTGGTTAAATGATGCTGGACATTATTTAGCACACAAGAGATACTGCAGGGGATGGCACCAAAGAGGAGTTGAGCATTACAACTAGAGCTGCTTGCCTTGGCTCCCCTTTTTTTTTTTTTTTTTTTTTTTTTTTTTTTTTTTTTTTTTTTTTTGGCTTTAATTGGGTCACCCCAAAGGTAGACATAAAAGTGTCTCGGAACAGGTTATTTAGGTTTATTTTGAGCCACCTGTCTGGAGCAGAGGGATGTCCCCTTGGTGCCATTTTCCGGTTGCCGGGATTTATCCTCTCGTTTGCTGGAATTAACACAGTAATGGTTCTAAATCCCCACACAATGCCACCCGAGACCTCTGAGCCGGGTGCGGATTAACTGGAATAATTGAGAATGCAAATGTGGAGCCGTAAGGCACTTAGACACTGAATATGAGCTTGGCATGCCAGCCAACAATCCCCAAGAGTGGACTGTTGTCAGGCTGGAGAGATTTTGGGCCTCTAGAAGGTATGGGCTTGCTGGGTCTGATAAGGTTGTGTTGCGTATTGCGGCGCCGTGTTCTCATGTGTGTGTGTGATCTGTGCCAAGTGCCCTGATTAAGAAGCCTCTTTAGATGGCACATCATACACATATATATATATATATATATATATAAACGTTCTCCTTCCATTCACCACACATTCCTCTGTTCATCCGAATTTCACCAGTTTTGTAATGAATAAAGTTTAGTCTCTCAAGTCATATCACAATGCAGGTCAAAAAAAATTGCCTTATTCTCCTGCTTCCCACCGTAAAAAAAGTGGTTTTGAGTCTAGGTTGGAATATAGAGGCAAATTGGCAAAACCTACAACAGCCTTATTTAAACTTGAGAACGTTTCGTAAAAGTGAATGAAGATGGACCAGAGTGGGCTTCTGATTGGGTGAAAGTATCTGAATTGGATTTTTTTTTTTCTTGACTATGACTTAATACGTTTAAAAATATATTCCAGGAAGTAGAGCCTTCCTTTTGTACCATCAACAGTAACTTTTTGGTCTCAGGGAACCCCTGCTAAAAATGACTAAATCTACAACTCTTGATACATTAGTGTGATGGTCATTGAGAAGAATCCACAGTCTACAGTAGGGATGGGGAACCTGCGGCCCGCACAATCGTTGCGTCCCCCCCCCCCCCCCTGCCGCTGGGTCAGAAGGAGACGATGGCTCCGTCCTGACAGTGGGAGTGTCAGAAAAGGGTGGACCCGGGGGCGCAGAGCAGTGCGCCCCTAGCCCGCCCATTTGTGTGATAATAGCGAATGAAAATTCGCTATTGTCACATGGATCCTCCCCCTGGCCAATCAGGAAGCGGGTTTGAAACCCGCTTCCTGATTGGCCGAAAAGACAAACGCATGCCATTGGTCAAGGAGGGCGGGAGGACTCGAGGAGAAGCCGCGCCACTGCAGGTAAGAGCACTGGCATTCTGCATTGAAAGGGGGCACACTGTGGTCAGTCTGTATTGAAAGGGGGCAAGATGTGGTCAGCCTGTATTGAAAGGGGACAAGATGTGGTCAGTCTGCATTGATGGGGGCACGCTGTGCTCAGTCTGCATTGAAAGGGGGCACGCTGTGCTCAGTCTGCATTGAAAGGGGGCACGCTGTGGTCAGTCTGCATTGAAAGGGGGCACGCTGTGGTCAGTCTGCATTGAAAGGGGGCACGCTGTGGTCAGTCTGCATTGAAAGGGGGCACGCTGTGGTCAGTCTGCATTGAAAGGGGGCACGCTGTGGTCAGTCTGCATTGAAAGGGGGCACGCTGTGGTCAGTCTGCATTGAAAGGGGGCACGCTGTGGTCTCTCTGCATTGAAAGGGGGCACGCTGTGATCAGTACCAGCCAGCACTACCCACAGCACCGTACCAGCATTTTGTACGGCCCCCGAATGATGTTACAAAAATCCAAATGGCCCTTGGCAGAAAAAAGGTTCCTCACCCCTGGTCTACAGGAAAACAGTCTATAGGGCACCATTTACATGGTGTGCATAAGGAGGAGTTAGCCTTTAGGTATAATGGGCATTTGGATTGGTTTTGTAAGCAGGTGCAGTTATCTAGTCTGCCACTAGGTGTCTCGGTCCCAAAATAGTGTGTGGTAACAGTGAATAATCTACCTGGGTGTTTGGCCCCATTTTAGTCAAAATCGTTCTGTATTCATGTAGGGATGGAGGCAATACCCATTAACACTATATTACCAAAAGTATTGGGACGCCTGCCTTTATGCACATGAACTTTAATGGCATCCCAATCTTTGCCGGTAGGGTTCAATATTGAGTTGGCCCACCCTTTGCAGCTATAACAGCTTCAACTCTTCTGGGTAGGCTGTCCACAAGGTTTAGGAGTGTGTCTATGGGAATGTTGGACCATTCTTCCAGAAGCGCATTTGTGAGGTCAGACACTGATTGTTGGAGGAGAACGCCTGGCTCACAGTCTCCGCTCTAATTCTTCCCAAAGGTGTTCTATCAAGTTGACTCAGGACTTTGTGCAGGCCAACCAAGTTCTTCCACCCCAAACTGTCTCATCCATGTCTTTATGGACCTTGCTTTGTGCACTGGTGCGCAGTCATGTTGGAACAGGAAGAGGCCATCCGCAAACTGTTCCCACAAAGTTGGGAGCATGAAATTGTCCAATATGTCTTGGTATCCTGATGCATTGTTTCCTTCACTGGAACTAAGGGGCCAAACCCAACTCCTGAAAAACCCCACACCACCAAATAATTTGGACCGGTGCACAAAGCAAGGTCCATAAAGACATGAATGAGCGGGTGGAGGAACTTGACTGGCCTGCAGAGTCCTGACCTCAACTCGATGGAGCACCTTTGGGATGAATTAGAGCAGAGACTGCGATCTAAGCCTTCTTGTCCAACATCAGTGCCTGACCTCACGAATACGCTTCTGGAAGAATGGTCAAACATTCCCATAGACACACTCCTAAACCTTGTGGACAGCCTTCCCAGATAAGTTGAAGCTGTTATAGCTGCAAAGGGGGGGCCAACTCAATATTGAACCCTACAGACTAAGACTGGGATGCCATTAAATTTCATGTGCGTGTAAAGGCAGGCGTCCCAATACTTTTGGTAATAGTGTATATACCAGGCTGGGACCAGCATGCAGATTTAGTCCGGTGTGAAGAGGCCCTGGATAGGACAGGAGGACAGGGTGAGGTAGTGCTGCACAAAGAAGAGCTCACTGTAGTCATCCTGCCTCTTATGGTCGGTGGAGCTAAGAGCGGTTTGCAAAAGACCTTTCAGGCCAGGCCAAGTGTTCTTCGCTGTGAGTTCTATTCCCTTGGAGGTCTTTGGTGAAGTGTATGGATACTAGAGGAGCAGCAGTCTTGTCTCTGGAACGACATGCAGGGAGTTGAGCTGGATCCATAGAGCCTTGGGCAAGTCGGAGCCCTTTTAGTACGAATTTCTCAGGGAAGGAGAGACTTGCGGGTGAAGTACTGTGTAGTGGTTTCACATAATGACTGCTGCGGGACGTCCACCAGATGTGGTTGACAAAGTACTGTCAAGTGACCCTGGATAGTAGAACTATGCAGTGTGACTGGTTACTGCAATCTGAAGAAACAACCGTAAAGTGAGGAAACTACGATTTGTGTGGACATTCCTTTCTTGTAAATATAGAAAAAAAAGTAATGGCCTGGGATGTCCTGGAAGACCGGTGGCATGGAGTTGGGCATGATATGGTGAAGGTAGAGGGCTACAGGCAGGTGGGTTCTTCTATCAAGATGAAGGGTGGGGGACTTGTATCTCTTTGCACCAACACCCAGCCAATCAGAAGCCCCCGTACAGTTTTTTTTTTTTTTTTTTTCTCCCATACCACTTCGAGGGCTGCTAAAGATCCTGGAGTTGGGCTTTTTTTCATACTGGGGGTTTGCAAAAGATCCTAGCGTAGGGCTTTTTTTTTTTTTTTTCATAATTGGGGGTTGCTAAAGATCCTGGAGTTAGGATTTTTTTTTTCATACCAGGGGGGTTGCTAAAGATCCTGGCGTTGGGCTTTCTTTTATACCAGGGGAGTTGCAAAAGATCCTGGAGTTGGGCTTTTTTTTCATACTAGGGGGTCGCTAAAGATCCTGGAGTTGGGCTTTTTTTCATATCGGGGGGGGAGGTTGCTAAAGATCCTGGAGTTGGGCTTTTTTTTTTTATACCGGGGGGGTCACTAAAGATCCTGGAGTTGGGCTTTTTTTCATACCGGGGGGGGGGGGAGGTTGCTAAAGATCCTGGAGTTGGGCATTTTTTCATACCAGGGGGGTTGCTAAAGATCCTGGAGTTGGGCTTCCTTTTTACCAGGGGGGTTGCTAAAGATCCTGGAGTTGGGCTTCTTTCATAATGGGGGGGGGGTTGCTAAAGATCCTGGAGTTGTGCTTTTTTTCATGCTGGGGGGAGTTGGGCTTCATTCATACCAGGGAAGTTGCTAAAGATCCTGGAGTTGGGCTTTTTCTCATATTGGGGAGTTGCTAAAGATCCTGGAGTTGGACTTCCTTTTTACCAGGGGGGTTGCTAAATATCCTGGAGTTGGGCTTTTTTTTTTATACCGGGGGGTCGCTAAAGATCCTGGAGTTGGGCTTTTTTTTCATACCGGGGGGGTTGCTAAAGATCTTGGAGTTGGGCTTTCTTTTATACCAGGGGAGTTGCAAAAGATCCTGGAGTTGGGCTTTTTTTTCATACTAGGGGGTCGCTAAAGATCCTGGAGTTGGGCTTTTTTTCATATCGGGGGGGGAGGTTGCTAAAGGTCCTGGAGTTGGGCTTTTTTTTTTTATACCGGGGGGGTCACTAAAGATCCTGGAGTTGGGCTTTTTTTCATACCGGGGGGGGGGGGGAGGTTGCTAAAGATCCTGGAGTTTGGCATTTTTTCATACCAGGGGGGTTGCTAAAGATCCTGGAGTTGGGCTTCCTTTTTACCAGGGGGGTTGCTAAAGATCCTGGAGTTGGGCTTCTTTCATAATGGGGGGGGGGTTGCTAAAGATCCTGGAGTTGTGCTTTTTTTCATGCTGGGGGGAGTTGGGCTTCATTCATACCAGGGAAGTTGCTAAAGATCCTGGAGTTGGGCTTTTTCTCATATTGGGGAGTTGCTAAAGATCCTGGAGTTGGACTTCCTTTTTACCAGGGGGGTTGCTAAATATCCTGGAGTTGGGCTTTTTTTTTTATACCGGGGGGTCGCTAAAGATCCTGGAGTTGGGCTTTTTTTTCATACCGGGGGGGTTGCTAAAGATCTTGGAGTTGGGCTTTCTTTTATACCAGGGGAGTTGCAAAAGATCCTGGAGTTGGGCTTTTTTTTCATACTAGGGGGTCGCTAAAGATCCTGGAGTTGGGCTTCTTTCATACCAGGGAGGTTGCTAAAGATCCTGGAGTTGGGCTTTTTTATACAGGGGGGTTTCTAAAGATCCTGGAGATGGGCTTTTTCTCATATTGGGGGGTTGCTAAAGATCCTGGAGTTGGGCTTCTCTTATACCAGGGTGGTTGCTAAAGATCCTGGAGTTTTTAGTTGGTCGAATGTCGACCAACTAAAGACTGACTTTTCCCTACCCAATTCCCACTTTTTCAGGTACCTGCAGCTCCGCCATGCCTTCCACAAACCGTTCGGTGACTCTTCTTGCGACTTCACGCTAGCGGACTTAGAGGCCATTCTCCGAAACGAGACCTTAAAAAAAACGCTCTCCACTATATATAGTACCCTGCTCCCTAGTGTGTACTCGGGGCTGGAGACTCTGCAGGCCTTCTGGGTGGCCGAGGCTCCCGGCCTTGATGCGGAGGACTGGGAGGACGTTTGGGACTACCCATTCCGTCACCTGGTGGCCGCCAGGGACCGCCTTGTGCAGTTTAAAATCCTTCATCGGTTTCATCTAACCCCAACTCGACTGCACAGGGCCTTCCCTGATACGCCTGCGGTTTGCTGCGGTGCGCCGGACCCCACATGCACACACATGCTTTGGCGTTGTCCGCCCTTGGTGGCGTACTGGACCCAGATTCTGGACTTTGTTGCTCGAGTGACCACCATCCGCGTGCCTTTGAAGCTGGAGTACTGCATCCTGGGGCTTGTGAATGATCTGGCCCACTCAGTTGCGTCTCGCACTCTTTTAGGACTTCTATTGTTCTACGCTAGGAAATTGGTGGTTCTCCACTGGCGGAAGCCTGCTGCACCCACCATTTCCTCGTGGAAATCCCTAGTGAACTCAACGATCCCACTTTACAAAGCGACCTACGTTAACAGGGGTTGCCCGCAAAAATTCTCAAAGGTATGGGACATTTGGTTGGAGTCTGATGATACTACTAATGACGCAGGGGGCTCCGCTGTGTCGACTCAGGGACCCTAATTGTATTTACTGTTGCCAATTGTTTCCCCCCACCCGCAGTGGACTTTGTTTTTTTTGTTTTCCTACTGGACTGCTGGACCTTCACGCAGTGAAAGGATTGCTCCTGTCACCGGGATCCTTATGCTTTGAATACCCTTATGAAGTAGCAGTTGGGTGCAGCCTTGTCTGGGGTTGTTTTTGCCTATTTTTTCTTTTTGTTGCTGTGTGTGTTTTTATTTTTCATTTTTTTTTTTTTCTGTCTTCTCTTTTCTTCTTTTGTTGTTGAGCCAGGGAATGCCCAATGGCTATGTTTTGTATGTTGTTCTTTTCAAAATAAATAAAAAGAATTTTCAAAAAAAAAAAAGATCCTGGAGTTGGGCTTGAAGTATGAGTTTTTTTTTTTTTGGGCACAATATTCCCTTTTGTTGATGGTGGCATCCTGAGAACGTTGAGTAGGCAGTTGTAGTTTGGTTGTTCCTTGGTGTTGGGTTTCCTGTTATTGCGATGTAATTTATGGCTGCAGGTGGGGTGGGGGGAGTCTGGAAACCACAGGAAGGTTATGGACGGGTTACATGTACAGGGTGTGCCAAGTACCACTATAATCAGCGCTGTTTATATCTTTGTGTAGGTCACCCGCCCTTTCACCCACCCCCACCTCTTACTTCCACTCATTGTGACCTCTGAAATCAGATTTGACATTTAACTGAAGGCTATTTTTATTTATTAGATTTTTTTTTTTTTTTTACTAGTTTTTGGATAGAATGGAGAGGGATGAGAACACTGGTCGGGTTTTTATTATGGTCTTTGTCCCCCCTAAAAGGAAGATTTAACCTATTTGTTCTGGTGACCATTCTCACCAAAAGCGCAAGTCCCACGTTTTGGGTTGTCACTGGAAAAGGAATAGAGGGGGGGATCTCCCAATGGGGACACCATTACTGGTGACTACCAGGGATTTTCCTCACTTTAGAAGGACTTCTTGGTTCTCCCCAGTGAGACAGATGGGGGGGAGGGGGAACAGAGGTTATAACACTCCCTCAAAATTGGGGGGGAGACAGGGGTTATAACCCTCCCTCAAAATTGGGGGGGGGGGGGGGAGAGACAGGGGTTATAACCCTCCCTCAAAATTGGGGGGGGGGGAGAGACGGGTTATAACCCTCCCTTAAAATTGGGGGTGGAGAGACAGGGGTTATAACCCTCCCTCAAAATTGGGGGGGGGGGGGGGGGAGAGACAGGGGTTATAACCCTCCCTTAAAATTGGGGGGGGGGGGAGAGACAGGGGTTATAACCCTCCCTCAAAATTGGGGGGGGGGGAGAGACAGGGGTTATAACCCTTCCTCAAAATTGGGGGGGGGGGGGAGAGACAGGGGTTATAACCCTCCCTCAAAATTGGGGGTGGAGAGACAGGGGTTATAACCCTCCCTCAAAATTGGGGGTGGAGAGACAGGGGTTATAACCCTCCCTCAAAATTGGGGGGGAGAGAGACAGGGGTTATAACCCTCCCTCAAAATTGGGGGGGGGGGGGAGAGACAGGGGTTATAACCCTCCCTCAAAATTGGGGGGGGGGGGAGAGACAGGGGTTATAACCCTCCCTCAAAATTGGGGGGGGGGGGAGAGACAGGGGTTATAACCCTCCCTTAAAATTGGGGAGAGATTAGAATCTCTTACCGACTGCCTGCAGTAAAATGGCAGTGGGTGGGGGTGGCTTCCATGACCACAATTGCGTACCTGTATGTAGTCACCTTCTTCCAGGTTTAGATCCGCCTCTCCCCTGGCTGACTTCTCTTGTGATTGGACACTGGGATTTAATTACGAAGGTCAGAGGGTGCAAAACCAGGTGCAGTTTTGTATAGAAACCAATCCGCTTCCAGGTTTTATTATCAAATCTTAATTGAACAAGCTGAGGTTAGAAGCTGATTGGCTACTGTGCACCAGTTTTAGTAAATCTTCCCCCAGTGGGGTTTTGTCAACAGGTTTCAGCCAATGATTCATGGCTGAGACCTGCTGGTTGGCTGTATCCAATCCCAACCCAGAGCTCTGTGTTGACAAACACACAGAGAACAATCGGTTTGTTTCTTATCCCTGCAAAGGGAGAAGGAACAAACCTATTTAGTAATAAGCAGCAGCTATTACACGCTTGTAACCCCTTTATCACCCTAAATGTTACCCCTTCCCAGCAAGTGTCATTATCACAATGACAGTGTATTGCAGGGGTGTCCAACTCCATTTCATCATGGGCTGCATTGGCATTTTGGTTGCCCTCAAAGGGCCGGTTGTATCTGGAAGACTAGATGTCCAGAGAACCCCACCTTCCCCTACATCAGATGTCAAGAGCCTACCACCATCAGAAGTCAAGAGTCCCCCACCCTCCCTTATATCACAGTGCATGCCCCTAATCTTGTGCTACTTCCAGGAAGCAGCTGGGATCGGAGCTGGGAAGCTGAAAGTGCAGGGTCTGGAGGAGGAGCAGAGAAGGGCTGGAGTCTTCTGCCAGAGTCTGACTGATGAGACCAGGGAAGGCAGAGGGTTGTGCTGCCACTGCACAGAGAGGCGTGGGATCTGTAGGAGTTCTTCTGACCTTCTCTCGGCTGCCAACTGCCACCCAACTCAAGGGGGGGGGGGGGGCGCAGAGGAGCATATCTCCGTGACTACACAAAGAGCAGGATCTGGCAGAGGAGTTCTGTCCGCCTCTCTGCTGCCATCTGCTAAGGCACAGTGGGCGGTGCCACTGCTGCAGGAGAGGTGGGAGGGCCACATGAAATGGGCTGGCGGGCCAGATTTAGCCCTTGGGTCTTGTGTTTGACGCGCTTGGTGTATTGTATTAGCACTGATCACTGTATTGGTGTGAATGGTGATATCAGTGGCAGTGTCCTTCCCAGCCAGTGTCAGATTTCCCACCCCACTATCACAGTCCTTCTAGAAGTTGCTGTTTACTGCCATTACTTGTATAAAAAAAAAAAATAAGTTGAAAATTCCAGAATAAATGTAAGCCACTAAGCCAGGTGTGTGTTTTTGGGTTTTACTTCTTTTTTTTTTTTTTTTTTTTTTTTTTGCAACTTGCACTAACTTTTTCTGACCCTCCCCTCTGGAATGCTGCCATTGCTGACCCAAGTAAAGTACACAGTGCAAAAGTTCTGCATATTTGTTTCCTGTCATTGACTCAAAGTGTGTCTGGAGCCAGAGGGTCAGCATAACAGCCAGGCAGATAGCATTTTCAGCAATGGCTGACTCCTTCTTTTTTTTTTTTTTTCTTTTTTTTTTTTTTTCTTTTTTTTTTTTTTTCTTTTGTCCCTGAAATAGCGTAGATTTGCTTGAATTTGAAATTGTGCTTTGTGTGTACGTGCTTCCCTGTCTTACATTGCCGTTTTGTTGTGCAGGGCCCAGAGTGCTGCCGATATGGGGGAACCGCTTCTAATGTCATAGAAGATTCTGGATGGTGCGATAAATGGCTGCTGCCAAAAAAGGTACTTTTTTTTTATTTTTATTTTTTTTATTTATTTTTTTTTCATTTGTGTAATTCTTTATATTTTTTTTATAACTTTTTTTTTTTTTTTTTTTTTCTCTTATTCCTTTGCACAGAGAAGACTGCGCTATTCATATCGGTCTCTGCACCAGAGGAGCTTACACTCGAATGTCCTCCCCACAGTCACATAATCATAATAATGTGTGACTGTGGTGGGGACATTAGAGTGTAAGCTCTTCTGGTACAGAGACTGATGTGAATGGCTCAGTGATCTCTGTACAGCACTGTGGTATATGTCAGAGCCATATAAATGTATAATAATAATAACAGTGTATGACTGTAGGGGGACATTAGAGTGTAAGCTCCTCTGGTGCAGATGCTGATGTAACTGGCTCAGTGTTCTCTGTACAGCACTGCGGTATATGTCAGAGCTATATAAATGTTTAATAATAATAATAATACATTTATATAGCTCTGATATATAGCGCAGTGCTGTACAGAGAACACTGAGCCAGTTACATCAGTCTCTGTACCACAGGAGCTTACACTCTAATGTCCTCCCCACAGTCACTTATTATTATTATTATGATCATCAGTATTATTTTATTATACATTTATATAGCTCTGACATATACTGCAGTGCTGTACAGAACACTGAGCCAGTCACATCAGTCTCTGCATCAGAGGAGCTTACACTCTAATGTGCCCCCACAGTCACACACTATTATTATTATACATTTATATAGCTCTGACATATACTGCAGTGCTGGTACAGAGAACACTGAGCCAGTCACATCAGTCTCTGTCCCAGAGGAGCTTACATTCTAATTTTCCCTCCAGAGTCACATACTATTATACATTTTATATGGCTCTGACATATACCGCAGTGCTGTACAGATAGTTACATTAGTCTTTACACCAGAAGAGCTTGCACTCGAACATGCCCAGACGGTCTCACACACTATTATACATTTTATAGCTCTGACATATACCGCAGTGCTGTACAAAGAACACTGAGCCAGTCACATCAGCTTCTGTACCAAAGGAGCTTGCACTCGAATAACCCCCCCCCCCCCCCCGTTACACTCTTTTATAAATTTATATAGCTCTGACACATACCGCAGTGCTGTACAGAGATCACTGAGCCAATCACGTCAGTCTGCACCAGAGGAGCTTACACTCTAATGTCCCCCCACAGTCACACACTATTATTATTATTATACATTTATATAGCTCTGACATATACCGCAGTGCTGTACGGAGAACACTGAGCCTGGTAATAGTCAGATGGTAGAAGCAGACTTTGCGGTCGCTCGTCACTCTTTATCACGTAGCGCGGTCCCATTATTCTGCCCGCTGTTGCTGATGGCGCTGTGTGAGCAGCTTAAACGGGAGCAGACAGTAACCTAATTATCGTCAGTCTGTGTAATGTGAGCGAATGGACCCCTGAGGAGGTGTCTGAACTCTCACAAACCCACCACCAATCAATGAGGGGACATCATGTGTCACGTCTGCTGGGCCTCCATACACGTCTCATTGTCACCCTCTCCCGCATTGTGTTGGCGGCTCCTTTTATCCTATTTTCACATGATGGCACCTCTTTGTTACCGGAGACGGAGGAATCTGTTCCCTGACAGATCACACAATGTATAGATGGAAACATTGCAAAAAAGCGTCCACACTCATTACCGCGCCCAACCGCCCACTGCGCCAGACAGAAATTTGTCATCTGATCGCAATAAGGCGTCCCAATAAGGTGATGTGACTAATTGCAGGCACTGTGTGTGCACACTACATAAGAACCAGGAGGCCACATGTCTGAATTGCATTAGTTGGAGTTTCTTGTCCCTTTGGGTTTTGGATGGAGTAGAGATTGTTAAAGCAGGAGGCCGACCCAAAATAAGAAAATCAAATGGCCCATATAAATATGAAACAAGAAAAACAGAATTGCAGCAATATTCACTTTCAATCCGGAGATTTCCCCTGCAGTGCTTTTTTTTCAGTCACTGTCCTCAGTCTGATGGCCAGCATCATTCAACCAATTTTTCTCCTGAGCCCATGTCATCCCGGACAAGCCCCCAGCATGTGACTGGACAGTGAAAAAAGAAGCTGCGCAGCGATGAGCACATCAGTGCTGCTTGTCAGGAACATGGACTGATTGGCTCCTTGTACTGCTTTTTCCTCTCGTGCTCCAGCCCTGTTGGACAGGGGCAGCAAGTGGCTGAGACCAAGTCACATTTAGGGACTTGCACTGCTTGTATTTAACCCCTTGACGCTGACCGTACACAAAGATGCGGCCCCACTGGACTGGGCTTTTTCCCGTGGGGGTGCATATTTGCGTACCTCGTGAAAGGGGCCTAACTGTGTTTTTAAAGTGTTCTAATCTGTATATGTGTTTTTATAAATGGTTTCTTGTGGTTGTTGGTCTACTTCTCCTTATGTGTATGTGAAATACCGCGCCTGCCCTTGTCATTATAAAAAAACTCCACTTCGGGTGATTTTGCCGTCAATTTAAGTGTATGCTTAAATTCAGAAATTGGGTATAGTGAGGCGCTACTACCCTTGTTTTGCACCAATTGATAAATAATTTGAAAGCAGAGCCATAGGATACTTCTCCTCCTTATGGGTCGGTCCCTAATGCCCTTGTCTCAGAGGGAGTGTCCTTCAATAGTAGGTGGAACAGCTGCAGGCAACAAAGTGTGGGGCGCTTCTGGAGTGTAGTTTTTTTTTTTTTTTTTTTGTTCCAGCATTTGTTTAATCCAGGAGGGGACGACATTATTATTATTATTATTATTATTATTATTATTATTATTATTATTATTATTAATAATTTATATATATATATATATATATATATATATATATATACACTAATAATATATATTATAATTCTTAATATATATATATATATATATATATATATATATATATATATATATATATATATATATATATATATATATATATATATATATATATATATATATATTTTTTTTTTTTATTATTTTGGCTGGAGTTGGGCTTTAGGCCTGAAGTGCCATTTCCATTTTTCACATGAATATTTAAATGGCTAAAGTTTCCCCTCCAATCTTTTGGCTGTCGTTTTTTAATAATCAATATGTAGGTTGTCATTGCTGGCGTTTTGTCTGCCTGTCTTCATCTGTTAAATTTTCTAAGTCACTGATGCACAGCAAGCATGTAGCCAGTGAGGTCAGACCACCTTCCCTTGGTTTTTTTTTCCTTTAGCTCAGTTTCTTAGAGCGTAGTGAAGCTGTAGAGTCAGCATGAGGCAGCATTTTGTTATCACGGATACCTTATGCTGATGTATCTGGCAGGCTAATAGCCATGCTGGGGGTAGAGACAACCGTTCAGTATGAGTCCCGGGGAGCCGGCTCTACTGCCATAAATCTGCAGACGTGACAAAACGTTTTATTGTTTATAGGTTTGCCTGGGGCAGCAGATCAGTGGGAGGTTCTCCGACTCCTAATCTGATCTGAGATTTTATAACAGATGAGAACTTGTATCCTGCTGCTCCATCTCTGATAATCTTCTATCTGGCCAGCGGTGGATTTAATCTCACCCCCCTCCTCCTTCCCTGTGTCATTTCCAGCCATGTCTTCCTCTGTATGAAGAGTTCTGGTGAGATCCGATCTTTGCAAAGATGCCAGAAGATGGTATGTTTGCTGGCCCACTTCCCTAAGGGTCCATTCACACTAGCGCGACTTGGTCGCCTGACAAGTCGCGGTCGGTCGCTCGCCATTGAATAGTACAGGACCCGTTCTAATAGGAGCAACACAAGTCTCTCCAACTTAGAAAAAGGGTCCTGTACTAGTTTGGGGCGACCTGGAGGCGACTTGCATTGACTTGAATTATATGAAGTCCATGCAAGTTGCGCGGAGGTCACGATGCACGCTGTGCACCGCGACTTCACGGGTCGCCCCACAAAATCCTGTTGCGGCAGTGTGAATGGGCTGTAAATTGGGAAGGGAGGTCCACAATCTTCTCCACCCTAGACAGCTTGTGTTGAACAGTAGGGCCTTCAGATCTGAGATTCCCACCCAAATTCCTACAATTTAACCCATCAGATCATCTCAATTCCCGCACCTTCACACCTCAAAGCATCCTCAATTCCTGCACCTTCATACCACAGTTTAGCCCCCAGTTCCTGCACCTTCACCCCCCTCAGATGGCCCCCAGTTCCTGCACCTTCACTCCCTTTAGATGGTCCCGAGTTCCTGCACCTTCATACCACAGTTTAGCCCCAATTCCTGCACCTTCACCCCTCAGATCGTCCCCAGTTCCTGCACCTTCACCCCCTCAGATCGCCCCCAGTTCCTGCACCTTCACCCCCTCAGATCGGCCCCAGTTCCTGCACCTTCACCCCCTCAGATCGCCCCCAGTTCCTGCACCTTCACCCCCCTCAGATCGCCCCCAGTTCCTGCACCTTCACCCCCCTCAGATCGCCCCCAGTTCCTGCACCTTCACCCCCCTCAGATCGCCCCCAGTTCCTGCACCTTCACCCCCCTCAGATCGCCCCCAGTTCCTGCACCTTCACCCCCCTCAGATCGCCCCCAGTTCCTGCACCTTCACCCCCCTCAGATCGCCCCCAGTTCCTGCACCTTCACCCCCCTCAGATCGCCCCCAGTTCCTGCACCTTCACCCCCCTCAGATCGCCCCCAGTTCCTGCACCTTCACCCCCCTCAGATCGCCCCCAGTTCCTGCACCTTCACCCCCTCAGATCGCCACTAATTCCTGCACCTTCACCCCCTCAGATCGTCCCCAGTTCCTGCACCTTCAGCCCCCTCAGATGGGCCCCCAGTTCCTGCACCTTCACCCCCCTCAGATCGGCCCCCAGTTCCTGCACCTTCACCCCCTCAGATTGGCCCCTATTCTTGCACCTTCACCCCTCAGATCGGCACGAATTCCTGCACCTTCACCCCCCTCAGATTGGCCCCTATTCTTGCACCTTCACCCCTCAGATCGGCACGAATTCCTGCACCTTCACCCCCCTCAGATCGGCACTTATTCTTGCACCTTCACCCCCTTTAGATGGGCCCCAATTCCTGCACAGTCACCTCTCAGTTGGGCCCCAATTCCTGCACCGTCGGCCTTCAGGCTGTAGTTACTGACATCCTACAGTAGTGTACAGGACAGCATTCATCAGTGTGACAATTCCGGAGCAGCGAGCTGCTGGCAGGATCAATAGGGGTTTAATAGTTCCAATTAAATCTATTAAATAAAGGGTAGAGGATAACTGTTTATAACTATTATTAGGGAGAAGAATAATATTTTAATGTTTTTCATTTTTCCAAATTCTTTTGCAGTGTTTTATTCCCTCTGGAGCCCCGTGTCTAACTGATCTCTGTCTCTGCAGGTACAAAGCCAAAAGTGGCTGGCGTCCGCTTTGCTACTGGATTACCAGAGGAGGGCGCTCACAATCATGTCCACTTTGAAGAGAAGCTCCACGATTCGGTGGTCATGGTCTCCCAGGAGCCAGACGGAAATTATTTAGTAAAGGTAACCTTCTTTTTTTTTTTTTTTTTTTCCCAAATTACCCTACTATGGTGCTGGCTGTGTGTGCACATTCCATGTAACATATAAAGGCAGTAAGCAACCCTGGCCAAAAGTTTTGAGAATCACCCAAATATTAATTTTCACAAAATCTGTTGAATCTTTTTGTCAGACGCTACTATGGTATACTGAAGTATAATTACAAACCTTTCATAAGTGTCAAATTATTTTATTGTGTTGGCATTCTCAGCAACACAGTCTACAGAATGCATTCACATCCAGCATTCTATGTGTACATTTCCAGCAGACCTGGGTTTCTGTAGGCAGCACTGTCTGCGGAATGCACATTGAATTACTTATTGGACCATGGATCTATAGTCCATGGATGAATGAGCAGATTCTGTTCTATAATCCTGTATACCTGATGTAGGGCTTGCTGTGTGTTGACTTCTAAAGGCCCGATTGTCGGCCGTAAATATTCGGCCGACGACCGATCGGCCGATTGTAGGCTTGTTAGTATGATGCTTCCGACAGCCGACAGCGCACTTTCGGCCGAAAAGAATCTGATGTGCATGCTTTAAAATTTTTGTAGGCCAACACCAGAATGGCCGATTGTTCGCCAGTCAGAACAGAATTCGGCCGACAATCAGCAGATTTGCAAGACTGGGCATGCTCAGAAAAGACAAAACACACGGAAAGTTAACCATCACATGACATTACTTCTGCAGTCGGCTGCTGTTGGCCGACAAAATTCATGTGCAGTCTTTTGCAGTTTTCAACAGACACGACAGCCCTGGACAAAAGACGGCCGATCGTTCGGCCGACGATCGGTACGTGTGTACGGGGCTTTAGGCCTCCTCTGAATACTTGTGGCCAGTTGCTGGGGGTTTTTCACTCATCCATCCTTACTCCCGTTTGCTCGTTACTCCATAAACGGTCCAGGGGATTTGATTTTGTATTTATTGTGGACATTGGATGGTAGAAGGGAATAGTGAGATACTCCAACTGAACTATTTACAGTAGATAAGGACAACTCTCACTTGGCCTCACCAGGTTACTTGTGGAAGCAGACACACTGCTTTTACCATACTGCCACTTGTATGGAGGAATTAAGTCTTCCTGCTCTCTCTAGCAGCAGACTTGATGCAACTACTTTATCTTCAGGACACTCTCTAGCATCCCCTTTACTGGCACCCATCCACTGACTCTTCCACTGAAGGGATGGCCTTCACAGGACAGGCCCCTTGACACAGATCTGTACTCACAATAGGCAGAATCCTATCCTTTCCAGTGTCTCCCTTCTACTCAGCTCTGCAGGACATCTGGGTTCAGCTTCTCTGACTTTCAGGCCCTCAGGTCGACCACCCAAGGCCACATGGCAGCTTCTACAGCTTCCTCCGGGACTCCACTTTCCAGCTGAAAAACCCCAAGCACATGTGCCCTGAGCATCTATACAGTCACCCAGCATGCAACAAGGCATTTTCCTCTGCCAGTCACCAGGGCTGTAACAGTGCCTGTGCCCTCACTTGCCAGGTTTCCTCCCATTGTCCAATATGCCTACCTATTGGACCAGTGTGAAACATTCAGACAAGTGGAGCTGCACCCTGAACACCATTAGTAGAGCCTATCAATAGATCCTGCTCCCTGGTATGCAGAGAGCACTGTAAATCTTGGCAATCTCTCTGGTAAGCAGACCCAAAAACGATAGCACCTACCTAGGAGGGTGCTACACTAATAAAGCCTCCTTGCAACCACTTCATGTCTACATGCCCTTGCTTGCTCCAGCATTGGCTGCGTATCATTGCTGTGGCCTGGCTTCCTTATAATGACCATGCCCTTGGCATACCCAATAGACGCCCCCCCCCAACAGATTTGCAAATGACAAGGCAGCAACGCAATTAGGAGATGGTGGTCACCCTGCAATTAAAGATGCAACCATTGAAATATGAACAGGTTAAAGGTTTCATCCTGTTTTAGTGATTTGGATTTAGAACCCACTTTAAGCCTTCATTCGCACCTGAGCGTTTTGTTGCTTAAGTCCCGTAGTGCGAAACACTCAAGTAGAGTCGTTTCTTCTGGTTTTTTTTTTTTTTTTTTTTTTTCTGTTGCATGAAGCTCAAAGTATAGCGTGTGTTTGGGCCCCAAAAGCGCCATTAAAATGGTCTGTCTATACTCCTCCCTAGTGTGAATAGGGCCCAAATGATGAAAACTAAGAGACCAGAGCACCGTCTCGCACCCCTCTGTCAGGACGCGCGGTGTGTTGACTTGTTTAATGTACTTTTATTAGAGGTGACATTTACCAGTAAGAAGGATTTGCCCTTTAAAGGCTGCTGGTAATAGCGGTGTTTGTTCCCAGTAATTGCTTTTCAGAATGTTGTGAAAGAAAACCCTTTATAATGGTTACCGCCGGCCGCATTACCCCACGTCCCACCGCCTCTTATTGTGCATTCTGAGTCAGCGCAGGAGACTCAAGTCACTAAATAGTTGATTGTAATTGGATTAATTGCTTTTCTCTGCCGTTTTTCTGCATGGTGGGTTATAATGAGAGCCTGGCTGTACGGCATTCTTGGCTCAGACCTTCAGTCTAATTCAATAACCGTTTCTTATTCATAAAGGGAATGTGTAGTTTTTGTTGTTCTTTTGAACATGTCAAAGAAATTTGTTGTAGCACCCTCCTAGTGTAGAGTAGGTTGCTAGTAGGGATGAAAATAAAAGATACACATAGTGGCGCAAGCAAAAAAAAGGCGTGTAGAAATTGATAAAATGTCCATTGGGCAGTCTTATGGACTTCCATTGTAGTCCATGTAGCATGTGTGGAACCATCTTTTAGCTCAGGGCCAGCCTGGAGGGGAGCAGAAACAGTCTCCAAACATGTAAGAAAAAGACAGGCGCCTCTGAGCTAGGACTGTAAAAGTTTAATGTTGCATTGCACCTGCAAGAAGATGCAGGTTCACAGAAGATCCGGTGTCCTGGGTCTGCATGGGGGACACTTCTTGGGTCAGCTGTAGTCGCTCTTCTCGTGGTCTTGTCCAGCAGGAAGTAGTGATGATGTAGAAGGATGAGTCCGAGGGCTGGACTGCAAGATGAGCCGGAGCGTCTGCCATCTGGGAACCACCGGGGTGCTCACGACACCCTTCGGAGCATGCACACATGCTTGAAAAAGGAGCGCGCGCTGGTATACCACCGTAGTGCGCATGCTCCGAAACGCGTCGCGAGCACGCCGGTGATTTTCAGACGGCAGACGCTGCGGCTCATCTTGCGGTCCATCCCTCGGACCCATCCTTCTACGTCATCCCTACTTCCTGCTGGACAGGACCACGAGACAATCGACTACAGTTGACCCAAGAAGTGTCCCCATGCAGACCGCGGACACCGGATCTTCTGTACACCTGCATCTACTTACCTCCATGTAAGTTTTTTTTTTTTAAATAATTTTCAGGTTGCAGGAAACGCCTGGTAAGGACAGTACATTGGAGGTCATTGGAAAAATGCCCCTTGTGTAGGTAATGGTAATTGGAAAGAATGCCACCTTTTTATTGTTGTTAAAGAAAAACCTTAGGGTACATTGACGTTTTTAGGAGTTACCAGCACCAAAACATATATCAAAAGAACTTCATACAAACCTGGTTTGAGACTCAAACTCTACTCTGAAGTCCGTATTCTATGCTCCTACAGCATATGGTCAAACAAACCAACCTATGCAATTTTATAAAATTACATTTTGATTAAGGATGTGTTTTTTTTTTTTTTTGTTTTTTTGTTTTTTTTTATTGCATTTCTCTTTCGTTCATTGACGGACACAGCTCCTGATTCTTCTGATCCATTGGGTTATACCACCCCCTTCAAGAGTAGAACACTAGGCAGGAAAAAGCCTGACTACGCCTATAGGCAGTCCCAGGGGGTATACACCCACTCTCGGCTATAGGCACTCAATTTTTTATTTTTTTTTCTGCCTAGTCAGGTGTAAGGACCTAGTTCCTTTCTGGGATCTCTTCTCCTGGCACTTTTTTCATTTTTTACTTGAAATTTTTTGTTCCTGTGTGGACTACAATCAAGTGTCGGACTGGGCAATGAACAAGATAATATAGATCCTTAGGGTCCCCCCAGTCAGGCCAGTGAGCTTGTGCAGACCGCAGCTCTGTGCTAGGTCGGCCGTGACATAGCCCCACTGGACGGGGGCTGGCCTGCAAGTTAAACGTCTTGCGAGGACACATACGAACTGGCTTCGGCCTGAGTCACAGCGTTTCCTTCTGGCCGACAGCACCCACATTACGATGCAGCGTTGTCCTGACCGGAGTGGTGCCCACCCTGTTCCTGGTGTGGTAAGTAGCTCTCCCCACTACCCCTGTAGGGTTTTGGGGTAGACGCGGGCCCCTCCCTGGGATGGTCGGTTCCCCTCCCTTCCCCCAACCCCTCTAAAATGTCGGGTCACTGTGGGTCTTTCGGCCGTTGGGGGGTTGCCCCAGTATGTCAAGTTGAAGCCCCACTCTTCCTTTGGGCATCTGCCAGGCTGAGGATCTGTGCAATTGCAGCTGGACCCCCACAAAAATTTAGGCAGCGGCTTGCAGCCTGCTGGGCCATATGGTCAGCTTGGCACGTCCCTTGGACCGGGTGGCGCTGTGGGGGGCGCTTCATTTTTAATGCCAGTCTTGCCAGCAATTTTTTGTTGGGCACCTGCCTTGTTTTAGCAAAGGTACCCTGCCTGCGCGTCCGCGTAATGACGGGCGGTCCCCTTTTTTAAGGGGGCTATGTCCTATTATGTCCTCCTTTGGAGGGCGACCCCCCCCCCTGTTTTTTATGGGGTCCATTAAGTGGTCCATTTGTGCACCCTTGGCCGGTTTCCCCTTTGCAGGATCTCAATCAGGGGCCTCCTGTTCTGTTTTTCGGAGTGAGCTCCGTATATAGTGACCCTAGTGGGTCTGTGTCCATGCACCCTGAGTGCTCAGTTAGTGAGGATGATTCCTCTGCTCCTCTAGCCGTGCTTAAATAGGCACTGGCGGATGCACTGTTTGTGTCCGTGCGTGAAACTTTAAAAATGGAGGTTGCGGCTGATGCCACATTGGGGGCACTGGTTCTTTTTGGCACCCACATGCCCTCTAAAGCGGCGAGGGTGTTCCTCTTTCCGCTTACCTTGACAACATTGTCACAAACAGTGGGGTTGTCCAAAACGCAGTGGTTGCTAGGCGTTTTTTGCTTGCGGTATCCTTATGAGGATTTACTGTGTAAAAAGTGGACAATTCCACCTATAGTGGACTCACCGGTTTCCAGGTCAAATTGAGTTACCTTCATCCCGGTTGAGCAGTCCCCGACCTTTACAGGTCCAGTTAATAAGAGGGCAGATGCTCTGGCCCATTTGTGCTCTGTGGCTGGTTTGGCAATTAGGCCGGTAATTACTATTGCCCTGGTGTTGCGAGCTCTCCGAGTGGGCTAAGCTTTTACGCCGGGACCTGGAGGGAGAATAGCTTCCCCCTGTCTATGTGGAGCTGGTGGACCAGTTGGTCCAGGAGCTGCAGTTTGTCTGTGATGCCTCTTTGGATGCGGCTCCTTTCATTTCTAGGCTTTCTGTATCAGCAGTTCGAAGTATTGTCTGGCTGAAATGCAGGTCTGCGGATTAGACTTCTAAGAAGGCCTTCTCTGATCTTCCTCTTGTAGGGGGTCGTCTGTTTGGAGTAGGCTTGTGACGGTATCAGATTTTCATGCTGCGATTAATTGATTAAGGTTTTGCCACGGTATACGGTATTATCACGGTATTCTATTATTAAATTTAAATTATTAAATTTCCACCTCACTTCAATTTCATTGCTGAATTTAGGGGCTTTGGTTCACTTATGCACATTATTATATAGTCAGTCAGTACAGACTCTGTGAACCAGGCCTAAAATAGGTCATCAAGCAGTGTCTGGCCTAACTGGTGATAACTGGTCCTGGCGCTCGGCTCCGATCCGATGGCCTGGTCATTAAGAGGGCAAATCCTTGTGGTCAAGAAGTGGTTAAACCTGAAGGAGGTGTTGTTTATAAATGACTTTACTATTGCTTTAGGCCTGGTTCACATGTATGCGGGTTGGTGGTTCACATGTATGCGGGTTGGTGGTTCACATGTATGCGGGTTGGCGGCCCACATTTGCACAGGCATAGCAGCCCATTGATTTGAACGGGCTGCTATGCCCTCATTTTCCGCAGAAAAAAGGTGCATGCAGCATTTTTTTTAAAATTCAGTGGCCTTGAAATCCATCCTGCTTTTGCACCATGCGACTAACCTGCAGTTCCTGCTCTGGCAAGCTTTCTGCATTTTTTGTAGACACTGCTTGATGGCTATATAATAATGTAATGTGGGCTGCTATGCGTGTGTGTGTGTGTGTGTGTGTGTATATATATATATATATATATATATATATATATATATATATATATATATATATATATATATATATATATATATATATATTTATATATATATATATATATATATATATATATATATATATATATTTATATATATATTTATATATATATATTTATTAGAGCTGCACGATTCTGGCCAGAATGAGAATCACGATTTTTTAGCTTGGAATAAAGATCACGATTCTCTCACGATTCTCTGTGTAACAAAAAAAAAAAAAATTGGGATAACTTTACTGTTACGTTTTTTTTTTTTTTTTTATTCATTAAAGTCTAATCATTGCGTTTGAAAGACTGCTGCGCAAATACAGTGTGACATAAAATATTACAACAATCGCCATTTTATTCTGTAGGGTCTCTGCTAAAAAAATATATAAAATGTTTGGGGGTTCTAAGTACTTTTCTAGCAAAAAAAAAAACTGATTTTAACTTGCAAGCAACAAGTGTCAGAAAAAGATCCAGTCTTTAAGAGGTTAAACTTCCTTTCTCCCTGGCAGAGGGAAGGAAAAGATACAATGTAATCATTTTTGTTTATAGTTAGGAGACTTAATGCTGAAAGGGGTTAGCTGTGTGAGTGAATGAGTCATCCAGCTCACTGAAATGTATCAATTCACAAGTCAGGCAGACTTGACAGAAAAACTCGGTATTTTAAAAATGCCACAATAACAATACCGTGGCTATGCAATACCGCGATATATCGAATTACCGAAAACCGGCATATGTCTAGTTTGGAGCTTTATTGGATGACATTAAGGGTCTCACGGGGGGAAGAGTACTCTTCTTCTGCAGGTTACCAAGGGCAAGGAGCCCCGTCGTAGATGTGCGCCATTCTCCTTGGCTCCTAAGCGGCCTCTTCGTCTCTCTTAGGATCTGAAGATTAGGGAACAAAAGTCAGGGCCTCCACCAGAGGTTCCAAGAGGACCTGGTCTTGCCACGAACGGGCTCTTCCAGACCTGCGGACAAGGCCGCCTCTGCAAGAAAGGGCGCCCTCACCCACATCTTCGCTGGTTTCTGGCTCCATGGACCTCCTTGGTACAGGTCAAGTGGGTCCACGAAGTGTTTCTCGTCAGGCTACGAGATGGAGTTCGGTCTTGTCCTCTGGAAAGTTTTTTTTCCCTTCCAACCTGCACTTGTCTCCAGATCACTTACGGGGTCTCTTTGGGGCAGTGCAAGACATTCAAGGGGTGATTTGTTCTGGTTATGACTTGTTCCTGAACTTTTTAAGGATTTTTTTTTTTCTCAAACCTCCTTACAGTCCCCTGGAAGGAAGGCAAGGTACGTCCATTTCTGGACCTCAAGGCGCTAAGCTGCTTTGTGCGAGTACAGAAGTTCTGCATGGAGTCCATTCACATGGCAGTGCTTCCCCAACATTGGGGATTTCTTCTCGCTTCTTTCGACATCTAGGATGCCTACCTGCACATTCTATAATGTGCTGGTCCCCAGCGCTTCCTCCGTTTTGCCGTAAACGAGGAGCAATATCAGTTTGGCGCTGACCCTTGGTCTCACCTTCGGTCTTCACAGGAGTCTTGGCCCTAGTGCTGGCATTGTTTGAGTCAGGGGGGGATCACAGTACTGGGGTACCTGGATGATCTTCTGTGAGCGGAGTCTCCGACTGCTCTAATGGACTACTGGAGTTTGCTCTGCGGACTCTGAGGGAGTTCGTGGGATCCTAAACATTCAGGAGTCTGCTTTGGTTCTGTCCACAAAAAATGGCCTATCCGGGTTTGACTCTGGACTCGGCCTCAGCCATCTCTCTGGGCTTGCATGCGCGTGCTGGGCCTGATGGTGTTCACCCTCGAGGCGGTCTGTTTGCAAAGTTCCACACTAGATCTCTGCTAAAGAGATTCCAGTGAAATGGGTCAAGGATCCACAGTCTTTAGAGATGGCGTCACTTTCTGGCACTTCAACAGGGAAAATCCTCCTCCTCCTGTACTGGGGGCTTGTCTCCACGGATGCCAGCCTGTCCAGGTGGGGAGGCGTCCTCAGCACAGAGGTGCTCAGGGGGTCTGGACTCTGACAGAGCCCAGACTGTGGATTAATGTACTGGAACTCAGAGCAATCAGACTTTGTCTGGCTCATTGAACAATTGTCTTCAGGGGTATCCGGTACGAATTCATTCGGACAAGGCCAAGGAACTGTCAATCACAACAGGTCTGTCAATCACAAAGGGGGCACAAGAAGTTTCCTGGTAGCTTGATAAATAGCTAGAATTCTAAGGTGGGCTGACTGATTAGTTCCAGCCCTCTCAAACTTCTGCCACGACTCATGTGCAGGATTCAAGCAAAAGGGATTCCGGCCATTCTAGTGGCTCCAGACTGGTCTCGCCCATCTTGGTATGACGATCTGGTACGACTGGTCACCGATGCTCCTTGGGGACTTCCCCTCAGGGAGGATCTGCTGTCCCAAGGACCAATCTTCCATCCTGCTTTATGGTCTCTGGCTTTAACGGCTTGGCTGTTGGAACGCCAGGTGCTGAAGAGTGAAGCTTTGTTTGAATCAATGATTCCTACGCTGTTAAAATCGTAGAAATCTGCCTCTAGGAAGATCTACCATCGTACGTGGAAGACGTACATTGCGTGGTGTGAGTCTCTTGGGGTCCATCCTCGCTCCTTCTCGGTGGGTCGGATCTTAACCTTCCTTCAACGGGGAGTTGAACAAAAATTGACCTTAAGTACCATCAAGGGCCAGGTATCTGGTTTTGGCGGTCTTTTTCAAAGACCTTTGGCCACACACTCCCTTGTGCGTACCTTTTCTTTAGGGTGTCTGACATTTGGTTCCTTCAGTGCGGACTCCGTTGCCGTCCTGGAACCTTAATGTGGTGCTTTAAGCTCTACTGAAGCTTCTCTTTAAAAAATATTTGGGCGGTTTCCCTGTTTACGTTGCCCCAGATGGTGGCATTCTTTTGTGGCTATTATTTCCTGCATGCAGGGTGTCTGAGCTGATGGCATTATCCTGTCGTTCACCTTATGGTAATTCATAAGGATATGGTGGTGCTTTGCCTCTGTCCGTCATTCTTTCCTAAGTTGGTCTTTGACCGTCATTTGAATGAAGACATTGTGTTGCCTCCCTTGTGTCCCAGGCCTAAACGTCTGAAGGAAATTGCCTTGCATGTCTTGGATGTGGTCCGGGCATTGGGATGTACCTTGCGGCATATGGAGTCTTTTAGGAAGTCAGACTCTCTATTTGCGCTCATGTACAGACCTCATAAAGTGTTGTCCGCTTCTTCTACTACCATTTCCAGATGGATCAGACAGATGATGGTTCAGGCCTGTTGCATCAGTGGTCAGGTTCCTCATTTCCCTGTTTAGGCGCACTCCTGGGCTTTAAGTCTTCAAGCGTCAGTCACGCAGGTTTTGCAAGGTGGCCACCTGTTTGTCGGTGCACACTTTTACAAAGTTTTTTGTAAAGTCGTTGTGTTGGTATCTTCGGATGCTTCTTTTGACCGCAAGGTTATTTGCTGGCTGCTGTTTAGAGGACCTGATGTATTGTTTTTCAGGTGAGCTCCAGTTGTTTATGGTTGAGTGCTGATACCTGGTTGGCTATGGTTAGCCTTGGGAATTTTTTCTGATGTTTTCCCACCCCTCACGTTTAACACTGCTTTGGTATGTCCCAATGGTTGAGAATCAGGAGCTGTGTCCGTCAATGAACGAACGAGAAAAATGCATTTCTCTAATGTTCGTTGACGGACATAGCACCCACCCCTCTGTGGAGTTGGCTTTCTTCTGACACTGCTTGTAACAAAACTGAGTGCCTATAGCTAAGAGTGGGTGTATACCCCCTGGGACTGCCCATAGGCGTAGTCAAGCTTTTTCCTGCCTAGTGTCCTACTCCTGTAGGGGTCAGTATAACCCTAAGGTTTAGAAGATTTAGAAGCTGTGTCCATCAATGAACATCAGAGAAATGGATTTTACGGTAAGTCAAAAACCCCATTTTTGTGGATTTGTTGGACCATGTGATGTAGGATCGTATAAAACGCACTTTGGAGTAGAGAAGTCTCAAACCATTTTTTTTTTTTTATTGGATTCTTTTGAAGGATGCCACCCTTGCAGTCATGCTGCTGGCTCTGCCAAGAGACGTTGGACCCAGAACTATGCAGGAATAATCAGATTGAGAGGTTAGTTAGCCACCGTTCAGGGAAACTCAAGCCAACCCTTGTTGAGAATGGCTGCCCTAGACAATACAAGCATTTAATCCTCCTCCTTTGGAGTCCCCATTGCTTCAAACCAGTTCAACTTTGGGTTGAAACTGAACAAAATCAGAAACAAAATCTATCTTTCCGTATGTTTGGCGTTGTGCCTGACGTGTATTCCTTAAACCTGTCATATTTTGGAAGTCTTTCACCTGCAATTTTCTCCCCTGATAAGTTCTCAATGAAATCAATAAAGGCACATCTTTGCATGTTTTCATTGTGCATTGAATTGCATGGCAACACACGTCCTAATGCACATTAGTGCAAATCGACATGCGTCATGGTACATTACGCGCTTTAAATTCCAAGGGAACTCGTATCAAGCGTAGGTGTAAATCCAGCCTAGGTTACGCACCTGATTTACCTGCCAGTTAGACCTCCTTCTCATGACTGTTTAGCCTCAGAGTACATGCACACATTTGATGATTGTCCAGAGAGCCTGGCTTGGGTAAGCCTGCTTGTCTGCATCTCCAGAGAACACCATTTGGTAGACACGGCCTTTTCTTTCCCAGCCTGGTGATGCCGGGCGGCTCCCTGAACGGCGGCGTGTGCTGAGCCGCTTATCCTATTAAAGGAAGTGATTAGACTCCAGACGTCTGTCCACAGGGATGACCAGACCTGCTAAATTCCTGTTTTTCACCTTCTATTGATCACGCAGCTGCATTTGTGGCTTTTCATTCTGCTGAAAACATTTTATTTTTAGGTGCTATAAAACACGTAGCCTGTAACATGATGTTCCTTTCACTGTGTTCTTAGTTGAAGGTGGGAAATGCTTTCTGCTGTAAAGCTTAGAGCGCCGCGAGAGACTAATATGTCTTTATCCTGAAATGTTTATAGGAATTGAAGTACGTGACCAATAAAAAGAAATAAAAGAAAGACAGCTGCAACATATTTATTTTTGTTTTTTGCGTTCAACTGTTTGGATACAATTTTTTTTTTTTTTTTTTCAGCCCTGCCGAATAGAATAAACCTAATTTTCTTTAATTGTGCAGTACAGGACACTGAGTAATTATAAACCCTGGGTTATAAGCTTGTACCTTCAGGTAATTGGACACTGCCATTGCTTTTGAGGACATGGGCGCCTCCCCTATAACCCTACCCCCCTCTGAGCTTTTTGCTAGTGTCCTAACACGATGGACCTTATCCCCTTTACAAAGAAATCACTCTTAAATAGTTTATATAGCAATCCTCTGACACCCCAGAGGCAGGGGTGGGCTAGAATTTTTGACCCCAGGGCTGAGTTCATAGCTAAAAATGGGGGGGACCAAGAAATGATGTTGGGCTCCAGTCACTTTTGTCCTTTTAAAGTTTTATTGCAGAACGGCTGAGGAGGTGAGGGTTAGGGGTCCCAGATATGGTAGCAGATCACTTGCAGGCTCTCCAAATCGGTGTACTTTAAGGTGTGAAAACCTTTTAAGATGACCCAACAACACTGCAAGCACACTTCCAATTTCAGTGCCTCCTTCAAGTGAGTCACTAGGCCCTTCTGAGAGACCAGCCTTTTTCCTGGCTCTATCCAGCAAGGGCCTCCCCTGGGTCTCCTCCAGCACAGCTTCCTCCAAACCAGGCATGACCGCTTCAGGACCTCTTCAGCACACGTTAAGACCCAAACTAGGCTATTGGGACTAACCGCAGATCTCCATCCAGCAGCACCTCCCCAGGCCTCAGCTCAGGGGAATAGAGAGAGAGCACATGGCCTGTCACAAATATTTATATTACCCACCCCCCAGCATGCACCAGTGGCCTAAACCTCCTACTAGATTGAAAGATAATTATGTGTCTCTGAAGTAATAATTGGTACTAATTAGGAAAAACCTGGTACCTACATCACAGTTGTAAATCTAAATTAAGGACTAAGCAAAGTCCTACCACATAGTGGTCAGTTTGAGGGCTTGTTTAACGGGACTTTAATGGTACATATTAACCAATTGAACAACAAGTGCTTAAAAAGTTATAAAATGTATTATAATGTTTGACATACCCAAAAACATTTTCTCTTTTTTTTCTCTTTATCCTGGCTCCCGCACTCCTCCCCCCTGGGAGATATTTTGGGGCATTTTGCACTTTTTCCCATGATCTTTTCCATCCTATTCTTGGTGACTGCAAGGTGGTTTTTGGTGTGCATGGGCGGATGGTGGTGATGGTCACCTGTTCAGCGGAGGTGTTATCTAATTAACTGCATATAAATATATGTATGTATGTGTAAAGTTCTCATACCTGTTTTGTTAATAAATTTATCTATATAGAACTCTAGTTATTACCATAATTCCTTCACATGCCCCTGAGGAAGCAACAGCGAAACATGTCGGGCTACTGTTGATAAATGCAGCCAATTTTGGCAGGATCAACTAAGGAGTAATAGTATATGAGCATTGTGTTTTTATAGGCAAGTTTCTTATACAGTAAAACCTTGGTTTGAGAGTAACTTGGTTTAAGAGCGCTTTGCAAGACAAGCAAAATTTTCAAATAAATTTTGACTTGATATACAAGCGATGTCTTGATATACAAGTAGCCTCAAGTCACAGCTGATGATTGGAACAGGCACATCTAAGGATGCAGGCATCAGGGGTAAAGCTGTCCACATAGGACTATCCTCCGCACCATCATCTACGTCATCCTTTCAGATCGCTTTACTGCAGGGTGGTCTTCCCGGGCAGGATTACAGACTGGCAGCCGGCGGTGCAGAAGATGGTCTATGTGAACAGCTTTTCCCCCGGATGCCTGCATACTTAGATGTGCCTGTTTTATTCATCAACCATGTGAGTTGCTAAATGTTGTACCTTCATTAAATGGAACCATATTGCTACCCTGTAGCTCCTGCTGGATTTTGCTTCCAATCCCCTTGTGGAAGCGGCTATTTGTGGATGGACATTGTATGGTTACACAACCTATCGCTGTGTCCATAATCTTTTTATATGGACTATAAATTGAAGGATTTGTGAATAAATGGTTGTGGAACGAATCATCTGAGTTTCCATTATTTCTTATGGGGAAATTCGCTTTGATATAAGAGTGCTTTGGATTACAAGCATGCTTCCGGAACGAATTATGCTCGCAATCCAAGGTTTTACTGTATGTCATGTCTGTATTATTGTTTTCTTTGTAGATTGATCTTTATTTTTATTTTTATATTTTTTTTTTATGTCAAACATTGTAATAAAGTTTATAACTTTTTAAGCACTTGTTGTTCAAATGGTTAATATGTACCATTAAAGTCCCGTTAAACAAGCCCTCAAACTAACCACTATGTGGTAGGACTTTGCTTAGTCCTTAACTTAGACTCCTACTACCGTAGATTGGCTGGCTGAAGAAAACCTAAATATTCATAACCTAGTTTTGTTTGTGAGTTCTCATACTATGACTGGTGATACCAGTGTCGTCTACTGGCGAGTGAGAAATCACAAGCCAACTTAAGCTTGGGGAAAAACTATACAATCACTCTGAGCTTACTACAGCCCACCCATAAACTAAATTGACATTATAACCCCTCTTTAGAACAAAGGGGCTACGTTTTATTTTTATCTTCAGATTCTTTACTCAACGCTTGTAAATACCACAACAGAAGCAGTGTATGCAAATCCGTGCTACTGTGATAAAACCTTGGGAGTTATACCTAGACCCCAAACCATGGGGACGGCCTGTAATTTAGGTTTGGGCACTGGATCCTGCATGGGTACTCCAGTGCTTTGTGCAGCACATGTAGTTAGCTGCAGGCTGCTATACACATCCATGGCCGAGGTCCATTCCTAAGTAACCCGGTCCCTGAAGAACCCTGCAAGGGTATGCCCACCATGATGGGCAAAGCCTGAACTTTTTATAGGGACCTGCATCATGGGCAGTTAAGACAGGGTCACCCTGAATTTCTGACTGCTACTGTAAAAGAACAGGACTGTTTGAAATGTACTACACAGTGTAAACTTTTCAAACCTTGCACTAAAACTCAACCACTCGGAGCTTATTCTCGGGTAGTTTACCAGATGTTTTAAAGTTGTAAGGGACTTTTGTGGTTTCTCCAACCTTTTTGCCACAAGGACCTCACTACAGGATTGGCAATCTACATCTGGGTTGCTGGGTTTTCCTTCCATGCATGCTTATCCTAATTCTGCACCCTACCCCGTTAGTATCCTACAGGGAATCACCCTCCCTATAGCTATGACTGAAACAAGGCGATATGGAGTCACGGCCAAAGCTTAGACGAAGACCTGCACAACACTCAACTTCAAAGTCCTAATGTTTCCCTTACACCGGCGATGGACTTAATTTTTAGCAGCGGTCTTTGCATCCTTGTTTTCTGCAACTGTGTCAATTTCTTGGGTAAGAGCTTTGAAGGGGCTCCAAAACACCAGGCACCTTCTCAGGCTCCACCATCTCTACCAGTCAGATCCCGCTATGCCCGGCCTAGAAGAGGTGAACATGGTAGTGAATGATGAGGACTTGTAGCAATGTTGGAGGCTGTGGAAAATTTCACACCCCCATACTTCTGTACACCTAAAGTTACAGCTTCAACTAATATGCTTGCAAATGTGGATATGCTCACTTCTGCTGTGCTCAAAAGCATGGCATTGTTGCCCTTTATTCTCCATCTGGCCAAGCCCCTTTGTGTACAAAGAGACCTGGTAAATCTAAAAAAGACCTTCCATGTTCATGAACTAATAGAATGGTTTAACCCTTTTGCTTTCAGAGCCGTTTTTGCACACGTTTAGAAAATCCCTTTGGGCCTGAAGATTACATAAAACCCCCTAAAATGTATATATATTTTGAAAGCAGGCACCCTGGAGAATAAAATAGAGGCAGTTCGAGTTTGTCACTTGATATTACTGCAAAATTTTCAGTAAAAAAAACGTTAATTTTGAGCATACAAACATAATACGTTATCTACTTTTTTTTGGTAAGATAAAAAAGATGAGGTTGAGTAAATGGATACCCAACAATGTCAAACCCTAAAATTGCATGCGCCCATAAAATGGCAACAAACCTCAGTAGGCTCTATTTTCTATAGGAAACTCTTTAAAAGGCCCCCCTATAAGTTTTCAGTTTAGGCCCCTTTCACATGGGCTGTCCGATTTAGGTCCGCCTGTCAGTTTTTCAGTTGGACCTGTTCGGGCCCTCCAGCCTCCCCTATGGTGGGCCTATTCTCCATCCGTCAATCAGATTGGATAGACACGGACAGGAGGTCCGTTTCCATCCCGTTGCCCCATAGAGGAGAGCAGGACCATGTCCACTCTGCATAGCGAAGCGGACACGGACCTGTTGTTCACATTGCTCAGCGTGGATCCGTGGAGAGCAGATGTGTGTCCAGTCAGCTCCCTTCCATTTACCTGGCAGCACCCGCTATGCTGGTCCCTATCCCGCAGAGTGCCCGTTTAACTTGGGGGTGTGAAAGCAATCTGGCACTGCTAGATGTGTCGGACCACTGTCATTTGACAGGCAGAAGACAGGTTGTCCGTTATACACACAATCCTGAAGGCCATTGGTAGTGTGTGTAAACCCCACCCCCACTGTCTGGCCCTGGCAGTGAAAGGGTTAAACCTCTCACTATACCAATTGAAGATGTTCCTTAATTTAAAGATTCTGCAGATAGGAAGTTTGATACGCTCTTTAAGGCACTTTTTTTACTTACAGGCCGAGCTCCACAACCAGCTACCACTGTTATTGGTCTATCAAACCGCAGCTAACTGGACTTGGGCAAGTAACAACCAACACAATCCTGTATTCAGGGACCGTGCCTTAACTGAGCAATTACAGCAATTACCTTCTGCCTGCTCTTTGTGTATGCCCTGGAGCAAGTAATGAAACAAATTTCTAAAAGGTTCTAATCTATATTCACATGTGCAGAATCTTGTGGCTCAAAGCTGAAGCTGCCTGTTAGACTCCTCACATGTGTGCCCTTCAGAGGATGCCTCTTTTATGCGACCATGATACATTTTATCGAATGTGTCACAGGAGGGAAGATTCTACTTCCACAGCAGAAAATTCCAAAAACCAACCTCTGGAACCTCTACCTTTTCAAAAGGCAGGGCACCTAATCGCTCTCTCCAGACTTTTATCTTCAAAACCTTTTAAACCAAAGTTTAGCTCTTCTAGACATGACTTACTACAGGGCTCGAAAAAAAAACCCCCAGGCGCCAGGTTGCATTGGTGACTAGAATTTGCGGCCTGGCGCCTGCGTTACACTGCGGCATGTGTTTTGTCACCAGACATCACAAGTCTCCTGCGAGGTGCGGGAGTCTCCCGCATACAGGTTGAGGCTCCCTGACATCCGCAACTGCCGTGCGATATCCCGGCTGTCTGTGTCAACTGTGATAGAACGGAGCCGATGCTTCCTGTATAGTTCTGGCTCCGTCCTGTCACAGGCGGAGTGATCGCAAATGCACTCCACCTGTGAGGAGACCGAGAGATATAGGAAGCATCGGCTCTGCATGCTACCTCCTGCACTACTCCTCACTCTCCGCCAGCAGTACCAGCCAGCAGTAAGTCACATGTGCAAGGGGTGCAACTAGTTCCCAGCACATAAATATCCCAGCATGTGCAGTGTTTCTGACCCCTACCACCTTGACCACTTCAAATCACTGAAGTGGTCATGGTGGTTGGAGTGTTCCTTTATTATTTCTCAAAAGAAGTAAACCAAGTACACACGGGTCAAAATCCCGGGCAACATCAGCCGGTTCAATAAAAAACTGGCCGCCATTGGACCTGTGTGTATGGCAGCCGGTCCGACAGAAGTTGGCCATTCGGCATGTGCGAAAAAAACTGGCTCCTAACTTTTTTAGCTGGCTCCTAGATTTCAAGCAAATTTGTCACGCCCTGACTTACTAAGCCTTGCAAGTCAACCCTAAGCCCTATTCCCAATAAGGAGGAGGTCTCACTTCTAAGAACCTTCCCAAGGGCACTCAAATTTGGAAAATGCCCTGAAGACCCCTACAAGACAGCTTCATGATTTTATTCAAACCTCATTCACCGTAACAAAGCCCAATGGGGGTATTTTTCTGGTTCTGGACCTCAAATCCCTCCAAGTACTAGTTTTTGAATGCCAACGGTTTGCAATCTGCTAGGTTGGTTGCCATTCTGAGACCAGGGAAAATACTGGTACCCATTGACATCCAAGATGCTTATCTGCATATTTATTCTGATAATTATCCACCTCATCAGCATTTGCAAGGGAAGACTATCATTTCCAGTTCACTGCTTTTTGGCCAATCTTCTGCTCCCAGAGCATTCACAAAGGTTTTAGCAACTCTTCTTGCCCTTCTAAGAACTTGGGCTATCCAGGTCACAGGTTAATGTAGATTACCTTCTGCTGAAGGAATCGTATGCCTTCCAGCTATCTGCAAATATCCACGGGACAATTCAGATGTTCCAGACATTTTGGTTGGTGTATCTCACATCTGGCAGCCTACAGCACCTTGCGCTTCCTTGGGACCCCAGCTTGGTTCTCTCTGCTCTGCAGAAACCACTCTTTGAACCCATCAAGAATATCCTCTTTAATTTACCTAGCCTGCAAAGTGGGGTTTTTGGTTGCTATCATGTGTATTTAGACATATCTCTGAGTTGGAAGCTCTTTCTTCTAAGGAGTCGTTCCTCATGCTTTCTTCCTATGGTACGATCAGTCCTGAGTAAAGACCTAGTCCTTTCATCTTTGTACCCTGCTTTGAAAATTGCTCTTCATTGCCTATATGTTGTCAGAGCCAACTGAGTCTACCTCAAAGAAACCGCTTCTGTCAGGAGACAGACTACCCATTTGTCCTATCTTCAGGACAAGGGACATCCTACTTCCAAGTGCACTATTTCTTAACTTTAATACTGGGCACTTTCATCCCCTTCTGCCCAGGCCAATTTTCAGCTTTTAGTGCGGTCGCTCTGTAAATGAAAAAGCACTGATTAGGCTGTGCCGATGGGACTGCACTGATGATCAGTGTAAACCATGAACTGTCGGCTGGCTGATTGGCATGCCTTTTCCCACACAGAGGTAGTGTGTGATGAAAGGACTGCCGATAACCAGCATGCCTGTTTACATATGACCAGCTGTGATCGGACACAGCTTATCACATGGTAAAGGGCAGCTGTGATTGGTCCTTTAACGCGATCTGTGTCCAAAGGTCTGATTGTTCCTGATGCGTGGTTCTGAATGCCCTTCCAGAATTGGAGAGCTGCGCTGTTGCCGTCTTGGCTATAGTGGTGGGAAGGGGGTAACCTCTAAAGAAAAAAGCTCCTCCTCTGCTTTTACATGCCCACTTCACCAGGTTAGTTCTTGAGCATTCCAGCACCAAGCCTGTGTGGCCCAGCTTTGAAGGGCTGCCATCTAGCCTCTGTTCATTACCTGTCAAAGTTTTACCAGATGGAAATCCAATCTACTGTGGGAGCAACTTTCAGCCTCAAGGTTCGTACAGTGGCACTCTGAAGTTGGGTGGTTGACCCTTATTGGACTTTTTGGAACAGTTTTTTGAAGAGACAAGAACTCGCTGCTCAAGGTGGTGTAATTGCCTGATGACTCACACTGGTGCATGCCCCGGCTCGGCTCCGTGAAAACTTGATAAAGGAAAAGGAATTGGCAGCACTCCAGGTTCAGTCAAAATCCAGATTTATTGACTGGACATCCAAATATGACAATTGTGACAAGGTAGACGCGTTTCACACACTGACTTTGTACTTAATCATTACTTACTAACAGTTTTTCGTTTGCCTAATTACTCGCACTTATTCACTGCTTGGAAATGCCCAGGGTATCTGAATATGCAGCTGTGTCATCTATTGTGCGATTATGATGGGAGCAAATTTTTACTTGTAAATTCCATATCTTGGAGTACGGCACACAGGCCACACCATCCCTTCTATTTTATTTTTTTGGTTACCCTGCTTTGCTTGCTACAAAACGTAAGGACTTCCGAAGTGAAGTAGGGTTTTTGGGTAGGTGCCCAGGGGGAGTGTCCTAGAAAACCTTGCCAGCATCCAATCACCTGGAGGTATGGGCGTATAACCCAGTGTATTTGAAGACTTGGCCTGTATCCTGTACTGTACTCCAACATACGGAATTTACAGGCAAGTCAGAATTCCTCTTTTTCAATAATAAATGATAACCAAGAAGTTCTTTTTAAAAGACCCCATTATGTATTTGTTTTGACTGATTTAGCTCCTGAATTTCTCTCGTATGCACTCCGCGGTATGTCAGTATTGGACAGTATTCTTGTTATGTAACCCTGACTCATCTGTAGCGGTCCAGGCTGGAGGTCACTCTTCAGTCTCTTGTGTTGGAATAGTTGGCTATGTGTCAGTCCATTAATGGAGATCATCTGGAGCTCGTTTTTCACATATTGGCGGATCTCTGGCAGAAGATGACAGCGGGAGGTTTTTAGAAACACATGATGGAAAATGTTTCTTCTGGAATCTGATGTATGGACAGGATCAACCATGATGGATAGAACTCTTACTATCCTTTGTATACTATGGAGGGCTATTTAATAACTCAAACCTGTCCTAAACCTAGGTAGTTAAAACTGAACATATAGGAAAATGCATATTTTGCCAAAACAAAAACAGATGGCAAGCTTGACTTACTGCATTTCATGGAAGAAAAAAGCCATTGTTTTTATTTAGCATGAAGAGCCACAGAAGACCCATTAGGGTTGATTTACTAAAACTGGAACGTACAAAATCTGGTGCAGCTGTGCAGGGTAGTCAATCAGCTTCTAACTTCAGCTTGTTCAATTAAACTGTGACCATAAAACCTGGAGGCTGATTGGTTTCTTTGCAGAGCTGCACCAGATTTTGCACCCTCCAGTTTTAATAAATCAACCCATGATGTTTTGGGTTTGTTTTATAATCTATGTGAGATTTAGGGTGGTGCAAATTTCCAAAAAAAAAATAGGGGTCAAATAAATGGGCAAAATCTTACATATGGATTGTTGAGGTTTTTTTTCAACTTTTTAAGTGCTCCTGATGAAGTCATTCTAACGAAACACGTTGAGCAGGGCCTGATTACTTGCTTGTGAGGCCACTTGCACTCGCCCGCAATTGGCTCACAAGTGACAGGCTAGTGACGTATATATACGTCACTTTGCCTGGCCGGGGCTGACCACCGCCGTATACAGTCGTGTGGTGGTCGGCAACCGGTTAAATTAAGCTTCTCTTAATTCTCAGCATTTATTGCAATTGTACCTTTTTTATTGCGAGTTGATCATTATACCCTGGTGAAATTGTTTAAAATGGGGCTTTTATCAGAACCAGTTTGCCAAATATAGCAGAAATCATAGGGTTTTCATCCACAAGATACAAAAAAATGTCTGCAGCATTGAAGGTCCCAATGAGCACAGTGGCCTCCATCATCAGTAAATGGAAGCTGGCTGCCCGGCCAAACTGAGCGATCGAGAGAGTGATTGGGAGAGGAGTCTTAGTCAGGGAGGTGACCAAGAACCCGATGGTCACTCTGACAGAGCATTTCTCTATGGAGAGAGGAGAACCTTCCAGAAGAATAACCATCTCTGCAGCTCTCCACCAAGCAGGCCTGTATGATAGAGTGGCCAGAGGGAAGCCACTCCTCAGTAAGGCACATGGCAGCCCGCCTGGAGTTTGCCAAAAGGCACCTGAAGGACTCTCAGACCATGAGAAACAAAATTCTCTGGTCTAATGAAACAAACATTCAACTCTTTGGCCTGAATGGCAAACGTCATGTCTAGAGGAAACCAGGCACCGCTCATCACCTGGCCAATACCATCCCTACAGTAAGCATGGTGGTGACCGCATCTTGCTGTGGGGATGTTTCTCAGCAGCAGGAACTGGGAGACTAGTCAGGATTGAGGGAAAGATGAATGCAGCAATGTACAGAGACATCCTTTTTTGAAAGCCTGCTCCAGAGGGCTCTGGACCTCAGACTGGGGCGAAGGTTCATCTTCCAAAGGGACAAAGACCCTAAGCACATAGCCAAGATAACCAAGGAGTGGCTACAGGAAAACTCTGTAAATGTTCTTGAGTGGCCCAGCCAGAGACCAGACTTGAACCTGATTGAACATCTCTGGAGAGATCTGAAAATGAGAGAATGCATCGATGCTCCCCATCCAACCTTATAGAGCTTAAGAGGTCCTGCAAAGAAAAATGGGAGAAACTGCCCAAAAATAGGTGTGCCAAGCTTGTTGCATCATACTCAAAAAAAGGTGAGGCTGTAATTGGTGTCAAAGGTGCTTCACCAAAGTATTGAGCAAAGGCTGTGATACCTATGTAGATGGGATTTTTTTTATTTTTAATAAATTTGCAATGATTTCAAACCAACTTCTTTCACGTTGTCATTATGGGGGATTGTTTGTGGAATTTTGAGGAAAATAATGAATTTAATCTATTTTGGAATAAGGCTGTAACATGACAAAATGTGGAAAACTGTATCTAGGCTCTTGTCGTGGCCAGTTTGAATGTATGCTGGATTGCTGCCCTTAGAAGACTGGGGATGTCTAAGTGCACATAAAATGTATAAGAAATAAAAAAAAAAAAAAAAAAAAACGCACAGGCCTAGTGCATTATCCTCAATAAAAATCTTTAATATATAAAAACAGAGAGATATACTCACAAAACTGTGCTTGAATTACAGCATTATAAACAAACCACAGCTTTCTGTCCACGGTTTTGTATAAACGATAGAAAAGTTCCACAGCAGAACCGGTGACGTGTTTCGAAGTTTCACCTTTTTCCTCAGATCTCATCCTCATGCTGTGGAAATGTCCCATATTACACAGATACTGGACATCTGTTCTTGCCAACGTCAATAGAGAATGCCAAACAGACATCCCTTCTGACCCCGGCACTGTCTGTTCGGAGTTTTGTATGATGTTATACTAGATGCGTTTACTAAGGATGCTGTGACGAATGCCCATTTGCTGGGACGTTCGCCACGGGCTACTGGAGGAGTGTGGAGGCCAGCCTCCTGCCCACGGACTATGGGCCCTGGCTTGTAGGGGAGTGCACCTCTGTGTGGGGGTATATTCTGGAGGACCATGGGAGTAGTGTTGCTTTGGACTCAAATCCATGTCACCCCAAGATACAGACTCTGAAACTGGGATCAATGTTACAGGCCTAAAGCTCCATGTACACGGGACGCTGGAAATGGCCGTTTAGGAGCAGTTGGGTGTTTTTTTTAGAAGCCCCTGAACTCATCTACATTTAATCTTATCTGTCCATGTACACCAGGTCATTTGCAGGCAGTTGCGTTCAGGGACTTTTTTTAGAACGCAATTATTTGCGTTCGAACGTGTGTTTCCCGGCGTTTCAAACGCAAAAACGCAACCGAAAGCGATGACCCGCGTTCGCGTTTTTCCATTTTAAAGGGGAATCGTTTTTTTGACCTCTAGGAACGGTTCTAAATGCAAACGCCCGCTAAACGCGGGTACAAACACGACCGAACGGACGTTTCAAACGTCCTAAAAATTCCAGCATTCAAAGGGACTTTTAACAACGTCCCGTGTACATATACCCTTAAGCTGCCTGTTGCAGCAGAGGACTTCTCCACACATTGAGAGACTAAAGAGATGCTAATGTCAAACTCAGCTATTGTCTACTGTGGGGATGTGT
The DNA here is from genome assembly GCF_965119305.1 of Pelophylax lessonae. NCBI lineage: Eukaryota > Metazoa > Chordata > Amphibia > Anura > Ranidae > Pelophylax > Pelophylax lessonae. The sequence continues at coordinate 860,458,112 of NC_138768.1, forward strand.
ATTGACATTTATAGTAATGTGTTTTGAAAATGAAGACGGGCAGTCTGCGAGCCTACGTTTTCTGCTGTCATCTGTTTAGAGGTGGTTTTGTCTTTACACTTCTAGGAATACGTATTCGGCTTTGTTTTGGGGGCTTGTTATTTGTTGCATTGATTATGATAATGTTGCAGTCTCATTCGCCTATTGTCTCCTTCCAGATGACCAAGGTATGTTGACTGTTCTGTATGCAATTGCATTTGCATATGATAATCAAACACATGAGACTGTATATATTGGAAGTGAGTTGTTGAATAAAGTGTCTTTTGTTTTACCCTTCATCGAGCTTAGGCTGATGTTTGGGGGGAATTGAGGGACTAGGTCACTGCATCATGTGAGATTCTGGAGATCGAAGACAGAAATACCTGGTCCAAGTATTGGGGATCTGTTACAGATGCGGTTTCCAGAGCCTTGCTTCAGCATGTAAAATTATTCTCCACTGGAAAAATCGCTTATTTACCAGCACCGTGGATGCCCCACCAAATTTGAGAGGGTTTGGGGAGGTTGACTTAATGCACCAGGTTTGACCGCAGTAGACCTGATTATACAGTAGATAGGATATTGGGGGAAAATGCTGTTATTTACTCAATGCTGGTTTTTACTATCTGACTTTGGAGTGTGCAATATATTAAAGTGGATGTAAAACCTGATTATGAAATTTTGACCTGGACACAACCTGTAGTGTTCACTTCTCTTTCAGAAGTCCCTTTATGCCGCTCCGTTCTTCTGTTATCCACATGATCACTTCTGACAAGTTCTCTAAAACGGGAAATAAAAGCAGCTGGTAATTTGTTTTGGGGGGTGGATTCTATAGATTAGCAGAGAGCATGTCTATTCACAGCACAGCTCTGCACATTCCTTCCTCTGCCAATGTGGAGTTGGTGTGTGCCTTTCTTCCAATCAGCTGTCACAGTATATGCCAAGACTACACTCCCACAGCCAAAACCGGTAAAAAGAAAATATATAACACGGTGTATACTTTCCAAACGGAATATAAAGCTAAAGACAGCAGATATACAATTAAAACTTACGTAGGGGGATTTGTTTCATCTCTTGTGTATCATTTAAAGGCTGTTCACTTCACAAATATTAGAAGGTTTACATCAGGCATGTCCAACCTGCGGCCTGGAACCCCAGGCAATGCGGCCCACTGCCCCCTGACAATTGTTTTTTTTAGCTGGGGAGGAAGGAAGTCGGGTCGGGGGCATGGCCACAGCGGCTTCCAACTAATGGTAGGCAGAAGCTGCCTCGGAGCGGGGAGGCGAGCATGTGCAGTGTTTCTGACTCCTACCACCATGACCACTTCAAATCACTGAAGTGGTCATGGTGGTTAGCGTTCCTTTTAATATCTCTCAGAAGAAGTAAACCTCTGTATACTGATTCCATTTCATTTGATCATCCTCTAGTTGTGTTAGTGCGGCAAGGGCGTGGCAGCATTTTATTACTTATATACCTTAACTATAGTATATATTTTATATGCCTCCTGAGAATATTTCTCTACACTCAATGTGGCCCAGAGAAGCCAAAAGGTTGGACACCCATGGTTTACATCCACTTTAATGCTCTATTGGCACTGTCATTTCTGTTTTCAGCCACTAGGTGGAGATGTATGTTCTCTTTAGTGAGCTCTATGCAGTTGGATGCTAATTGCTTATTTGTTTTCTAATAAATAGTTTTTTTTGTACATTACAATGTTGCATTCTTTTGCGAGTGTTTATGGAACATGTATGCTTGAATGTGTTCAAACAAAACTTCTAATTTTAAAAAAAATAAAAAAATGGCACGCAAATGTGTGTCACGTGTTTTGCCGCAATTTTGGAACAATTCGGAATTCCAATGCGCTAGGTGTGAATGTGGCCTAAAAGAGAGCATACAGGGATAAAAACACATGATCGCTTTTATAGAGGCAAAAAGACACATAACCATGCTTTCTATAAGGATTGCAAAGTAAAACCCTTTAACCAGTTACGGACGCCCACCGTCTATTTACGTCGGTACTTTGACGTTAAATACCGGGGTTATGGAGGCACATAGCTGGTATTTTTTTTTTTTTTTTTTTTAAAGGCGGGCGGTCCGCTTTAACATAAGGGTGGTCCCAGCGGCGGATTCACCGCAGGATCACCTTTATGTGCGCCGCTTCCCGGTCGTTTTTCCTGCTTACCGGACCCGTCGGTAGCGGGGAAAACGATCCGGTCCGCTCTCCTCTTAGGCAGGAAGTCGAGTGAGGGCAAGATGGGCCCCTACTTGACTCTATGGCCTTGGGGGACCAGAGCGATGTCCTACATCATGAAAAGAAAATTACCTCTGTAGATGTGAGATGTGAGGTCTTTTTGACCCCAGATCTCACATTAAAGAGGTCCTGTCATGCTTATTTCTATAACAAGGGATGTTTACATTCCTTGTAATAGGAATAAAAGTGATCAAAAACTTTTTAAAGCACAGTGTAAAAATAAAAGATAAAATAAATAAGGAAAAAAAAATTAAAGTGCCCTGTCCCCATTGGCTTTTTGAAGCATGACATGTTGAACACTTAGCACTTTACATTATATAGAATCCTTTATTTGGATTGCACTGATTTATGATATATTTAATTATTCTTATGATGGATGTTTGATTATTGGACTATTGGAAAAAAAAAATTGGACTAACTTTACTGTTTGTTTTATTTTTCTTTATTTTTTTTTTATTCAAAAGTTTTTTTTTTTTTTTTGTGTTTTTTTTTTTGTTTTTTTTTACAAAAAAATTGCATTTGTAAGTGCGCTGCGCAAATACGGTGTGATAAATATTGTAGAGATCTCCATTTTATTCTCTAGGGTCTCTGCTAAAAAAAATAAAAAACAAAATTTTTATATATATATATATATATATATATATATATATATATATATATATATATATATATATATATATATATATATATATATATATATATATATATATATATATGTTTGGGGGTTCGAAGTAATTTTCTAGCAAAAGAAAAATGATTTTAACTTGTAAACAAGTGTCAGAAAAAGGCCCAGAAGTGGATAATACATATTCCATGCAGAGCCTCCTGTTTTATGCATGACATTGCACACTATATATTATTCATACCCCCAAAATTAGGCATAAGAAAGTATAACCATGTAGGAAAGAAGATGGTAAGGGGGGAATGGGATAGAGAATTAGCGAGAATTGAAGAATTGGTATTCACAGGACAGTATAACTTATCTATCCATTCTGCTGGGCTAGTGCTAAAATATATCTTTTTTTTTTTTTTTTTAATTTATTTTTTATATTCTCTCCAGCAATCTTTTCTCCTATAATTTCATTTCATAATTCCTTATGGAAGAGTTTTTCATTTACCATTAACCAGGAAAGTTTAGTATTGAGTTGACAAGGTTTTTCAGGTGCTAGCATTTGCAATCCTAGTAGCAGTAAATAATGAGATATCTGTTTTTTGGTAACCCCCTTCTATTGGCTGGTTTAGGGCCAGTTCACACTGGGATGGCACTGGAACCCACATATGTAAGAGGATTTTGCAGCCCATTCATTTCAATGGGCTGCAAATCTCACCAGAATCTCACTTTTTAAAAACTTGCTGTACCAAATCGCATGCTACTCTGATAACGTGATTTGTTGCCCGCAAATTCACTGCATTTGCGATCTGTTTGTGGTAACCATAAAATTTCACTACCCGCATGCAGATTGCAAAGGCTGTACTTTCGAATGTGGTTTGAGAAATGCGCACGGAACACATTTTCTGCACAGCATTATGGTGTGAACTGACCCCAATAGAGAACACTGGACTTTTGGTTGTGTGGTGGTTTTTTTTTTTTTTTATTTATTTATTTATTTATTTATTTTTTTATATATTTATCAGTGCAGTACTTGTAATAGGTGATTCAGCGTGTTTTCTTCCACATCAAATAATATGAATGGATCAGTGCATGCTTGATGCTTCGTGCACTTATGATATTGATTGCTTTTATATTTCTTTACTTGTTGTTTGTAGCGTTTATTGTGCCCAATTATAACCAGCTTTTTTTTATTTTTATTTAATATATTTATAAGTGCAGTACTTGTAATAGGTGATTCAGCTTGTTTTGTTCAGCATCAAATAATATGAATGGATCAATGCATGCTTGATGCTTCGTGCACTTATGATATTGATTGCTTTTATATTTCTTTACTTGTTTGTAGTGTTTATCGTGCCCTTTTTATAGCCAACTTTTTCTTTTAAATGTTTTTTTTATTTTAATATATTTATCAGTGCAGTACTTGTAATAGGTGATTCGGAGTGTTGTGTTCAGCATCGAATAATATGAATGGATCAATGCATGCTTGATGCTTCGTGCACTTTTGATATTGATTGCTTTTATATTTCTTTACTTGTTTGTAGGGTTTATCGTGCCCTATTATAGCCAGCTTTTTTATTTAATATATTTATCAGTGCAGTACATGTAATGGGTGATTCAGCGTGTTTTGTTCAGCATCGAATAATATGAATGGATCAATTCATACTTAAAATTTCTTGCATTTATGATATTGATTTATTTTCTATTTCTTTACTTGTTTGTAGTGTTTATTGTGCCCTATTATAGCCAGCTTTATTTTTTTTTTTTTTTGAGTATATTGTTAGCACTGTAATAGTTTGTGTATAAATTGTATGTACAGCATTAGTGCCGTTTTTACACTAACGCGGCACGACTTCGGGGGCGACCTGTGAAGTCGCGTGCACTGTCACTTCGGTGCGACTTGCACCATCTTCATATAATGAATGTCTATGCAAGTCGCCCCGAAGTAGTACAGGAACCTTTTTCTAAGTCGGAGCGACTTGAGTCGCTCCTATTAGAACGGTTCCCGTAGCACACAATGGACCGTGACTTGCCAGGCTGACCAGTCGCCTGACAAGTCGCGGTAGTGTGAATGGACACTTAAAACTTTTCACTGCCAGCGCTGGTTCTGTTTTTTTGCGTACATGTTTAAGCCTAAAATCATTTTTTTTTTTTAAAGATTAAAAAACTACCACGCAACCTATATTTTCTGAAAGTAGAGACCCTGGAGAATAAAATGGCACTAGTTCCAATTTTTTTTATGTTACAGGATATTTGCACAACTGTTTATCAAACACAAATGTCAGTAAAAATACACTAAAGTTAATTTTTTGGCACAAAAATGCAAAAGACTATCCAATTGTTTGGTAAAACATAAAAGACAAGGTTGTGCCGAGTAACTAGATACCCAACATGTCAAGCTTTAAAGTATATGTGAACCTTTTTAGCTTGTAAAACAGCCCATTCAGGTTAAAATGGAAGTCCCCACCCCCATGTGATATAGCCTTTTTAAGACCGGGTTCTCTTTAATGAGGCATCAGGTGTCTCAGGGGTGGTGCACACTCAGATGGTCATGGGAAACAATTCTGCCAGATTCCTTACATTAGAAAGTCAACAATCAGTTTGTGCAATGTACACCCACTCCTGGTGGCTGCAACTGTTCATCCCCCCCCCCCCCCTCCTGCCACAAGCTTTGTGGTAGCAGGGTGGCAGGCAGAAAGCGGTGGTGGCAGAAGGTTTAAATGATCTCTTCCTGGTCACTTCCATGCTTAAAATATTGCTGTACGGTTGGCTGATGAAGAAGCAGGCCAGTCGCAGCAAGCCATTGGAGCTCTGCACAGGCCAGCGGAAGCAAGCCCTTATCAGCACAGGCCAGTAAGGAGAAAGGAATTCTGTAACTGGTTTCTTCTTTGTGGTCTTACAGGTTGGATTTCTGAAGATTTTGCACAAGTATGAAATCACCTTCACTTTGCCTTTAAATCAGAAGCTGGGGAAGAACATTTCTGTGGTACCGCTACCGAACCTGAACCTCAAAGTGACCACCATCAACGCGTTGCCGGAAGGTGAGACCCAAATGTTCAGGAAAGCCTTGGAGGGCATTTACTCAAAGGGGCCCCATGTACAGTATGTGTCATTAGGTGAGGGGGGGTTGAGTTTCTGCTGTAATCCAAGGCCACCCTTTCTCCAGTCTATGAATATGTCCAGCTGTTCCTCCTCAGTGTGGCCATGGAGGGCTTTCACTGAAAAGGGCCCCAATATTCTTATATCTGTGTCATTGGTTTAAGAACAGGGGGTGGTGAAGGTTGAGCTTCCAAGGGTGCTAGAAGACCACTCCTGTTGAAAGTGGCCAACTACTCTTCAACAGACTCATATTACTGGTGTGTTTCTTGCACTTGCCAATTAGTTTGCTGTGTATTGGCCTAGATATGGGATGTCTATGTAGGGTGGCAGGACGCTAGAATGGGCACTATCCTTATGCCCCGTACACACGCGTCGATAGTTGGCCGTGAATTTTCGGCCAATGTCCGATCGGCCGATTTTCGGCTTGTTAGTATGATGCTTTCGACAACCGACTTTTCGGCCGAATAAAATATGGTGTGCAGGCTATAAGATTTTTGTTGGCCGTCAACACAACGGCCGATTTTTCGTCAGTCAGTACAGATTTCGGCAGACAAAAATCTGATGAGCAATACTGAGCATGCTCAGAGAAGAAAAAACACACGGAAAGTAAACCAGCATATGACATCACTTCTGAAGTTGGTTTTTGTTGGCCGAGAAAATTCGTGTGCAGTCTAGGGACATTCCAACCAACAAAACACAACTCTGGACAAAAGTCGGCCGATCGGTCGGCCGATAATCGTTGCGTGTGTACGAGGCATTAGTTGGATAAAAGAGGGCTGGATAGCCAGTATCATCCAATTCCAAAATGGCCTTCCAGGCCAGCGAATGAGAGCCAGGCACCTCTTCCAACAGCAAAGGTACCACCAAAAACCCTTTGAAATCAAGTCTGTTTTATAAACTGTTTAGTTAGGGTTTCCTCAGTCCAAACCACAAATCTGTTTTTAAATTGAGACTCGCTTGTCATGGTCTTTAGTTAGTGATTCTAAACCCTAAGGCTGGGTTCACACTATTGTGACTTGGATTCAGGTTTCCCCCCGCATCCAATTCGCATGCCAGGAGAGTGTGACCATCTCTCCATGGAGCCGGTTCACACATCTCCAGGGCAGCCGCAGAGCGCACTACAGAAGAGTTCTGTGCGTCTTTGGCTCAGTTTCAGGTCTGAAATCAGCCCAAAATTCGGACCTAAAACGGTGAACGTGGTCGCACCGGACCCTCTGCTGCGAGCCGTGCCGCACAGTGTGAACCCAGCCTAAAACAAAAATACAACACCTTGCAGTCCTTGTGCATTGGATGAATTTGGTTTTCTTTTTATGTTCACCGATAACACATGCTGTCCTAGGGTCTCATCTCTTCCACTGTATGGAGTTGTCACCTTAGGCTGCTCTGCTGATTTGGACTACAAGAAGTTTTCCTCTCCATCTCCATTAGATTGGATGAAGGGAGGGGGGGGGGGGGGGTACCACATCGAAGGACTGGCAAACTACAATCTATTACATTCATTTATGTTCTTCAGTTTGGACTGCTTCAAAGTGATCCTGTCAACTTTCATTAAAAGGGAAAAGTTTTCCAGGAAATTGGTTAGAAACCTCTAGGTTCCCCACCAAATCTTGGTTTATAAGATCTCCGCTTCTCCAACTTCAGAGATGAGGCCTCCTGGCTAACATGCTGCTTTTCAACGAAGAGGTCCTTATTGACCAGTAGCCTTGATTGTTCATAATTCTAGTTATTAAAAAAGAAGTATACAAAGGGAAGGTTGGCCTCTTTGTTTATCCAGCAACCCCCCCCCCCCCAGGGAAGGTTGGCCCTCGTTCTTTGTTTTTTAGGTTTTTTTTTTTTTTTCTCCCCCGTTTTTTGTTTTCCCAAGGTAAGTTGGCTTGTCTTTTCCACAGTACCGGTTAGCTCTGCCCCTCCCCCCCCCCACATTTTTTTTTCTTTGTACATTATGCCTCCTTTTTTATTTTATTTTTTTTGAATTTCTAATTGCACTGTACTTTAGTTTAAACTAAGTTTGTAGCACTGAGTAGTATGGCTACATTGCCTTTATTATGATTTGCAGTTTATAGAAAGAATTTATTTATTAGTGTTAAACTAGTCTAAATAAATGAGTGGGGTTGGGTTATTTTAATCCTACATCGGAGTACGAGAGTTGAGATAATTTGATGATTGTATCTGTATCCTGGCTCTTCACCAATACTCCCATCTTCATGATTAGGCCCCTGTTGGGGTGGAACGTGTTGAAGTATGATTAGGCCCCTGTTGGGGTGGAACGTGTTGGAGTATAATTAGGCCCCTGTTGGGGTGGAACGTGTTGGAGTATGATTAGGCCCCTGTTGGGGGTGGAACGTGTTGGAGTAGAAGGGTCTGGTGGTGAATGATGTGCTTCAGTTAGGTTTTCTGAAATTGTTCAAAAGCAGTTGTGTCTTTTTTTTTTTTTTTTTTTTTCTTTTTTTTTTTGGAAATGTCCCATGGTGGGTTGGCTGATCAGTTACGTCATTTGTTGCAAAAAAAAAAAAAAGAAATGATTTAAATCTTTGAGCCATCATCTCGTTGTAAATCTTCCTTCTGTTTTCTCTTACCAGACCTTTTGCTTTAATGGTTCCCAATGGGACATTGACTCGGAGGTCCGATGTATCACAATGTATGTAGAACATCTGTCTCCTGACAGTGCAGGAACGCCGTTTATACAGTACATTGACTTCACATTGTCTGCCAATACCCCCCCTCCCAGATCTGCCTTCTGCTGCTCTGACAGTTCTCGCTGCCTCTCTGACTCTGCTGTACCAGCGCAGCAATTACTGTTGCCCGGGTCATCTCATCTCTGTGACACGAATACAGAATCAGAGGGGGCTTTCTCTGTGGTGAGGGGTTTATACAGCGGGCACAGGGTGCATTGTTTCATCCTTAGAGGAGAGTGCCTAAGGTGTCTTCTGTCCATAAAGTACTTTTAGAAGTGATCTGTGTGACGGTTGCGGGTATCAGACCCCTGGCCTTCTCATCCAACTCGTGACCAAGGACCAGGCAATCTCACACCCTGCCGTCACTTGCGTAACAATGCCACTCTCAGCTGCACACCACAATCTAGATGCCCGTAGGCTGAGATCGATTGTCACCGGGTTAATTAAGCAATTAACCCTTTCTCTGCCACCATTGCTACGTTTGAGCCCAGAGGAAGCTCGTCATTTTAGAAATGCCAATTATGACTTTAGAATAATCATCTGTAACACGCGCTGTCACCACAGACAGGGATGTGCAGAGGATTTATTCTAGACAGTAGTGGTCTTCAAGAGACAGGTTCTTTGGTAGCTTTGCATTAAGAGCTTAGTGACAAGATTAACACTTTTCAAAATAAGGTTTAATAAAAAGGTTAAAATTGGTGCAAAAATAAAAATATTTACAGAAAAATGGGTTACAAAGAAATATAGACACAACTCAGCAATTTAGAAAAATAAGATAAAGAATTAGAAATGAAAATACTTGCATTCAATGTCCTTGTATTATCAGAGTTCAGAAGCTGAGCCGGTTCCCAAAGTGATAGATGTTTTTTCGTTGATGGTACATGAGAACTGAAAAAAACATCTGCTTCTTTGCTTTCCTCTGAGACCCCAGGGGCTGTCACCAGAGGTCCATGACCAATAAACACAGTGGCCCTGGGCGGCCCTAGGCTCAGACAATGGCAAGGAACCTCCCGTTTAGGCAGATTTATAACATAATTCATATCTTCCAATATCTACCAGCTGCCTTCTTGAAACTGATATATTATTGTGCCGCATTGAATTTTACATCCATAGACACCAAACACAGGTTATCTCCAAGTAACCTCTGACCCGTAAGGCATCTGACCGCTAGCTTGTCTTCCATAGGAGCGAACGTGATCATGTATGATCTCGTTCCGTTCAGTATTTTATTTCTCATCCAAATATATACTTTTTGTTAATGTCATAATCCTGTCTGCATTTATGAATTAGGTATGGATTTGTTAGAGGGGTACATCTCAAATTAACAATTTGGCTGGGGAATTTACAACCCAGCCTGGTCAGCTTTAGTGGACATCTGCCAGGAGGCTGAGATAAGGTTCCTAGATAAGGTTTTTTGAAGTAACGGCTCTTTTGAAGCTCGCATTCTTAAGTGAATTGACCGAGAGAGGGGCTGTGTGAGCGAGTGTCTTTTCAAACTGTCATGGCAGAGCTCGGAAACCAAAATGGTTGCTTGACAAAATGGTGTCCCAGTGCAGGATACCATTACAATCTGTATATATGGTAATATGACCTGTTGAATAACATTGCTCAGTTTTTAAGAGAACCTGTGCTTTATCCATGCATCGTCTAATGCCTACCTTCCGTTTGCTCTCCTGCTGCTCCATTTGCTATTTTTAGGTTTCAGCTGGAGCTTCCACGGGCCTGAGGATTCTACCCACCCCATGAGACAATGCTGGACCAATCACAAAGGACCAGTACTGTCACATGCGAGGCAAGGGAGTGGGCCACATGCTACTCCATACCTAGAGGTTCTGGGGATTTTTTTGCTCCTGGCTGTGAACATATCATTGGGGAAGGAGAGGGAAGGATAATGCGGCTAGAATAAAGTGTTCACGTTGTCTTGCTGTTATGCCTGACCCCCATCTCTTCTATGCTTTGAGTTTCTGAGCTGGAACTGGCATGCAGGTATGGGAAGCCAAATTGACGTCGCATCTGGTTGTCATGCTTCCTCAGGTATTGAGACCAATAGGGTCAACAATGCACCACCTTCAGACGTAGGACACTAGGTGGAGAAAAACAGCAATGCACTGCCAAGGGAAGGCCTCTACTGTTTGCCAAATCATTAATCTCCATTTTTTTTTCTTAGTGTCGACGATTGAGGACCTAGCTCCCTGCTAGGACTCTATTGCTATTTTTTTTTTTTTTATCAGGGTTAAATTTATTTTTCAGTTTTTTTTTTTTTCTATTTTATTTCTTCGTTGGTGGTCTTTTGCGTTGTGTTCTGGTTACCCACTTCCCTTGGTGGTCTTTTGGGTTGTGGTATTTATTCTGGCTACCTGCTTCTCTTGGTGGTCTTTTGGATTGTGGTGTTCTGGTTACCTGCTTCTCTTGGTGGTCTTTTGGGTTGTGGTGTTCTGGTTACCTGCTTCTCTTGGTGGTCTTTTGGGTTGGGTTGTGATGTTCTGGTTACCTGCTTCCCTTGGTGGTCTTTTGGGTTGTGGTGTTTGGTTTGGTTACCCACTTCTCTTGGTGGTGTTTTGGGTTGTGATGTTTTATTCTTGTTACCCACTTCCCTTGGTGGTGTTTTATTCTGGTCAAGACTTGTACTGGGTGGCAACCTTGGATTTCCTGGCTGAATGGATTATAATTCTGACCCAAATTCATGACTGTACTAGGGGTGTGCTCCTCTGGTGTCTGGCGCCCCAGGGTTGGACACAGTGTAGTTCCCAATAGGGGTGTGCTCCTATGGGGCGCCCGGATACTGGTGGAGTACGACCTTACCGAGGGGATCTCTCCCTCATCTTACTCAACTTATGATGTAGACGACATCTAGTGGCGGTTGGCCGGTAATACACCACGTTGGTGCTCTGGATTCCAATATGCAATCGATTATGACCATAGGAAGTTTACTTATGCGTGTTATTACTTATGCGTGTTATTATTATACTTGCATTTGATGAGAACTATGTTCATATTGTGTTAATGTTCTTGACCTCTTTTCATGGGAATTGTACTTCCCTTCTGTTTGTATTTTCATGTTGAAAATTTGAATAAAGATATATATATATATATATATATATATATATATATATATATATATATATATATATATATATATATATATATATATATATATATATAATATATATATAATATATATATATATGACTTGTACTGGGCAGTGGCCTTCAATGGACATAAGAGAAAGCGGGATTTTTCTTCTACTCCCACTCCCAACACAACATCATTTTCTCTCAAGTTTGAGGACATCGGTCCCACTCCTCTGAGCTGCCTATAGCAGATGGGTGGGGAGTTTGACCACCTGCAAGGGTCGTCCCTAGGTGGTGCTTTTTGTTGTTCTCGGCCTAATGTCCTTGTGAAGGTTGCGCTATAACCCTTGAATTAATGCAGAGAAAGAGATTTCACGGTGAGTAGAAGAAAAATCCTGTTTCGTAGGCGGTTTCTGGGGTGGCTGTTTTTGTAAATGGCGATCACCTTAAGATGCCAGCATGTCGCTCCGGTAGCGCGACTTTGGAGCCAAACGCTCCTAAGTTGCCCGCCACCTATGTGTTTCTATTGGTTAGCAGGTTCACCCATCTTGGTGGTCGCCAAAATGAGACCGGAGTGGGCAGGGACAGCGACCAGGTTGCTTGATTCAGATTTGCATTTATGGGGGCCCTGAGAGGAAGGGGTGCCTGTACAAGTGTAAATAAAGGGGAACAAAATCTGAATTTAAAAAATGTATGCAGCTACCACATCTAAAAACAGGAGTTTCTGTACTCCTGATCACAGCTTCAAATCTCCACTCATACCAGTAGCCAACCCCCTAATATAATGCTCATACTTAACCTAACTTCCTTTAAACGACCCCTTTGCCTTTCATCCACCTACCTCTAATGCTACTTTACCTCTTTCTGCATCAAACTTGCCTTATTCATGCCAGAGCTGCCATCAGAGAGAGCTCACAGTCCTATGCCAGTATGAGGAGCTGGAATCCTCTGATCCGCAGAATGGGAGCACAGCAGGGGGGGGGGGGGGGGCTCCAGATGGTAATGTTTGATGCCAGGAGGGACACAGAACAGAGGTAAAGGGTACCTAAGGTAATGAGATCACATAATGTACACCAGACATGTATCCGTTTCTGTACGTGGGTTGTCTGTATTTTTGGAAAGTGACCGGTTTCATGATACTTGGACTTTCATGTCCTATCAATACTCTTTATATAGTGCAAAGTTAACATGTGGGACAGACATGACCTGTAAAGTGTAGGATGGTGATTGGGCTTTACTGGTCTCACTGCAAGGTTATCTGGCGGTCACGGCCAATAGTGTGGAGAGTACGATCTAAGAAAAGTGGCCTGCCACTAAAGGGAGAACCTACAAACCTCTGTATTACGATATGGGACAGCAAGGAAGTACAAATACAGAAGTCACCACAAACCACCCTTTCAGTGCTGTAATATGGCTTATCTGTTTCTAGTGAATGGATAGGCTGCATTCTCAGTGATGTCACCGGTCTCTAGTGAATGGATAGGCTGCATTCTCAGTGATGTCACCAGTCTTTAGTGAATGGATAGGCTGCATTCTCAGTGATGTCACTGGCCTTTAGTGAATGGATAGGCTGCATTCTCAGTGATGTCGCCGGTCTCTAGTGAATGGATAGGCTGCATTCTCAGTGATGTCACCGGTCTCTAGTGAATGGATAGGCTGCATTCTCAGTGATGTCACCGGTCTTTAGTGAATGGATAGGCTGCATTCTCAGTGATGTCACTGGCCTTTAGTGAATGGATAGGCTGCATTCTCAGTGATGTCACTGGTCTCTAGTGATTGGATAGGCTGCATTCTCAGTGATGTCACTGGCCTTTAGTGAATGGATAGGCTGCATTCTCAGTGATGTCACTGGCTAGACTCTAGTGAATGGATAGGCTGCATTCTCAGTGATGTCACCGGTCTCTAGTGAATGGATAGGCTGCATTCTCAGTGATGTCACCAGTCTTTAGTGAATGGATAGGCTGCATTCTCAGTGATGTCACTGGCCTTTAGTGAATGGATAGGCTGCATTCTCAGTGATGTCGCCGGTCTCTAGTGAATGGATAGGCTGCATTCTCAGTGATGTCACCGGTCTCTAGTGAATGGATAGGCTGCATTCTCAGTGATGTCACCGGTCTTTAGTGAATGGATAGGCTGCATTCTCAGTGATGTCACTGGCCTTTAGTGAATGGATAGGCTGCATTCTCAGTGATGTCACTGGTCTCTAGTGATTGGATAGGCTGCATTCTCAGTGATGTCACCGGTCTTTAGTGAATGGATAGGCTGCATTCTCAGTGATGTCACTGGCCTTTAGTGAATGGATAGGCTGCATTCTCAGTGATGTCACTGGCTAGACTCTAGTGAATGGATAGGCTGCATTCTCAGTGATGTCACCGGTCTCTAGTGAATGGATAGGCTACATTCTCAGTGATGTCACTGGCCTCTAGTGAATGGATAGGCTGCATTCTCAGTGATGTCACCGGTCTCTAGTGAATGGATAGGCTGCATTCTCAGTGATGTCACCGGTCTCTAGTGAATGGATAGGCTGCATTCTCAGTGATGTCACCGGTCTCTAGTGAATGGATAGGCTGCATTCTCAGTGATGTCACTGGCCTCTAGTGAATGAATAGGCTGCATTCTCAGTGATTTCATCTGTTTCTTGTGAATGGATAGGCTGTGTTCTAAGTGATGTTGCCATGGTATGGAAAGCTTTTGACACTTTCTCTAAATGGTGACCATAGCCCAGCCCTCGCCCAATTACTAAGCCCCCTATTGGTGATCCTATGTGATGAGTCTGGGATGGGTAGGTGAAGGAAGAAGAAAAGCTATTTTCGTACAATCCAGCCGCCATCCTCTCTGGATGTGCAGATTGTTGGCCATGCTGTGCTCCCCCCGGGGGGAAATCTCTGCTCATACATTTTGTCTGATATGCTCGGTTTACATTGCTCAGGCTGTGACAGATTTACGAAGACTGATGGGAGAAGTAACCACAAAGGTCTAATAATGTTTGTTTTTTATGTGAATATTTCAAATAACATTTCTCACCAAGAGGATTTTTAAAGGTCATTGGACTCATTATATTGGACACACATGTACAGTTTTATAATCAGAGGGATTAGCGGGGAAAATATTACACAATTAGAAGTAAGCTCCACTCTAAGGGATTTCTCTTTTTCTAAATGTTAAAGTGTGCCGGTCACATGCAGTTGTATATCTCTCAAACCCTGCATAGAAGACACTTCAGGTCCCACTCTTCGCTTTATTATGCAGAAACCATATTCATATTCTGATTTCCTGAAAGCTTATATATTGGAGTCAGTGTTCCTCCTGGCAGACAGCCCCCCATTTCAATGGAGAGGGGTTCTCTCTGGAGCGGTGCCCTCCTTGTTCCTGGTATGGTGAGTAGTTGTCCCCCTTGTCCCCTGGAGGGTTTTGGGGTGGACATGGGCCCCTCCTTGGGATGGTAGGACCCCCCAGTTCCCCTCCTTCCACAGGCACTCCCCCCCCCCCCCCTGCCGAGTCCCTCACCTGCCCCCCCCCCCCTCCATATATTGTTCTCCGGCGCTTCGGCTGGGAAAATCCTTTCTCCCCTCATATTGGACAGTGGTCACCACAGATGCCAGTCTGTCCAGCTGGGGAGGCGTCCTTGGCAAGCATTATGCTCAGGGGATCTGGGCGCTTGAGGAGTCCAGACTACCGATCGATGTCTTGGAACTCCGGGCAATCAGACTGTGTCTGGATCATTGGACGGATCATCTTCAGGGTTGTCCAGTGCGCATTCAATCGGACAATGCCACAACCGTGGCTTATGTCAATCACCAAGGGGGCACATAAATTGTCCTGATGGCTCTGGAGGTAGCCGGCTTTCTAAGGTGGGCAGAACAGTTCGTTCCAGCCCTCTCCGCTGTACACATTCCCGGGGTGGAAAATTGGCAGGCAGATTACCTTAGTCGGCTGGCGTTGGCCCAAGGGGAGTGGTCCCTTTATCCGGAGGGGTTTTATCAGCTGTGTCTCCGGTGGGGTACTCCCGAGGTGGATCTGTTGGTGTCTCGGCTCAACAGAAAGGTGCAGAGGTTTGTGCCTCAGTCAAGGTATCCTCTGGCGGGTGTAACAGACGTGCTGGTGGCCCCTGTGGGGTCAGTATCTGCTGATTTACGCCTTCCCTTCTCTCAAGCTTCTGCCCAGACTTTTACGCAGAATCGAGGCAGAAGGGATTCAGGTCATCTTAGTGGCTCCGGACTGGCCTCATCTGGTGTGGCTGGTCACCCACGTTTCTTGGAAACTTCCTTTCAGAGGATCTGCTGTTCCAAGGACTGATCTTCCATCCTACTTTTACAGTAGCTGGCTTGCCTTTTGAACGTTAGGTGCTGAAGGATAGAGGTTTATCGGATTCCATGATTCCTACACTGTTGAAAGCTTGTAAATCTACTTCTAGGAAGATCTACCATCGTATGTGGAAGACGTACATTGTGTGGTGTGAGTCGCTTGGAGTTCATCCTCGCCCCTTCTCAGTGGCTCGGATTCTAACCTTCCTTCAACAGGGGGTTGAACAGCAGTTGGCCTTGAGTACCATCAAGGGCCAGGTGTCGCTTTGGCTGTCTTTTTCCAATGAGCTTTGGCCAGACACTCCCTGGTGCCCACTTTTCTTTAGAGTGTCCGACATTTGGTCCCACCAGTTGCCGCCTTGGGATCTCAATTTGATGCTTTCAGCTCTACAGAAGCATCTCTTTGAAAATATTCGGGAGATTGCCCTGCTTACGCTGTCCAAGAAGGTGGCCTTTTTGGTGGCTATCACATCTGCGCACAGGGTGTCGGAACTGGCGTTGTTATCTTGTCGTTCACCCTATCTGGTGATTCACAGGGATAAGGTGGTTCTTTGCTTCTGTTAGTCTTTCCTTCCAAAGGTTGTCTCTGATTTTCATTTGAATGAAGACATTGTGTTGCCTTCCCTGTGTCCCAGGCCTAAACATCCAAAGGAATTGGTCTTGCATGCCTTGGATGTGGTCCGGGCAATTAGGGTGTACCTGGCAGCTACAGAGTCTTTCAGGAAGTCAGACTCTCTATTTGTGCTCATGGATGGGCCTTCTAAAGGGCTCTCCACTTCCTTTGCTACCATTTCAAAATGGATCAGACAGATGGTTCAGGCATATCCCATCGAGTCAGCCTCCTCCTTTCCCTACCAAGGCGCACTCTACTAGGGCGCTTAGTGCCTCCTGGGCTTTCTGTCATCGGGTGTGAGTGACGCAGGTTTGCAAGGTGGCCACCTAGTCGTCAGTGCGCTTTTTTTTTTTTTTTTTTTTTTTTTTTTTTTTTTTATTACAAAGTTTTATAAAGTGGATGTGTTGGCATCTGCAGATGCTTCCTTTGGCCTCAAGGTTTTGCAGGCTGTGGTTTAGGAGGACCTGATCCTCTTTGAGTGTGTATTGTTTTGGTGGGCTCCAGTTGTTTTGGTTGAGCTCCTGTTGGCTAATTTTTGTTTAACCTTGGGAATTTTTTCTTTGTTCCCACCCCTCATGTTTATCACTGCTTTGGGACGCCCCAATGGTTATCAATACTAGGAGCTGTGTCCGACCAATGAATGAAAGGGAAAATGGGATTTTTGACTTACCATAAAATCTATTTCTCTGTTGTTCATTGACACACAGCACCCACCCCTCTGTGGAGTTATTCTCCTGACACTGCTTGTAACAAAGCTGAGTGGCCAAAGCAGAGAGAGGGCGAATACCCCCTGGGACTGCCCATGGGTGTAGCTAGAATTATTTTCTGCCTAGTCTCCCAACTCCTGTAGGGGCAGTATAACCCAACGGTTATACCAGGAGCTGTGTCCCTCAATGAACTTCAGAGAAAAGGATTTCACGGTAAGTCAAAAATCCAGTTTTCCATGGGTCCATGACAATACAAACGTGGTATTACAAGTAGGGTATCCTTCTGTCATCCACACTATGTAACAATAACTGCATACTTCATAACTGAATACGTTTTAGTTACGAGATACACCCGGTGATCCATCTGTCACCCAACACCAAGGTGATCCAGAACGTCATGGTCCCCATCCCTCCTCCAGAACCAAAGAACTAACTAAACCGGGTCCGAAAGGAGGAAAGGGAAAACTGTATTTTTTTAAGGGTTCCTCCATGTTAAAAAGGTTGAGAGGCTGCTCCAGACCAAAGACTCCTCAGCCTAACCTGTGTGGGGCAAACTTGGGGATTCTTCCTTCCCATTACAGCCCTGGCCAAACATTTTGAGAAAGACACAAAGATTAATTTTCACATAGTCTGCTGCCTCGGTTTTTATGATGGCAATTTGCATATACTCCAGAATGTTAGGAGGAGTGATCACATGAATATTAATTGCAATGTCCCTCTTTGCCATGAAAATGAACTTAATCCCCGAAAAAAATAAAATTCCACTGCATTTCAGCCCTGCCACAAAAGGACCAGCTGACATGTCAGTGATTCTCTAGTTACAGGTGTCAGTGTTGACGAGGACAAGACTGGAAATCACTCTGTAATGCTGATTGATTTAGAATAACAGACTACAAGCTTTAAAGGAGGGTGGTGCTTGAAATCCTTGTTGATGGGAAGAATGGTTTGCTTTACAAGTTGCCTTTTTTATTTGGGGAGGGGCAGAGGGCAGCCGAAAGTGACCTTCTGATTTTTTTTAGTTTTGTGTACCTCTATAATACTGTGAGGGGAAAAAAAGCATTTGATTTCCTTCTGATTTTGTACATTTGCCCACTGACAAATGATCAGTCTCTAAATTTAAGAGCCCATTCACACAGGGGCGACACGACTTGCCGGGGCGACCTGTGAAGTCGCGGTGCATAGTGTGCACCGCGACCTCGGCGCGACATGCACAGACTTCATATCATTGAAGTCAATGCAAGTCGCCTCCAGGTCGCCCCAAAGTAGTACAGGACACTTTTTCGAAGTCGGAGCGACTTGTGTCACTCCTATTAGAACGGGTCCTGTGCTAATCAATGGCAGGCGATCCACCACGACTTGTCAGGCGACCAAGTCCCCTGACAAGTCGCACTAGTGCGAATGGGGTCTAAAGGTAGGTTTATTTTAACAAGGAGAGACAGAGTACTAACAAAAATATCCAGAAAAAGCATTTCAAAAAAGTTATTAATTGATTTGCATTTTACTGCATAAAATAAGTATTTGATCCCCTATAAGTCAGCAAGATTTCGGGCTCCCAGGTGTCTTCTATACAGGTAACGAGCTGAGATTAGGAGCACTCTCTTAAAGGGAGTGCTCCTAATCTCAGCTTGTTACCTGTATAAAAGACACCTGGGAGCCGGAAGCAATCAATCAGATTCCAATCTCTCCACCGTGGCCAAGACCAAAGAGCTGTCCAAGGATGTCAGGGACAAGATTGTAGACCTACACAAGGCTGGAATGGGCTACAAGACTATCGCCAAGCAGCTTGATGAGAGGGTGACAACAGTTGGTCGGATTATTCACAAATGGAAGAAGCACTGTCAGCCTCCCTCGGTCTGGGGCTCCATGTAAGATCTCTCCTCACCGTTCTCATGATCATTGAAACTCCACAGGGGTATCAGCCCAGAACTACATGGGAGAATCTTGTCAATGACCTCCAAGGCAGCTCGGACCATAGTCACCAAGAAAACAATTGGTAACACACTATGCCGTGAAGGACTGAAATCCTGCAGTGTCCACAAGGTCCCCCTGCTCAAGAAAGCACATGTACAGGCCCGTCTGAAGTTTGCTAAAGAACATTTTAAGGAGTCAGAGGAGAACTGGGTGACAGTGTTGTGGTCAGATGAGACCAAAATCGAGCTCTTTGGCATCAACTCACTGTGTTTGGAGGAGGAGGAATGCTGCCTATAACCCCAAGAACTCCAACCCATCATCCAACATGGAGGTGGAAACATTATGCTTTAGGGATGTTGGACAGGACAACATTACCTCGTCAAAGGGATGAGGGACAGGGTCATATACTGTCAAATCTTTGAGAACCTCCTTCCCTCAGCCAGGGCATTGAAAATGGGTCATGGATGGGTATTCCAGCATAATGACCCAAAACACACAGCCAAGGCAACAAAGGAGTGGCTCATGAAGATGCACATTAAGGTCCTGGAATGGCCTAGTCAGTCTCCAGACCCTATTCCCATAGAAACATTTCTGTGTCTCACTGGTAAAAGAAACCTACCATTAAAATTATAGACTGATCATTTCTTTGTCAGTGGGCAGACGTACAAAATCAGCAGGGGATCAAATACTTTATTCCATCACTGTAGGTCTGGTACATCCATCTGCAGGCTGAATGTAGAATGCATTCTCGTGCTATAAAATGAGAACATTCTAATTTTATATTCTGTTTTTGGCCACTACATGGTGTGATCTCAGATCCTATATATTATGTATTGGCCCAGTTTATGGTAATTAGTTATCTGCTGCATCTATTACTGTCTGAACTAATTATTATTATGGGATCTTTTCCTGGTCTCATAGGAGCAGCTCCTGGCCGGGCCGCCTCTAATTCTACATTCAGACACTGAAAGAATATGAAAGGCTTTCTATGGCCGTGAAGATTTATTACCACAATTTAATCTGTAAAAGCTGAATTCCAGGCAGGTATAAAGAAACAAAATCCTTGTAGTTTTGCATTCATTATTAAGTCATTAAACTATTACGGTTTGTGTGTAAATTCCTGATGTTGACTTGGTATCAGCCTCTTGCAGTCCCTGTACAGCAGATCTCGAGCAGAAGGGAGAAGCCACACCAAAACATGCTGATAGGAGGAGGGATCAGAGTGACCCAGAGGATGAGCTTAGCAGTCTACAGCTTTTCCTTCCATTGTCCTTTTAGAGATGGGAGCGGAGAACATGGGCACTAGAGAGGGTTAGTGACGGATGGGAGGGGCGAACACAGCACTGGGGTGGGTGATGGGAGAAGAGAGCACAGAGACTGGAGCAGGTTTTTGATGGGAGGAGTTAGCACTGGGGCAGGTTAGTGTTGGGAGAGGAGAGCATGGGGACTGGGACGGGTTGGTGACGGGAGGGGAGAGCATGGGGACTGGGGTGGGTTGGTGACCGGAAGTTAGAGCGTGCGGACTGTGGTGGGTTAGTGTTGGGAGGTTAGAGCATGGGGACTGTGGTGGGTTAGGGTTAAGAGGTTGGAGTATGGGGACCGGGACGGGTTGGTGACGGGAGGGGAGAGCATGGGGACTGGGGCGGGTTGGTGACGGGAGGGGAGAGCATGGGGACTGGGGCGGGTTGGTGACGGGAGGGGAGAGCATGGGGACTGGGGCGGGTTGGTGATGGGAGGGGAGAGCATGGGGACTGGGGTGGGTTGGGAAGGGGGAGCGTGGGGACTGGGACTGGTTGGCGATGGGAGGGGAGAGCGTGGGGACTGGGGTGGGTTTGGCGATGTAAGGGGAGAGAGTGGGGACTGGAGCGGGTTGGCGATGGGAGGGGAGAGAGTGGGGACTGGGGCGGGTTGGCGATGGGAGGGGAGAGCGTGAGGACTGGGGTGGGTTGGTGATTGGAGGGGAGAGCGTGGGGACTGGGGTGGGTTGGTGACGGGAGGGGAGAGCGTGGGGACTGAGGCGGGTTGGCGATGGGAGAGCATGGGGACTGGGGTGGGTTAGTTCCTTCTTACACTTCGTGTAGTCAGTAGTTTTAGCTTCAAAAAAAGGTACAAACCTACAGTTCTCCTTTTACCATGAAGCGGCTGGCGGGCGCTCTCCTCTGTGCCCGGTATGTGGACAGGCCCTTGGTGCCTTGGCATACAATGTAGGACCGCTCTCCTCGGAATTGCACGTTGTGTCCCGATTTATTGAGGACCTGTCAGAGGGACATTGTATCCCAGCTCTTGGGTAATAGAGCAGCATGGTTTCCTTCCGCAGGGATAATCGGCCTCTTCAGTCTCCTCGGTGTGAGCGCCTGTTAATGACACTTGTTAAGCTGTTGACATGCCGAGGATCGATGGGGATCTGCGGGGAGCGTTGGCCGCAGATGGTAAGAATACTAATTTGTCATAAGACGGGAGTTGTATCCATATGAGGAAATGTATGAGCTGGCCCAGGTCTCTGCTCTGTGTATTGTGCAATGAATCGTTCCGGCCAAACTTCCAAATAGAGTGCATAGAAACTGGCTTCACCTTGTACCATGACCTGTTCAGACGGTCTTGTAATTCTTAGTGCCACCATTGTGAAGACATGATTGGCTCAGTGCGGACCCTCCTACTGATTAAAGCTGAACCCCCCCCCCGCCAGTCAAAGCACCTCCCCCAGACAATTAGCAAACACTCCCTAG